>NC_091688.1:8494848-8797878 GCF_041296265.1 Equus caballus
TCCTACATGAGAGTAAAGATTAAAGATGAGAACTTTTGAAATTCAAGCGTTTGATTAGAAGCAAACACTAGAACATAGTTTTTTTCAGCCAAGCTCTACAGTTCCATGTGATTTGGTAGGGGACTGGTGAGGCAACCAAATAGAATGAAAAGTGGGAGAAGAAAGGGGCACGGGATGACCTCTTACGTACCAGCAAATGGAACTAGCAGAAGAGAAACAATCTTAAAAGAACCCCCAAGCTAATAATAAATTAAGAATATGAGTCTTTTTTTAATACATTGTGATTGGAAGAAAGTACTGTGCTTTAGTAAGCAAAGGCACTGGAGACCCAGTGATCTTTTGGTCTTGTTTGGCCAGTTTTTGACCAAAGTGGCTTCCATATTATTCACCCATTTCCCACAAGTCTCTCAGTGCTGTAGAATTTCTGTTATTTTTTTTCAGATTTCCAGGCAGTAATGTTCAAAAAACTATAATTTTCACTGTTACCTGAAAGATAAGTTCTACTTGCACACCTCCATGTTTCGTGTAGATAGCTCTCCTGGAATACCTTTTTGTTTAAGGGGGTTGTGGGCAGGGCCTGACTCTAAACACACTAACCTAATTGAATGGCTGGCACTATGTTTCTGTACTAGGGATTAGATTTTTACTTACATTTAAGAAGCATTTTTTCATTGCCAGTTCAGTTCTTTCTTTTACTATAAAGTCTTTGATTACTGGGCTCTCCCTTTTCTAAGCTCTTATTTAAAGCTGTTCCAATCCATAGTCAAAGGAAGAGCTCTGTAGATCACTATGCTGAGAACAGGGCAGTAATTCTCTGCCCTCGAGGTCCTCAATGTTGTGTGAGAAACAGAAATAACAGTTACTTTCAATTCAGAGTTGTAGTTAGTGCTCAGATAGATATACCTGAGGGCTGTGGGAATTTAGAGGAAGGCTACCAAACCCGAGCTAGTGGAAATCAGGAAAGTCTCCTAGTCCCTAATAGTTCCTACCCCCAAAGAAAAGAAGAATGATAAGAATTTAGTCAGGTTTTGAATGGTGTGGAGTGAGAGCAGGGGCAGAACATTCTTGGAAGAGGGCATGGGCCAGAGACATAGAAGCATGAGACAGCACGGTATGTGGTTAAGGAACAGGTACAAGTAGCTCTGTATCCCTGAAGCATAAAGTGGGAGGCAGGGAGTGGCAGGAAATAGGAAGCTGAAGACTTAAGCCAAGAAGAATTTTAGAGATTTTTAAGTATCATGCAAGGAAACGTGAATTTTGTCGTGTAGAGTCTATAAAAGGTCTTAAGCAGGGGAATGGTAGTCTGACAATTTAGTGTTACGTTTTTGGCGGTGATGTGAAGGATTGATTTGCAGAGGTAGCAGGATTGGAATTAGGGACCTCTGTTAGGAGGTTGCTCTAGGTTAGAGATGAGGGCTTGAGCTAAGGTAATCATGACAGGGGTGGAGAAATAGATTGTAGAAATTTCAGGTAAAATAGAGATGGTGGCAAGAGGGTGGAGGAAAAGGAGTAGTACAGATGTTTTTTGGGTTTCTCACTTGAGGACTGAGTAGATAAGCAGTACCACATGGTGAGATCAATCGGGAGAGGAGATTTGGAAGGGGAAGATACTGTGTTCAAGTTTGAATTTGTTGTTTTTGGTTTTGGTTTTTTTTTGAGGAAGATTAGCCCTGCTCTGACTGCTGCCAGTCCTCTTTTTGCTGAGGAAGACTGGCCCTGAGCTAACATCCATGCCCATCTTCCTCTAGTTTATATGTGGGACACCTACCATAGCATGGCTTTTGCCAAGCGGTGCCACGTCCGTACCCGGGGTCCGAACCGGTGAACCCCGGGCTGCTGAAGCAGAATGTGCACACTTAACTGCTGCGCCATGGGGCCGGCCCATGAATTTGTTGTTTTTGAGGTATCTTGGAACATGAAGGAAGAGAGATTCAGCTTTTAAATGAGCTTAATTCATTCTCCACGTTAATATAGGATATCATTGAAGGGTTTTATGGAATGGACCAGTTAGTGGAAGATAATCAGTGGTGAAAATGAAAGTTTTGGTAGCCATCCTTTGAAAACCATGAGAATCTCCTGAGAAATGCAGAGTGTAAAGGAAAGACTGAGAAGAGAACCCTGGAAGCGGCAGAATTTAAGTAGTGAGCAGAAGCAGCATATCAAGAGACTCAGAAGAACTAGCCATGACTAATATCATCAGTTCTTGAGTGAGTGGATCAGTGTTGTTTTCTCACCATTGTTTAATCTGTTGACCAGAGAATACTAAATATAAAACATAATAATACGGAAAGATCATAGGCTTTGGAGAGAGAGATCTAGGTTGGCACTTACAAGTTAAGTGACTTTGGGCTGGTTAACTTCTGAGCTTTAGTTTCTTTATTTGTAAAAATTAGGTTTATACTTTAAAGGGCTTGACAAATTAAAAAAAATAAAAACATGACTCTTTTTTTCTTCTAGAGACATCAGATGCTTAGGATTGGATTGATCATACTCAGTTTATGCCACATTCTGCATGGGTCCCCTTTTTTGTTCCATTTTACATCATTATTCTTTGTTATCTTCAGTGTCACTCCTATTTACCCTATTTATTTTTATTTACTTTTCTCTTCATTTTATGGTTATTAGCAGAGTTAAATTTTTCTCTATAAGCGTTGTGTATTATTTTTCTTAGGTTAATTTCTAAATTATTTTATAATTTTTGTTATTGTTAATAGTTTATTTTCTATTTGGTTACTACTGGGGAGGAAAATACTGACCTTTTTGTTTCTTTTGTTTTTAAGTTGAGATAATGTACATACAGTGAAATGCACAGTATTAACTATTTAGTTGGATCAGTTTTGAGAAATGCATAAATCTGTGTAACCCACGCCCTATCTAGATACAGAATATTTCCATCACCCCAGAATGTTCTCTTATGTCCCTTTGTGGTGAATCCTGGGAAGCAAGCAATGATTTTATTTCTATCACCGTGGATTACTTTTGCTGATTCTGGAACTTCATCTCAATGGAATTATACAGTGTTTTTTCTTGTGTCTGGCTTCTTTCACTCAGCATAATGTTTCCAAGATTTATCCATGTTGTTTCATTCATCAGTAATTCATTCCCTTTTTTTGCAAGTAGTAGTACATTGTATGACTATACTACAGTTTGTTTATTCTTCTGTTGTTGGACATCTGGGCTGCTTCCAGTTTTTGGCTATTAGGAGTAAAAGCTGCTGGAGACATTTTTGTGTAAGATGTTTTGTGGATACAGTTTTCATTTTTCTTGAGAAGTACCTAAAATTGGAATTGCAAGAGCTGAAACAGATGGATATCGTATGCTTCTGAGAAAGACACGCCTCGTTTATGAAGGATTCCAGTCAGGAATACATAGCCTGAATTTGGTCATGATGAAACTTCAGAGAAATCTCAAATAAGGACCATGTTATTTAAAAATAAAAGGACTATGTCCTTCAAAAATGTCAGTGCTGTGTAAGATAGAGGCGAAGAACTATTCCAGGTTAAAGGAGGCTGAAGACACATGACAAATGCAGGACGTTATCTTAGACTCAATTCTGTACTTGGGGTGTTGGGGGGGAAATGCTATAAGGACATTATTGGGTTAATTGACAGAATGGCAATATGGACAGTAGATTAAAGTATTGTGTCAGTGTAACATTTACTGAAGTTGATAACTGTACCATGGTTATGTAAGAGAATATCTTTATTCTGTGGAAATGCATACTAAGGTATTTAGATATAAATTACACAGAGCAGTGAGAGAGGGAGAGTGAGCGAGTTTGTCAGGAGCAAATGGCAAATGATGGAACAAATGGGGCAATCTGTTAATATGTTGATGTGGGTGAAGGGTTTGTGGATGTTCTTTGTACTATGCTGGCAATTCTCCTGAAAATTTGAAATTATTTCCAAATAAAAAGTGAAAAAAACTGGGCTGGGATTTCCCCCTTTTCTCTGTGAGGTGTTGACTGATCCACCCAAATTTCTTTAATTATCATTAGCTTATTCCAATTTTTGTATATTTTGTGCCAATTTTGCTATTTTTCTAGAAACATCCATTTCTTCTAAGTTTTCAAATATATTTGTATATAGTTTGCAATATTTTATAATTTAAAATATCTCTTTTGTCCATAGTTATTTCATATTTTTATACCGTATTTTGTTAATTCACATCACCAGCTCTCCTTGATCAGTTTTGCCAGAGGTTTTTTTTAATATTTTCTTCAAAGAACCAACTTTTGGTTTTCTTAATCTTCCCTTTTCTTTGTTTAGTGATTTCCGTTCTTATATCCTTTCTTTTTTCTTTGGATTTACACTATCTTTTATTTTTTTGAGTTGAAAGATTTGCTCTTTTGTTTTTAGTTTGTTTCCAAATGTGTTCAAAAGCATAGTTTTTCTGCTGTTGTCTTATCTACGTTACAGCAATTTTTTTTTTCTGAAGATTTTATTTTTCCTTTTTCTCCCAAAGCCCCCTGGATACATAGTTGTGTATTTTTAGTTGTAGGTCCTTCCAGTTGTGGCATGTGGGACGCCGCCTCAGCATGGCCTGATGAGCGGTGCCAGGACTGCGCCCAGGATCCAAACCACCGAAACCCTGGGCCGCTGGAGTGGAGAGCACGAACTTAACCACTAGGCCACGGGGCCGGCCCCTGCAGTACACCAATTTTGACCAGTTGTTTTCCACTATAATACTTCATACTGTTCCTTATTGTTTTCTCTTTAACCAAAGGATTCTTCTGCATAATTTTTGTTTCCAGGCTTAGGATGTTGTTAGCTATCCTTTTATTATTTTATATTCTGTTGCAGTGTGGTTGGAGAGTATAGTTTATCAGATTTTGAGTCTTCTTTTGAAGCTTTAGTGTATACTCACTATTTGGGAAATATTCCTTGTGTGCTGGATAAGAATGTTTAATTTGTGTTTGTTTTAAAGTTGTGTATATTTGATCAAGCTTATTTCCATATGTAATATGAATCTCATGTTTCCTTAAGTTTTGTCCATCTGTTTTGTGAGAGGTAATTTAAAATAGGCAATCATAATTTTTGATTATTCTCTTTCTACCTGTAGCTTTGTCAGTGGTTATTTTATGTATTTTGAAGTGACGTTGTTAGGTGCATATATATTTATAATCATTATATCTTTTTACTAGTAGATAATAAATCTCTCTTTTAGTGACATAATGTTTTTAAATTAAATTCAATTTTGGCTACTTAATTAAAATTGCTACCTTTTTGTCTTGTTTTCTCAATATATCTTAACTCAGATTTTTAATGATTGAAAATTATGCCTAACATTTCCTAATAAGGCTCTGTATCTAACATAATATTTGGTACCTACTGGGTAGAGTCTTAAGTACTTATATAGTTTCTTCAGTGTAGTTCAGAGGGAAACAGCAGTAACTCGTTTGAAAGTTTGACAGACTCCAGTTTAGTTCCCACCTCCCCTGCAATATTAGATTTGGCTCATTTGCATACTAGCCTATTCTTTATTGCACATTGATGTGTCCTGGAATTTATTATTGTTATTTTGCTGGATTTCTTTGATAAGATTATAAAAAGTAATTGTTAAAGATAGCTAGTTCAGTATTTTTGTGGTAGACAGATGTAAAATGCTGTCATTCTAAGCCGTTGATAGTAAAAAATGGTTCCTCAATCACTTTCACATTAAAGAATGCTTTCTCCCTTCTTAATGAAGTCTTCCTTGGCCCTTCAAGGCTTAATTAAGTCATGTAGAAATATTTTCCTGTGTCCTTCTCTTGTTCTCTTTGGTAAGAACTAATTGATACCCCTTATACTGTAACACTTAAACCTTGATCATTATTTTTTGAAACATTTAGTTATAACACACCCTTTAAAACAGCAGGATGGGGTCAGGCCTGGTGGCACAGCAGTTAAGTTCGAGTGCTCCACGTTGGTGGCCCGCGGTTCTCTGGTTTGGATGCTGGGTGTGGACCTGCACACCGCTTGTCAAGCCATGCTGTGGCAGGAGTCCCACATACAAAAAATAGAGGAAGATAAGCATGGATGTTAGCTCAGGGCCAGTATTCCTCAGCAAAAAGAGGAGGATTGGTGGCAGATGTTGGCTCAGGGCTAATCTTCCTCAAAAAACAAACCAACCAACCAACCCAGCAGGATGCCTAGCAATATTAGATTGTGAGTTGCCACTACAAGAAAAACTTGAGTCCCTATATGTTCAAGTTGAAAACCTCCCTTCGAGAAACAGCTATATAGAAATATAATTTCTAAAATGAAAGCAATCACGTTTAAGATTGAAGTCTCTAAAGTATGCCTTTTGAACGTAGGCATTCATTTGGATGCAGATGTTCATTCCTTCTGTACCTGTAGTATTTTTTTTTAATCTAATAGCTGTTAAGATCATATCTAAAAGAAGTTTTGTGGAAATTATAGGCAAGCAACAAATAGTTGTCATTAAAATAGATGAAGACGTGTAATCTCTATTAATATGTAAAGCATTGTTCTTGGAAAGCAAAGAAAAAAAGGTGAAATGTTGAGTGATATAAATAAATTAAAAAGGAGTGCTCAGCAGTTTCTAATCATATTTCTATTGCTGTTAAGCTTTATACAGTTTATAATTTATCAGATACTTTTTGTCCATTTTAAAGAATTCCAATCTGGCAACTATAACCAAGTGTAGGGTATTACAATAATATATGTAGAGAGTAAGTACAGCATTGAATTTTTTTTTTTCTATTTTAAAAATTGACAGAATTCCAAAACTTTTTCTTATGGGAACTTAAAAATACCAAAAAGTAATGGAAAGAATATAATAATCCCCGTGTACTCAATGCCTAGCTTCAATAATGATGAACTTTTTAACAATCTTGTTTTGTTTCCCTCTGCTCCACTTTTTAAAACAGTTTTATTGGGGGCATGTTGATTTAAAATAATCTGAACTTACTTAAATTGTACAATTTGGTACCTTTTGGCATATGTATACATCCATGAAACCATCACCACGAGCAAGACAGTGTACACATCCATTACCCTCAGAAGTTTTCCCATGCCCTTTTGTAATCCCTTCCTCCTGGCCTTCCTCCAGGCAACCACTGATCTGCTTTCTGTAGCTATGGTTTATTTTGCACTTTTCTGTAGTATTATATAAATGGAATCATATACTATATACTAATTTTTTATCTGGTTTCTTTCACTGAGCATAAT
Source organism: Equus caballus (assembly GCF_041296265.1). Lineage (NCBI taxonomy): Eukaryota > Metazoa > Chordata > Mammalia > Perissodactyla > Equidae > Equus > Equus caballus. The sequence continues at coordinate 8,502,021 of NC_091688.1, forward strand.
TATTTAGAGATTAATCTACGGTGTTGTGTACCAAGTTTGTTCCTTTCTGTTGCTGAGTAGTATGGAATACCACAAATTGTTTATCCGTGTTCCTGTTAGTGAACATTTGAGTTTTTCTTCAGTTTTTGGTCATTACAAATAGAGCTTCTGTGAACTTTTCTGTTTTCCTTTCTTTTGAGTAAATACCTAAGGGTAGAATGGCTGGATCACGTGTAAGTGTTTCACTTTTAAAGAAATGCCAAATTGTTTTCCAGAGGGGTTGTACCATTTTACAAACCCACCAGCAGCATATGAGAGTTCCAGTCCTTCCATAGTCTTTGCAAGACTTAGTATGGTCAGTCTTTGAAATTTTAGCCCATGTAATAGATACGTAGTGGTATCTCATTTTGGTTTTGATTTGCATTTCCCTATGACTAATGATGTTCAGCATTTTTCATGTGTTTATTTGCCATCCTATATCTTCTTTGGTGAAATGACTATGGAAATCTTTTGCCCATTATTTAAAAGCTTGTTTCTTATTGAGTTTAGAGAGTTCTTTACAAATGTTTTATCAGAGATATACTTTGCAAATAGTTTTTCCCAGTCTGTAGCTTTTCTTCTCATTTTCTTAAGTATATTTTGCACAACAGAAGTTTTTAATTTTGATGAAATCCAATTTATCAGTTTTTTCTTTCATGGCTTGTACTTTTAAAATAAACTTTTGTTTTGGAATAATTTTAGATTTACGACAGTTTGCAAAGGTGACACAGAAAGTTACCGTGTACCCTTCACCCAGCATCCCTGAATACTACATCTCACATAACCGTGGTACATTTGTCAAAACTAAGAAATTAACATTGGTACATCATGCTTTTTATGTCATACATTACAACTCTTTGCCTAATAATTTTTTGGGGGAAGAGGCAGGTGGTGGAATATTTTTAAACTATCACATCCTATCTTATAAATACTTCAATAAAAGTGAACACATTTTTGAAGGCAGTTGTATGGAGGTATTTCCACATATGGGGTACCAACCTAACTACCTACTGATTTGAATTCATCAGTATAATTCCGTTAGTGTCAAAGCCAGAATCCAATATTTAACAACACAATCAAGTAAATTGACCTAGAAATCACGTGCAAATGACCTCCTGAAGAAATGAAAAGACTTTCACTGCTGTATCCGTTTTATGAAGTTTTATCTTTGTTTTTCCATTAATAATTATTTTGAGTACCAAATTCAATGTCAGTGGTCATGATTTGAAACCTCTTGCCTGTCAATTGTAGTAGTAATTGTAATTTTACACTATAACATAGCTGAGGTAGTAGTAATTCATTTGCTCATAAACTTTTTGAGGCACTTCTTCAGGAAATATTTGAATAAAAGATTGATGAGAGATAGCCATGCTCACACTAGGCGTGTTCTTTAAATGCTATTCTAGCTTAAATTTTATTTTTATTACTTTCCACCTCCCAGCGGACCCCAGTAATTACTTGCTATAGGCCAGAGCTTTTGAAATTGTTATTGTTTAAAGGTCTTGAGGAAGTTATGTGGAAATTGGAGCTCTTAGATAAATTTTTTCTAATTAGGTCATTCTAACTTTATATCAGCTGAAATTTTATCTAGTTATTTTTATTTTATTATTTCATGAAATTTGTTAATCAACTTAATGGTTGCTGCGAGTTTTTCTTATTGTTTTTAAACATAAGAGAATAGTGCTAAATTTTTGTAACTGGGTCTCCTGTTGCAAAACTTTAAAAAAAGTTATAGTTACTTGTGTAAGTAAAACTGATTTGTCACAGTTCTTGGGCATTCATTGAAAGGCTCTTTCTTTTTTTGTGGTTCACTGTTCAAGAAAATAAGAAGCTAGAGAACCAAATCTAGATGTAGTGGTAGTTTTACCCCTCTCACCCTCAGCCTCAAAATTCCTACCCAGAAAATGATTTTGTTTTGCATAAGAATGTTCTCCATATGCAGTATAGTATGTGTGAGCGTATTCCTACACATACTTTTAGTTGAAAATGGTTTTTGAAAAGTGTGGGAGAAGAATTTACTTGATTACTTGTTGAATATTTGCCATGTGCCTTTGCTAGGTTTTCTAAATATGTTGTTTAGTTGTATCATTTAAATTAAAACGTCAACTACATGTAAAAGGAAATCACAATTTGATTGGCAGAACATTTGCAACACTACTGTCTTGATAAGGTGGTATGTAGATAGGATTTCCAAAAAAGAACTCCATTTCTAACTTTGTGTAAAGAGAAATTTAAAATCCAAGGTCTGCTCAATGTAAGTTTTCTTTTAATTAATTAATTAATTATTTTAATTTTTATTTCTTTCGGATGTACATCATATTTCAAATTCTGGATACATTACATCATGTTCACCACCCGAACACTAATTATAGTGCATCCCCTCACATGTGACCCTAATCACCCCTTTTGCTCTCCCCCCTCCCCCCTTCCCCAATGGTAACCACCAGTCCAATCTCCAATGCTATGTGTTTTGTTTTTTTTTTGGTCGTTTTTATCTTCTACTTATGAGTGAGATCATATGGTATTTGACTTTCTCCCTCTGACTTATTTCACTCAGCGCAATACCCTCAAGGTCCATCCATTCTGTCACAAATGGCTGGATTTCGTCATTTCCTATAGCTGAGTAGTAGTCCATCGTGTATAAATACCACATCTTCTTTATCCATTCGTCCCTTGATGGGCACCTAGGTTGCTTCCAAGTCTTGGCTATTGCGTATAATGCCACAATGAACATAGGGGTGCAAGTATCTTTATGCCTTTGTGTTTTCAAGTTCTTTGGATAAATACCCAGCAGTGGAATAGGTGGATCATATGGTAGATCTGTCCTTAATTTTCTGAGGATACTCCAAACTGCTTTCCATAGTGGCTGCACCAGTTTGCACTGCCACCGGCAGTGAACAAGGGTTCCCTTCTTTCCACACCCTCTCCAACATTTGTTGTTTCCTGTCTTGTTAATTATAGCTATTCTGACCGGAGTGAGGTGATACCTCATTGTAGTTTTGATTTGCATTTCCCTGATAGCTAATGATGTTGAGCATCATTTCATATGCCTGTTGGCCGTCTGTATATCTTCTTTGGAGAAATCTCTATTCAGATCTTTTGCCCATTTTCTAATTGGATTGTTGGTTTTTTTGTTGTTGAGCTGTATGAGTTCTTTGTATATTTTGGATATTAACCCCTTATCTGATATGTGGTTTGCAAATATCTTCTCCCAATTGTTAGGCTGTCTTTTTGTTTTGTTGATGGTTTCCTTTGCTGTGCAGAAGCTTTTTAGTTTGATGTAGTCCCATTTGTTCATGTTTTCTTTTGTTTCCCTTGCCCGGTCAGACATGGGACTTGAAAATATGCTGCTCAGACCAATGTCATAGAGCGTACTGCCTATGTTTTCTTCTAGAAGTTTCATGGTTTTGGGTCTTACATTCAAGTCTTTAATCCATTTTGAGTTGATTTTTGTGCATGGTGTAAGGGAATGGTTTACTTTCATTCTTTTGCATGTGACTTTCCAGTTTTCCCAACATCATTTATTGAAGAGACTCTCCTTTCTCCATCGTATGCTCTTGGCTCCCTTGTCGAATATTAGCTGTCCATAAATGTGTGGGTTTACTTCTGGGCTCTCAGTTTTGTTCCATTGATCTGTGTGTCTGTTTTTGTGCCAGTACCATGCTGTTTTGGTTACTATGGCTTTGTAGTATAATTTGAAATCGGGGAGTGTGATACCTCCAGCTTTGTCCTTTTTTCTCAGGAATCCTTTGGCTATTCGGGGTCTTTTGTTGTTCTGTATAAATTTTAGGATTCTTTGTTCTATTTCTGTAAAAAATGTTGTTGGAACTTTGATAGGGATTGCATTGAATCTATAGATTGCTTTAGGAAGGTTGGACATTTTAACAATGTTAATTCTTCCACTCCAAGAGCACGGAATATCTTTCCATTTCTTTGTGTCTTCGATTTCTTTCAACGTTTTGTAGTTTTCGGTGTACAGCTCTTTCACCTCTTTCGTTAAGTTTATTCCTAGGTATTTTATTCTTTTTGTTGCAATTGTAAATGGGATTGTATTCTTAATTTCTCTTTCTGCTACTTCGTTGTTAGTGTATAGAAATGCAACGGATTTTTGTACATTGATTTTGTATCCCGCAACTTGACTGTATTCCTTTATTATTTCTAAAAGTTTTTTAGTGGACTCTTTAGGGTTTTCTAGATATAAAATCATGTCGTCTGCAAAGAGTGACAGTTTCACTTCTTCTTTTCCAATGTGGATCCCTTTTATTTCTTTTTCTTGCCTGATTGCTCTGGCTAGGACTTCCAATACTATGTTAAATAAGAGTGGTGACAGTGGGCATCCTTGTGTGGTTCCTGTTCTTATAGGGATAGCTTTCAGTTTTTCTCCATTGAGAATGATATTTCCTGTGGGTTTGTCATATATGGTCTTTATTATGTTGAGATATTTTCCTTCTATATCCAATTTATTTAGAGTTTTTATCATAAATGGATGCTGTATCTCGTCAAATGCTTTCTCTGCATCTATTGAGATGATCATATGATTTTTATTCTTCATTTTGTTAATGTGGTGTATCATGTTGATAGATTTGTGGATGTTGAACCATCCCTGCATTCCCGGACTGAAACCCACTTGATCATGATGTATGATCTTTTTAATGTATTGTCGTATTCGATTTGCTAGTATTTTGTTGAGGATTTTTGCATCGATGTTCATCAGTGATATTGGCCTGTAATTTTCTTTTCTTGTGTTGTCCTTGTCTGGTTTTGGTATCAGGATAATGTTTGCTTTTGTAGAAGGATTTAGGAAGCCTCCCCTCCTTTTCAATTTTTTGGAAGAGTTTGACAAGGATAGGTATTAAGTCTTCTTTGAATGTTTGGTAGAATTCACCAGGGAAGCCATCTGGTCCTGGACTTTTATTTTTTGGGAGGTTTTTAATTGCTGTTTTGATCTCCTTACTGGTGATCGGTCTATTCAAATTTTCTACATCTTCTTGGTCCAGTTTTGGAAGGTTGTGTGTTTCTAAGAATTTATCCATTTCTTCTAGATTATCCAATTTGTTGGCGTATAGCTTTTCATAGTATTCTCTTACTATCTTTTGTATTTCTGAGGTGTCCGTTGTAATCTCTCCTCTTTCGTTTCTGATTTTATTTATTGGAGCCTTCTCTCTTTTTTTCTTGGTGAGGGTTTTCTAGCTAAGGGTTTGTCAATTTTGTTTATCTTTTCAAAGAACCAGCTCTTGGTTTCATTAATTTTTTCTATTTTTTTTTAGTCTCTATTTCGTTTATTTCTGCTCTGATTTTTATTATTTCCTTCCTTCTGCTGATTTTGGGCTTTGTTTGTTGTTCTTTTTCCAGTACCTTTAGGTGCACTGTTAGATTGTCTATTTGGGATTTTTCTTCTTGTTGAGGTAGGCCTGAATTGCTATAAACTTCCCTCATAGAACCGCTTTTGCTGTATCCCACAGATTTTGGCATGTCGTGTTTTCATTTTCATTTGTCTCCGGGAATATTTTTATTTCTTCTTTGATTTCTTCATTGACCCAATCATTGTTCAGTAGCATTTTGTTCAATCTCCACATTTTTGTGGCTTTTCTGGTTTTCTTCCTGTAGTTGATTTCCAGTTTCATACCTTTGTGGTCAGAAAAGATGCATGGTATTATTTCGATCTTCTTAAATTTATTGAGACTTGTTTTATGGCCTAATATGTGATGAATCCTGGAGAATGTTCCATGGGCATTTGAAAAGAATGTGTATTCTGTGGTTTTTGGATGGAATGTTCTGTATATATCTACTAAGTCCATCTGGTCTAATGTGTCCTTTAAGGCGAGTGTTTCCTTATTGATCTTCTGTTTGGATGATCTATCCGTTGGTGTAAGTGGAGTGTTAAAGCCCCCTACTATTATTGTGTTACTATTTCTCCTTTTATGTCTGTTAATAATTGCTTTATATATTTAGGTGGTCCTATGTTGGGTGCGTAGATATTTACAAGTGTTATATTTTCTTGTTGGATTGTTCCCTTTATCATTATGTAGTGCCTGTCTTTGTCTCTTATTACAGTTTTTGATTTAAAGTCTATTTTGTCTGATATAAGTATTGCTACCCCTGCTTTCTTTTCTTTGCCATTTGCATGGAATATCTTTTTCCATCCTTTCACTTTCAGTTTGTGAGTGTCTGTAGGTCTGAAGTGTGTCTCTTGTATGCAGCATATACATGGATCTTGTTTTTTTATCCAGTTGGCCACCCTATGGCATTTGATTGGAGCATTTAATCCATTGGCATTTAAAGTAGCTATTGATAAATATGTATTTATTGCCATTTTGTCACTTTTTCTTTTTTTTTGGGTGTTTTAGTAGTTCTTCTCAGTTCCTTTCTTTTTCTCTTGCTCTCTTCACTTGTGGTTTGTTGGCTATCTTTAGTAATATGTTTGATTGCTTTTGTCTTACTTTTTTTCCTGCTTGTTATAGGTTTCTAGTTTGTGGTTACCATGAGGATCCTATTTAATATACTATGCATATAACAGTCTATATTGAGTAGATAGACTCTTTAGCTTGACCTCTTTCTAAAAGCTCTACTTTTTCACTCCCCTCCTCCCACATTATATGTTTTTCACATCATATATAGTCTTTTGTTTAGTGTGTAGTATACCCATTACCCTCTTATCATTGAAATAGGTAATTTTAGTACATTTGTCTTTTAACCTTTATATTACCTTCACAGGTAGTTGATCTGCTGCCTTTGCTATACTTTTACCTTACAAGTGATTTTATTGCCTGTTTTTTTCTTGTTGTTGTTTTGGGTTTGTTTGATAATTGTTTTTCTTTTATAAGTTTTCTTTTAAAGATAAGTTTTCAACCATGTAGACTCTACTTTGGTTCGTTTTGTTATAGATTTACTGTTTTTAATTCCTTTAAACATTTTTCTTGCTCAAAACCAGATGGTCATTTTTTTGTTGAAAAGCATACACACACGCACACATTTTATAACTACTAGTACTTATGACTACTAAGACTTTCAGACTTGATATTAGTGATATTTTCAGTAAGCACAACACCAGCATATATGGTACACTTGTTTCACTAAAATGTGTAAAAGTTTGTTATCCTAAATGGTGCTCAAATGTGATTTTTACAAGATATTTAATTACATCTACTCTAAAAGTTAATACCTTTCTATATGAATGGTGAATCCTGTGTCACAAATTGACAAAAAGGAATAAATATCCTCTTGGTTTCCAGATTCTCTCTTTTGAGCTGTGTGTGATGAGCTGCGGAGTGGTAGTGGTGGAGGTTATGATGGTGATGGGACAGGAATAAAAAGTGACTGAATTTGCTTTCTGTTATGTGCTACAGAACAGTTCCCCGCAGAACCCTCATTCATTTTTACAAATATTTATTAAGCACCTTGTATTTGCAAGTCTTGGCTTTGTAGGGAGGAGTTAAAGTGATTAGGAATATGGAATTGGTTCTCAAAGAGTTTGTTTTTTAAGCTTTGTAGGACAACTAAAGAGTATTAAGTTATGGAGTTGTCAGTCGTTTTGAAGTGAGAGATAGTGTCAGGGGTTCACAGATTACCATTTATCTTGATGTAATTTCTGGTGTTGAACTTCTTAAAAGTCTGGAAACTCATTTCATCAGGCTTGGGATTTCTGTAGTACTATTTTAGGAAGTTGCTTAAATAGCATGGAATTAGACCCATTTAGTCATGCACCAAAGTGCCCTCAGCCATTATAGTGTAATCGTCTGATTCTTAAGAGAAAGGGTGCATATCTGATTCACCTGGGGGAACTTGTTGAAAGTAGGGACCCCATTACAGAGATTCATTCATCTGCAGTAGAGTTGGAGTGGGTTTGGGTATTTCATTTAGTTTGGTGATTTAAAATTTCTTGACAGTTACTTCTTGGTGACAATTTTTATACATTTTAGACTTTTTCTTATGCAGAAAGTTAAGGTTATCTCTTACAGGTCCATCCTTAGTTCACATCCATCCTTAAGTAAGGACTAATATGTTAGAGGTGTTTAAGTGATACCATATATAAAGCTGTAATTAAGAGGAGGAATAGGGTAGATAGGTAAAGAATGTGTAACATATTAATGACAGGTGTATTAGAGTTCTTTAGAGAAACACAACCAGTAGGATGCACACATATGTATTCTTTATGAGGCATTGGGTCACACAATTATGGAAGGTGGGAAGTCCCACGATTCGCTGTTGGAAAGCTGGAGACCCAGAAAAGCTAGTGCTATAGTTCAGGCTGAGTCCAAAGGCCTCATCATCAATGGAGCTGAAGATAGAAATCCCAGTAAAAGAGCAGGAGAAGATGATATAGATGTTCTTGCTCAAACAATGAGGCAGGAATAAAAAGGGCAAAATCTTTCTTCTTTCACCTTTTGTTCTATTCCGGCCCTCAAAGGATTGGATGATGCCCACCCACAATGGGCAAGGCAGTCTACTGAATCCGCTGATTCAAATGCTAATCTCATTTCCAAAAAACTCAGAATTTTGGGTCATAGGATTTGATTTTATAATAGTAAAATCAATCGTGAGATTTATTGATTATGATAGTTAACGTCCATTGGCCATCTTCACACTAACTGTGGATATTAGGACTTATACACCCACATACATGTACACACATGCAGAGATTTTGATGATAAAACTAATACATGTTCATGATGGAAATTTAGAAAGTATAGAAAGGGATAAAAAGATAAGGGGACATAATCATGAAAATTCAAATATTCAGTTTTGGATATCTAAAACTTTTTGCTGTCCCAAATATAGACATACAGACATGCAAGTGTACCTGCAAACAGACATGCGTGTGTGCACACACACACACAGCTGAGAAACAGTGCAAAAGTCTGTTAATAAAGGAAATGTTTAATAAAAAATGATATATCTATTTGAAGTTTAAATAGGTAATATATTCTTGTGGTTCAAAGTTCAAAAGACGTAGAGTATTATAGAGTGAAAAATATCTTTCTATTGCCCTTGTCACCCAGCCATCCAGTTTTCCTCTCTGGAGGCAACCAAGGTGATACTTTTTTTTTTTTTTTAATTCTTCCAGAGAAATTTATGCACATATGAATACCTGTAGGACACATGTACACACATGGTATCATAGTATATGTATATATTATTATATACCTTGCTTTTCTCCCTCTGGTTTCTTTTTAGTTTTAATTGTCAAAATAATGTATTCATATGAAAAAGTCAGATAGCTCTAGAAGGTTTTTTGTGTGTTTTTGCAAAGAAGCCATTCCTTGTTCCTCTTTTCCTCATTTTCCCTTTTCATGGAAACCACTTTCATCTCTTAGCTGATTAATTTTATATTTGCTTCGTCTCTAAAATAATTGCTGTAATGTCATTTTTAAGTATTATTCTACTGCAGCTGATCAGATTCTCTGACTACATGCTGGTAATAATATAGTTCTGTCATAATTTGAGTTAGGTCAGTATTCAGTATTTATATTATTATAACTATATGAATGCTAATCACAACTGAACCATCTAGTAAAACATGATTACTTTTTCTTTTCTGTAGTTTCCTTCTTCCTGGAACTAATATTTGATTTGTTTTATTGTTTTGCTTATTTTTCTATTTAATTACAAATGATCTGCCAGTTATATAAATCTGTACTTGAGATTCTGAAAGACTCATCAAGTGTGCTGTCAGAAGGCTCTTCTAGAAAAACATCCAGTTTAGACTGGTTGTCCTCTGTTCTTTGTGTATGGCTGTCATTCTAGGATTTCTCTTTCCAGCTGCCTGGGGATTCCCTTTCCCTCTCTCATCTCAGAACCATGTTGTTGTAATTATTGTGGTTTTGTAGACATCTAGTTCCCTCACATTAAAATCTTCTTGACTATTCTTACTGTTTATATACTCTTAAGTCAGCCTACCTAATTTTAAAAATTGTCCTTTTTTACCTCTTCAGTATGTGCTTTTCAAATCTTCCATATATTACCTTGGATTGTGTAAAATTGACTCTTTTTCAAGTTAAAGAATTGTCAAATACATATTGACTGTTTCAAACAGTTCTACTTAATAGACTATTTCTGGCTAAGTTTATATTTAGTATTTTGTTTCTTCTGTAAATGGGGACTCCTGTTACAATGTGTAACTGGTGGTGATGCTTTGAGTAGTGAGTCCGTTGATATGTTTCTTAATTTTATACCTAGGAATATAATTTTTATACCTAAGACTTTTAATATGTGATTTTATTTAGTTTTCCACCTATGTAAACTCATTATCTGCAATTAATGATAATTTTACTATCTCCTTTTCCATTTTTACACCTCTTTTATCTTCACATTATGCAATACTACTGATAATGGACTTTCTTGTCTTGCTTCAGATCTAAATAGGGGTGTTTTTAGGTTTCTTCACCAAGTATGATACTGGCTTTTAGGCTTGTGTATTATGCATATATGTTTCCCATGTTAAATATCTACTGATTCCTATTTTATTGACTTAAAAAATCTTGATGGATATGTAAGTTTATCAGATGTCTTTCCGTGACTGTGGAGATAATCATAAGATATTTTTCCTTGTTACTTTTGCATGGCAAATTAAATAAATAGATTTTATTATTACTGAACCACTTTTGAATATCAGAGTTAAACTCTACTTGATCATAACAGTGGTATATTGTTTCTTTGATATGTTCCTAGAGACTTTTTTATTGTTTTCTTTAGAAGTTTTGCATCTGATATCATAAGTATTATTAGCCTGTAGTATTCATTTGTGTGTGCTATTTCTGTTAGTTTTTTATATCATTGTTATGTTCTCTCCATATAAATAATTGAAAACTTTATGTCTATGCTTTGAAATAGTTTGGGTGGCTTTAGAGTTAGCTGTTCTTAAACATTTGGTAGAATTTAGAATATCATTGGTATGTGGTGCTTTTTGAGGAGGTTAACTCTTTGACAACTTTTTCTGCTCCTTGAAGTCTTTCCTCTTTTACTGTCAAGAAATTCATAATGCCTTACTTGAATGGTAACAACACTGTTGATGTTTTTCTTGGGGCATTAAATAAAAACTCTTGTGTACATTTGTCTTCATCATTAAATCGTTAAGTTCTTAGGGACGTTAGGATAGGAACCATCTGTTTATTGCCTCAAATTCTAGCCCATAGTAGGGTATATTTTGGCTTAACAACTTTTCCTCCTTTTTTTTTTGGTGGTGGTGATGGTGGATATTTTACAGGCTTCCCAGTTGGCGTGTATGTTGTAAAGAGAGTTCTTCAGCTTCATCATATTACTCTCAAGATGACAATTGCGCACTAGAAAATGAAGATGTACAATTCCAGAAAAAGGTACTTTAAATAAAGTTGAGGATATAATTTGTGTGTCAGTTTTCTAAGACTTCCTCAAAACATTTGGAGTAAAAGTAATTTCAGAAATACTATGACATAATTTTGGGTGGAGATCTGTAATTTTCCTTGCTATAATCTGAGGAGTTACTCAGGTAATTCTGCAATTAAGCTACCTCTCAGATATTTATATATTTATTCTTATTGCTTATATTTGCAATGTCATAACATTCTTAGTCCTATAATAGGGAGAAAAATAGCGTCTATTCAGAGAACTGAAAACTAGTGGCTTACTTTGTAATGCTACTATGAATAGAAAGGATTTCTAAAGAAACCCCAGTCCTATAAATTAAAAACTATTAGAAATGAGAATTATAGAGAGAGTCCGCAATTGGTGTCTATGTAGTTCATTTATAAAATTGTTCATATATAATTGGGTGGAGTTAATATATAGAGTCCAAAAAACCTGATGTTCTCTAAATCATTTATTATTTTATCATTTTAAATGATAAAAGGTGAGTATTGACTAGATTTGGCTTACCCCGCAAAATCAATGTAAAATAGAGAAGTAGTTTATACTGACTGTAAAATATTCATATTTATATCCTATTCCCCTTCCCAAAGAAACCACAATTTACTGTTTCTTGGAAAACTTTCCGACCATTTTCTGTGGGTATAGATATACCATTATATAGCTCACAAATTAGTATTTTTATTTTCATTAAAAGGTCATAAATATTCTACACATTGACTTCCCCATCCCCAAATAATATCTCATGGGCAACTTTTTATCTTGCTATATTCTTCTGAAAATCTTCTGGCTACATTTTTATTCCATTGTATAGATACATCATAATGTATAAAACATTTCTTAATTGACAGACTTCCATTGTTTCTCAGCTGTGTGTGTGTGCATGCGTGTTGTGTGTACAGTTGTGTGTGTGTGTATGTAAACATACATACTTATAGTTACATGCTTGGGTGGTTTTTTTTTTGGCATGATATTTAAAGTGGATTATTTAAATTTTTGAGTCATGTAGAATATATTTCTGGGATGCAGAATATATTTAGGATTTTGAAGACTTGCTGAATATCTCTCCATAAAGAGTATAATTTTATGCATTCACTCACAGTCTATAAGACTTAGATCTAATCTGTTCTTTGCGAAATTTGAAGAATACATGTTGGAAGAATGAATTTAAGCAAAGCATTAAGGGGAGGAAAACATTTTCGTTTAGCAAACATTTAGGTATCTAGTGTGTGCTACACAGGCTTAGATTAAACAAAGATGAATACGAACTCTGCTTTTCTGAAACTTATACTCTAGAAGATACTTTTAAAGACATAAAGGTATCTGAAATCCTAGCTTGAGAAGTGAGTGTCAAAAGAGAGATGACACAAAGAGCCATATGTACATTCATTACTCATTTATCAGATATTTACTAAAGTCTTAATATGTGCCTAGCACAGTGCTGGATGGTCGGACTAAAGTACTTATTAAGAAATCAAATGAAGTTCCTAAAGCCCTTTAGTGTACATTTTAATTGTGGTGGTAAGGAGGAGAATGCAGGAAGATAGACAATAAACACGTAAACAGATAAAGGCAATTGAAGTCAAATGCTTACCAGACAGTGTTTTGGTTGTGAAGTGTAGAAAGAGATTGGTCTTCAATATTGCTTCAGGTCTGTTTTGTGAAACAATTTTATCAGTTAGCCTTTATTCTTTGTTGCAATATAGGATGAAAGAGAGGGACCTATCAATGCCGAATTATCAGGAAAAGTGGGTTCAAACTTACCTATTCCTCCAGAAGAACATAAATTAAAAGATGACTACATTGTGGATGTACAAGTAAGCTGTATTGCTTTAATTTTTAATGATAATGCCTTTTCAAACTACTTTATGAGATAGAAAACCTCTGTTTTGGTCAACATATTGTGTATTGTTAGTGTTTTTTGAAGTACCATGCAACTCACCTTAATACTATTCACCTGCTATGACTACTGTTTTGGAGAAAATGCAAAATTACACATTTAATAAAAAATGTGACCATTTTATTTGTAGTAAAAGTTTGGGTGTAAGTCGTCATTTCTTCTTAGGTTCCATTTTGGCTCACTATAATGTATCTTGTCTTTTTAGATGTCTGGAAATTTTTTCTAACCTACAACAAAAGAAAGTATTTGTATGTAGAACAGAGTATTTTGATATCAAAGTTTTATCGCTTAGTGTGGAATATGAATTAATAAATAATGCATTAAAATGTTTTTTCCTCTCATATTACATCCTGAATATTATTTTCCATTTTGTACCAGATTTTATGATAGAGACTAAAAACTAGACCAGAGTGTCAGCTGACCAGAATGCTGAAGCATCTGGAAACTGTTTACTATCAGGAATGGATGAAGAAACTGGGGGTATTTGATCTGGAGGAAAAAGGATTAAAGAAAAACTAAATATCTCAAATAATAACAAAAACAAAATTCAGCTCAAAATGAGGGAGAGTTCTCTTTTTTCAATACACCCAGAGCTGTTTTATGACTTAATTGGGTTATCTAAGGAGATGTAGTGAGTTTCATTTTATTGGCTTCTGGAAGACATTTGCCAAAGGTTTCTGCATAAGAATAAGAGAAGAATAAACTCTGTAGTCCTTCTAATTATATGACTATCCTGAACAATCCTGCCATTGTTCATTTTCTAGAATTTCTATCATGGTGTACTCTTGCTCAAATACTTTGAAGTACTTACGGCATTATGTAGACTTGTGCTGTTCAGTTCAGTAGCCACTAGCTGCATGTGGCTATTGAGCACTGGAAATTCAGCTAGTCCAAATTGAGAGTTGCTGTAAGTATAGAATACACATCAGATTTTAGAGATTTAGTAAAAGAAAAAAAAAGAATGTAAAATATCTCAATGTTTTTATATTGAATACATGTTGAAATGGTAATACAATATTTGGTAATAATGTAGTAGTCTTTTTCTCAAGGCCTCCACCATAAAATACAAACTATTTGCATTCCTTTGTGAATTTTTCATTCCAGTGTAAATAATTCTTCAAATGATCACATTTTATATTCTTCTGACTCTATGCCTTGTGTTTCCTTTCTGTTCCCATGCTGGCCTTCCCTTTCTTCAGAGTCCTGGTTCTTTTCGTCCATAATAGTCCGTAGTCTCTCTTTCCCTTGAACTGAGCATGAGCACCTCTCACTTGATACTCATTTAGTAAGCATTAAATCCCTACTGTGTGCTAGGTACTTTGCTAGACACTGGGAACATGAAGATCAAGAGAACGTACTCCTCACTCAAGACATGTATAGCATAGTTGAAGACGAGAAGGGGATGTAAATACAGGCAATTGAGGTGTCATAGATGCCGTCATCCAAGTCTGTACAGAGACCAGTGGAGGCAGAGAGGAACGGGAATGGCTGTTTCAATTCAGGCGTGATTGTGGGGGAGGAGTGCTGACGGGGGTTTTCAAACATGCCTTAGGATTAGGTAGATTGCAGGTTGTGTTTTGGAGGAGTGACTGGCCCAGAGCATCCAGGACTGAAGGAGAGGCAAGAATCATGTATTGTTTTGTAATGTTACTTGTAAATGCCTTGTATTGTTGTTTATTGATACACGTTATCTTCTAAACTGCTTACAGGTCTAAACTGCTTACAGGCAAGAGCTACTGTTGTAGTATTTTGTATATTTACATAGGATTTCTGTGTTGCTACTGGCATTAATTAATTACAGTAAAAGTGAAGTATTTATGGGTCCTTATACAAAATAGGAAATAGGAAAGAAGAAAGACAAGCTCCTTTGTCCTAGTTTATGAAATGCCATGAAAAACATGTAGAGCCTGTATTTTTATAGTTTTCTATATTCTTTTGGGTGGTAATGTTGGAAGAAGGAGTTTTTCTAAAAGTACTTTTTAGTGAGCATTCTTTATATTGTCA
Source organism: Equus caballus (assembly GCF_041296265.1). Lineage (NCBI taxonomy): Eukaryota > Metazoa > Chordata > Mammalia > Perissodactyla > Equidae > Equus > Equus caballus. The sequence goes on from NC_091688.1 coordinate 8,517,283, forward strand.
CTTTTGAGACATTTTATAAAATCCTGTTCAGCTAAAGAGATAATTTATTAATCTCAACATTTAATATAACTGACTTTTTTAAAAACAGAATACGGAATCAGAAAAGTTAAGTCCTTCTGTGATTGAGACACTCCCTGCAGTTGATCTTCATGAAGATTCTTCCAGTGTAGTTGTGGGCAGTGAAAACACTGAAAATACTTCCAGCTCATCTACCTCAGAGATCACTCCGGTCTCAAAGCTTGAGTAAGTCGTTGCAAAGAAAAAAAAAGAATCTCTTTAGATAATGATAGAAGAATTTCTTTACAGGATAAGGCAGCTTGGTACTCAGTTTTGAAGTTTAGGCAATATAGCAGACCTAAGTTATAATGCCTGTGTTGTGTGTTTTTATTATTATTTTTTAATGTAATGATCTTATAATGAGTATTTATTTTGCTGCTTAACTCAGTGAAGCTGATTAGATTCCTAACCATGAAATCTTTACATCGTGTGGGTAAAGTGAGGTTCTACTTGTTTAGGAAGCACAGTACTTATTTGAATACTCTTTCCTATAATTATTAAAAATTCAAATGTTCGATTATTCATTTCCGTTAAGTATCACTGTAACATTCCATTCATAGTTATTTCTTTGTGTGAATAGCTGCCTTTTTCAAACTTGATAATAAATATTCAGGATATCTAGGCTTAAAGTTTCCTTAATTTAGAAAATCTATTGTGTACTCCTGGCTTCCTCTAGCAACACTACAAAGAACAAAACAAAATTCTCTTCTCTTAATACTACATGAAACATTTCCTTTATCGAATAAGTTAATATATATAAAGTGCATAGAATAATATCTGATGCATAATAAGAATATATGTGTCAGTTAATATCATTATTATTATCTCTACTTTTTACCACAACAGTTTTTTTTTTAGGTGAGGAAGATTGGCCCTGAGCAAGTATCTGTTGGCAATCTTCCTCTTTTTGCTTGAGGAATACTGGCCCTGAGCTAATATATGTGGTAATCTTCCTTTATTTTGTATGTGGTTTGCCACCACAGCATGGCTTGATGAGTGGTGTGTAGCTCCACGCCCGGGATCTGAACTTGTGGACCTCTGGCTGCAGAAGCGGGGTGTGCAAACTTAATCACTACCCCACTGGGCGGGCCCCTACCACAGCACTTTTTTTGGCAGGGGAAGAAGGAAGATTAGCCCTGAGCTAACATCTATGACCATCTTCCTCTATTTTTTATACATGGGATGCCTGCCACAGCGTAGCTTGCTAAGTGGTGCCTAGGTCCGCACCTGGATTCTGAACTGGCGAACCCCAGGCCGGTGAAGTGAAGCCCATGAGCCTGACCGCTGTGTCACCAAGCTGGCTCCCATAGCACTTTTTAAACATGTATTCTCCTCAAGAATATAAGGGAGGGGCTGGCCGTGTGGCCGAGTGGTGAAGTTCGCGTGCTCCGCTTCAGCTGCCCAAGGTTTCACTGGTTCGGATCCTGGGCACAGACATGGCCCCGCTCATCAGGCCATGTTGAGGTGGCGTCCCATGTGGCACAACCAGAGGCGCTCACAACTAGAATATACAACTATTACTGGGGGGCTTTGGAGAGAAGAAGAAAAAAAGAAAGATTGGCAACAGATGTTAGCGCAGGTGCCAATCTTTAAAAAAAAAGGAATGTAAGGGACCAGGTTGAAGGAGTTGTACACAAAGATGTTATGGTTACCATTTAGGAGTTTGTCCCAGTAAGGGACAGGGGATCAGAAGACATGCTTAGAAATAATGATAGTATTTAAAATTTTAAAATAATTATTCCAGAAGGAGTTTAAGGCTAGATACTACACATCTGAATGGTACATTTTTTTTTCCCATTATATCTAACGTGACTACTTAATGAAATAGAAGTGAAGTAGGGAAGAAATATTAGGTACATGTTTTTTAAATTCTAAAAGTGCCTTAAGAGCTTTAGTGAAATGTTTTGAGATAATTTTTTTGATACTATGGGCAACAACTCTTAACATTGGTAGAATATACTAACAGAAGTGAAATGTTAGAGTAAGATGCATTTAGAATAAATAATTTAAAAATCTTATTTTTGACAAGACTGAATATTAACCTGAAATATTTTGTTTTAAAATTTGGTAATTAGCTATTTAAAGGCCAGGGGCACTAACAGAGCAAGAGTAAACAGTTCACTTTACACGATTTAAAATAAGTGAATTCTTGAAAACAGTCTGCAGAACTGTAAAGCATTCTTCTCTGGCTCATGTTTTGCAAATCACTAATATAATTTTTAACTTTGCTACATTATGTCTATTAAATTGCCAGATTGTCTTTTTTGTTTCTATTTTTAGTGAAATAGAAAAATCTGGTACTATTCCTATAGCCAAGCCACGTGAAACTGAGCAATCTGAAACTGATTGTGATGTTGGTGAGACCCTTGAGGCAAATGCTCCAGTTGACCAGCCAGCCTTTGTCAACCCACCTGAAAGGTGGGTGTGAACAGTTATTTGCCCCTTGTATGATTCTGTAATAACAGCAGTGTCATGTTTGAATGGACTTTGGTGCAGGCTTAATTCTACTTTATGATTGAGAGAAAGCTGATCCCTTTGTGCTCCTTTCTTGATTTACTTTGCACGTGATAATTGTAACAGTTTAGATTGTATAAACTTGTTATTCTGCTAAAATTTGTTTATTTACTATGTCTTTTCATTTCAAATAGCCTTGTTGGCCAGCATATAGAAAATGTGTCATCTTCACATGGCAAAGGAAAGATAACAAAATCAGAATTTGAATCAAAAGTTTCAGCAAGTGATCAGAGTAATGGTGATCCAAAATCTGCATTGAATGCTTCAGATAATTTAAAAAATGAGGTGGGTATATAACTTGCAATATCTCCTACTTTATGATACACTGCAGTTTTGTTATTAGTAATCTTGTAATTTGCTAACCCTATTTGCCATAAAATCAGGTATTAAGTAGGTAATGACGAATGTGGAACTGAGGTGAGCTGTGCTCCCTGAGAGCAAGTGGTTACTTCATGGTACTGTTACCAGTGTACTGTTTATACATAAAGTTGTTCCAATATGAACTCTCTTTGGTTATATATAATTAAATGGTTTTCTGCCACTATCAACTATTTGATACCAGATACATAAAGTCCTTATTTAAGCAATTTCTTAGGGAGCTATATAGAAGCAGCTGTGATCATTACATTTAAGTATCTTCAGAATGTAAGTTTATCTCAGTAAGGCAAGGTTAAATTTAGGCTCTTCAACCAGAATTATTTTAAAGGGACATTTTGCCTTTTATTATTTGTGTGCAAAATACACTTAGACCAGCTTATATTGAAGAATATGATTCTTACACTAAAGGTAGGGCTTATCCCAGTGTAGCAGTTTTACTTTCTTTTCTCCTTCTGAATTCTACTTTGACTTCATGTAGAGGCCAGTACAGAATTTCCTGAAGAAATGTTGACAGAGAAGTGTAGGCTCCCTTCAGGTAAGAAATAACTAAGTGAAAGAGATGAAAGCCACTCCATGAACTTAACAAAAATAAAACGTGGATTCAGAGAGAAGTTCAAAGTACCAAGTACCACATCCACATTTGTCGTTTTTAATTTGGGTCTTTTGTTTTTCACCTTCTCTTTCATGTATTTTCGGTGAATCTATACTCACACCTAGCAAAACTTCATTCTGGAGCCTTTTACTGTCACTGAACCAGCTTTTTCTATGATGTTTCTTGTAAATATAGGACCTCAGCATTTCATAGTCCAACATCTTTCTGAAGGACCTAATTTTCCCAATGAAACCAAATACTACAGTCATAAATACAATTAGGCACACGGTACAAAAATGTCTTCTTTGGAACTATTTAAGTATCAAATGTAAGATTCAAGCGTGGCAGCTGGTTTTGTCCTAGATTCACTTGTTCTCCTTAACCATTAGCAGACTGAGACTGCTCTTCATTAACTAAGAGACTTAAATGGTTTGTGAGTCTGCTCACAGGTAGAAAGGTGGAATTTTTAACTGAATTAATTACCTCCTAAATAAATTAATATCTCAGAAAAATTTTCGGATAATGAATATATTACAAAGTATCTAGTACTTTCGTGTATTATCCAGTTCAGGATAATTTTGCCCAGTTAAGTTTGTGTGAGCAGGAGCGAGTTTGTTTTCTGATGCAGGTAGATCTTGTGCTGTGCCTGTTCCTTTAAGGATATGCAAGATACTGTTTACTACGCTCACAGACAGTGCTTTACAAAGTGATTCTATTGTATTGTTTAGTTCGTTATCACTAAGAGCTGATAGTGATTGCTTTCCATGCGACTCAAAGTGTGTGTATGTTCTTACTTTTGGTTGCATTTCTTTTAGTATTTTGGGCTTTACTCTTGAGTATCTCAGCTAGGTTAATTTTTGTAAATATATATTTCTTGTTTATTTTCTCACTATATTCAAACTAGATTTTTATCATTTAATTTTTAAATTAAATTAATGTGAATACTAGCTCTTTAATCTATTTTCAATAACCACATAGTTTATTTAGTAAGTTAACTTGTTCTGCAAAACACTCCAACATGGGGGTTGTATGGGAACCAATTTGCTAAGTCTTCCATAAGGGGAGATTTTGGGTATTTGTATTAGTGTATTACTATTACACTAATGCACTAAATTAGCATTAGTATTAATACTCAAAAACATGCCCTAAGATCCAAATATATACACCGTATGAGACTTGTGCTGTTTACCAGCGTGAGCTGTCTAAATAGATTTTCTGCACTTCTCAGTGCACCACGTTATACATTATTTTAGGAAGACAAACATAATTAAGTAATGGAATGAACATCCTTGCATAGTTTATTAAGCCTAAGGAAAAAATCATAGATTGAATTGTATACCCTTCCCCAGTTTTCTCTCCTCTTCCGATATAACCACTATCTTGAATTAGTGTTTTTAAAAAAAATTTTAGAGCATGTTTTTAAACTTTTTCTAAATACGCATTACTATAAACAATATATACTATTATTTTTCATATTTTGGAATAACAGAATGGTATCATTCTTGCCTTAAGTATCATTTTACTCAACATTGTTTTCGAGATTTGTCTACTCATTGTTTTCACTGTTGTATTCAACTCTACCACAATTTATTTTTCAGTTAATGGATATTTAGATTTCTAATGTTTTTGTGGTACAAACAATGCTGCAATAAGCATTCTTATGCATATTGTCTTAGGTGTGTTTTCACTGATATTTATACATAGGAATGGAGTTATTGGGTCATAGGGTACGCACATCTTTACTTAATACTGCTAAATTTTAAACTTGCTGCAGCAGTCTAATAGATGTCCCATGGCCCAACAGACACGCCACACTTGGTGACAGACTGTCACACTTTAACCTCTATCAGAATGATTTACTTTATTTGGTATCTCTGATTTTTATTTGCATTCTCTGATTATTACTGGAATTGAACATTTTGTATTTTGTCTTTGCTGAATTTATTGTCCCTCTCCCTCTCTTCCCTTAGTGATTTGTAGGAAGTCTTTATAGTTGGTAATAATCCTTTGTTGGCTGAATGTGTTGCAAATACTACTTTTTTTCAGTCTGTGGCTTATTGTACCATATAGTTTATGGTCTTTTGATATATATAATTTTTAAATTTTAATCCAGCCAAATATATCACCTTTTTTTTAATGATTTATGCTTTTTTCATGTTGTTAAATCCTTTTATAGCCTGAATCATAAAGACATTTTCCTATACATATTTTCTTTAAAGCTTTGTTTTTCACATTTAGATTTTTTCTTTTAACTGAGGAAGACTGGCCCTAAGCTAACATCCATGCCTGTCTTCCTCTACTTTGTATGTGGGACGCCTGCCACAGCATGGCTTAACAAGCGGTGACATGTCTGCACCCAGGATCCGAACCACTGAACCCTGGGCTGTCAAAGTGGAACATGCAAACTTAACCACTGTGCCACCGGGCCAGCCATCACATTTAAGTTTTTAAATCCACCTTAACATTTTTATGTAAATGGTAATTTCTATTAAGGATTTTGTAGATACAATATATTATGTCTAAAATCAATTCACTTGCTTTAATGTATATATGTTATTTTAACTTACATTTTAAGGTGGATGCACTACAACTATACTATCTATTAATTTTGTACAGTTTATGTGTGAGTAACTGTTTGCCTAGGATATAATATAGGGTTTTCTACAACCCGTGCTTATATTGCTAATATGTGAGGGAATACATCCTGTGGTGCTTAAGATAGAAGATTTTAATTCTTTCAAAAGAAACTCAACTTTTAGTAAACCAAAACTTTTCTCTTTATGTTTTTCATTTTTTCAATATACTATATATCATTCATTATAAAATTCAACTTTAGTTTGGTAGAAACAGTTTATTTACTTTTGTATTTTACTTTTGTAATTTATTAATCTCTTTTCTCTGTATTCTTTGAAAGTTGAAATCTATTTGTTCCTTTTAGAGTTCTGATTATACAAAACCAGGGGAAATTGACCCTACATCTGTAACAAGTCCCAAAGACCCAGAAGATATACCAACATTTGATGAATGGAAGAAGAAAGTTATGGAAGTAGAAAAAGAAAAGAGTAAGGAGGCACTGTAATTTTTTTCTTTTTTGAAGGGACTGGTTTAAATATGCTGTTCTCTTTATTTAATTGATAAAATAAAATAAAACTTTTGAAAACTTTTTAAAGGTGAAGCTTACCAAGATGCTGTTGATTAACCATATGTAACTTACCTGTGTATACATAGTTTTAATGTTATTCAAATCCGTTCTTGTAACTTAGAATATGAGGATAAGATGAAGGCAGAGCAGTGATTTTCATCACGATTTATAAGAGGAAAACTGAAGCATGGAAAGTTCTGAGTCATAAGACTTTAAATAGAGTTGAGCTAAAGTATTACACCGTCTGTTTGCTTTTGTAGAGTAATTCTCAGAGTTAAGAATTCTTAATATTGGGGTTAGAGATAGAAGGATAACATTCAGACTCAATGGAATAAAATATATGTTTTATATTTTAAAAGCTGTGATTCTTATGGATAAGCTTCATTTTGTGAGTTATATTACTTAGACGTAATTCAAGTAATGTGGATTTTTGTAGTTAATTTGTTTATTAGGGATATTTTAAAGCTATTGAGATAAGCATTTTGAATTTCTTAATGGATTTTTTAAATATTTTCTTAAGCATTAAAACTGGTTCTTCTCTAGGTGGCAGCCTGTTGCTTTTGAGATCATTGTGTTGCTGGGATATTTTCAATCATAATTATCATCTATATATGTTTATAATATGGTTTATCTGCAGGTCAGTCAATGCATCCATCTTCTAATGGAGGTCTACATGCCACAAAAAAGGTCCAGAAAAATCGAAATAATTATGCCTCAGTAGAATGTGGTGCCAAAATTTTGGCAGCTAATCCAGAAGCCAAGGTACTTAAGTATGAAATTCTTCTATGTATATAGGAAACCAGTGACTTTATTAAATATAGGCAGTGGTTTGCTGGGAACTATGCAAGATTATGCTTTGAAAAACATTTTCTTGTGTGAATTCTTTCTTATATTGGTTAATACATTGCACCTTGTTCTTTTCTTTTTTTCTCTTAATGGCTTTATTCTTTTAGAGCAGTTTTAGATTCCCAGCAAATTCAGAAGAAGGTCCAGAGATGTCCCATATCTCCCTGCCCTCACACTTGCATAGCTTCCTCCTTTATCAATATATCCTCCACCAGAGTGGTACATTTATTACGACTGATGAACTTACATCGACACATTATCACCCAAAGTCCATAGTTTACATTAGAGTTCACGCGTGTGTTCTGTGGGTTTGGACAAATGTATAATGATGTCCAAACCCATGGAATTCATTATTATGGTATCATACAGACTATTTTCACCACCCTAAAACTCCTTTATGTTCTGCCTATTCATCCCTCCCTCCCTGCAACACCTGGCAACTACTTTTTACTGTTTCCATAGTTTTGGCTTTTCTAAAATGTCATATAGTTGAAATCATACTTTTCAGATAGCTTCTTTCACTTAGTAATATTCAAGTTTCCCTCCTATCTTCTCATGGCTTGATAGTTCATTTGTTTTTAGCACTGAATAATATTCTGTTGTCTGGATGTACCACGGTTTTATGTATTCATTTACCTACTGAAGGTCATACACCCTGTTTTTTAACTTTTAAAACCTGTGTGAAATTTTAAAAAGGAAATAGTTAATAGAAAATCATTTTTTATGTTAACAGAAATTTAATTTTAAATGTTTTGTTATAAAGCTAACAATGCTATAACCATAACTGGTAAATTTTAGCCAAATGAGTTTTTCAGAGTATTAAGTGTATTTTAATATCTAAAAATATAGAAATTCTAGAAAGCTTAAGAATTGAAATAGACATTTTTTCCTTAAGTAATTTATTCCCTCCCCCCTTTTTAAAACAGAGCACATCTGCTATTCTTATAGAAAATATGGATCTTTATATGTTAAATCCTTGCAGCACTAAAATTTGGTAAGTAATATAAAATTTAATAAAGCACATTTTGTATATGTAGATATTGTGTTAAACTTTTATGTAAGGGTTAGATTGATTTGTTCATCTAATCACTTAATAAGCATTTATGATTGATTGGTGCTGGTACTGTACTTACATCCTAAGATGCAAAACTGAAGACAAAATGTTTTTCCTTTTAAGAAAGTGAAAAAAAGCAAGGACAGATCTAGTCAAACTATTATGAAATAGTGTAAAAAGTACTGCTGAAAAGGTTTTATAGGAGCAGATGATATGTGACTACGAGAGAGAGTGAGAGAGGGCTTCCTGGAAGAGGTAATTTCTGAGCTGAGTCTTGAAGGATTCATAGGAAGTGGCATTGAGGGAGACAGAGAGATTCAGGAACTGTAAGAATAAGGGGACAATGCTAAAAGGAACATAGTTCTGGCCAACTATAAGTAGAAGCAGCCTGAAAAAGTTATTTTAGTCATAACAAGAATAAAGATAGAATTAGAGTAATTGAGGAAGATGGGACAGGAGAGTTAGTTTAGCGGTAACCAGGCCATCGGATGCTGTGTATACCCAGCTTAGAATTTTTTGAAGTTTATCTAAAGGCCAAGGAGGGGGGTAGCCTTTAAGTATGGAAGTGACATTATCCCACTGGAATTTTAAGAGGCTTGTCCTCAAAGGGTGGCCTACAGCAGAGTGTATTTGAAAGCAGGGAAACCAGCTAGGAACCTGTTGTCATAGCTCAGGTGAGAAATGAGGACTTTAAGGCATTGGCAATTTGGATACAGATGAGGGAGGGATTTATCTGAAATTTGTTTATAGCAGATAACTTGACAGCTCTTGGTTAGTAATTGGATATGAACAAGAGAGAAGCATGGAGGAAATCTACCAGGATTTTGACTTTACTTCTTAGATCTATGATTCTGCCATTAACTAAGAATATAGGCAAAGGAACAGATTTATGGGCGGGAAATAATGCTTTGATATACCGAAGTTTTATTAGATTACTTGATTTCATTGCTTAAAAGCCGCTGTTTAAAAGAGAATTAAGGTAGGAGGCCCAGCCTGGTGGCGCAGCAGTTAAGTGCGCACATTCTGCTTCTCGGCGGCCCAGGGTTCACTGGTTTGGATCCCAGGTGCAGACATGGCACTGCTTGGCAAAAGCCATGCTGTGGTAGGTGTCCCACGTATAAAGTAGAGGAAGATGGGCATGTCTTCCTCAGCAAAAAGAGGAGGATTGGTAGTAGTTAGCTCAGGGCTAATCTTCCTCAAAAAAAAAAAAAGAACTGAGGTAAATCACCATCATGTTGATTTACTAAAAAAAAAAAAATTATGTATGTGTATGTATATATAAAATTATTATTATTTTAGTTTAATGGAAGATAATGCTTATTCTTTTCTACTCTTGGCCTTCACCCCTTTTGGTAATATGTACATTTAGATTCAATTTGAAAATTAACACTAAAACTATTTAAGAGTATTAGGGGATAATTTAAAAAACTTAATTTTTCCTCTTGCCTTTTGGTCTGTAAATTGAATGTGAGGAAAATGATTGTCTGAGATCATAATCAAAATGTTATTTTTGAGTTTTTGTTTTTATTTGTAAAAGCTTTTATAGTCAGTAACAACTCCTTTTTTTATGCTGCAAAATTTTGTATTTTGAGCAAAGACATGCTAGAATGAAGTTTCTGAAACAATCATTTTGCTTTATTCTGGTTTGCAGAATAAGTGATCATAGCTGTCCATTTGTGTTTTAACATTTCTACCCAGCAGCATGTAGTTGTATACGTGTGTTTACTGTGTCTTTTACTTTTTGCTCATTTATATGTGTGTCTCTTCACTGTATAATTAAAGAACGTCAGAGCAATTGTAACTCACTTCACCAGATTTAAGTGGGTTGCCCCACCTAAGGTATATCAAGATCGCATAGTCTCACTGTAGCTTTGTAAGTCTTAATATCTGGTAGAATAAGTTTATATACCTCATCTTTGTCATAAGTGTCTTCACTGTTCTTGTCCCTTTGTTTTTTCTTTTAAAATTTTAGAATCATTTTGTCAAGGTCTACAAAAAAATTCATGCTGGCATTTTTGTTGGAATTGTATTGAATCTCTAGATGAATTTCAGGAGAATTTACAATATAGGATTTTGAGTCTTCCTATTCTTTTGTTAGTCTGTCCGTTCGTTCATTCATTCATTCAGTGTTTACTCAGCACGTATTATGTGATGCTGCTGGCACTGGAGTAACATTAAAAAATAGACTGAGATCACTGCTGCTGTGAATCTTACATCCTAGAGAGGTGTCAATCCCTGATCACTTATGAGATTGAGCATAATTTAATGTTTACCACTTGTTCCTCTCCTCTGAAATGCTTGTCTTTTCCCATGGTTTCTCTTGGTATATTTGTTTTTTTCTTACTAGTCTACTAAAAGTCTGAATATGATTTAGCAGTTTACCTTACAGAATGGATACAATGTAACAGCTTATCTTAACTCTGTATGGGATATATAAGTTATATATGTTGTACATAGTTTTTACAGCTTGTGAATTGTCCTTTTAATTTCTTAATAGGGTCTTTTGATGAATAGAAACTTAATTTTAATGTGGTTGAATTTATCTGTCTTATAATTTTGGATTTTTTAAGTCACATCTCTCTGATATTAAAAAAAGATAGTATCTCACCTTTTCTCCAGAGTTTAAAAGTTTTGTGTTTCACATTTAGTTCTTTTTTGAATCCCAGTGGAATTGTTTTTTATATGATGTTTAGGAGGGATTCATTCTCCCCTCCCCATTTTTCTGTTGAGATAATCATTTATTCAATATTTCACATTTTTCCCTCTGGTTTACAGTCTGCCTTTATCATAAAGTTCCCTTGTATGCATAGGTTTCTTTCTGGACTCTGTTCTGTTCCATTGGTCAGTTTATCATTACTTGCGGTAACACCACATTTTCTTTAGCTTTATACATCTTAATATCTCGTAGGGCAAGTTTTTGTACCATATTCTTAAGGACTAACTTGGCTATTCTTTTGCTTCTGCTTTTTTTTATGTATCTTAGATTTATCCTGTTGAATTCCCCAAATGTCGTGTTGGATTTTGTTTGGAATTCTATTGAATCTTTAGATGACTTTCAGATACTGAGTTTCTTATCTGTAGATAGGGTCTATATTTCTTTAAGTTGTTTTTAATGTCTTTCAATGAGGTTATTATTATTTTTAAAAATTTTTATAAAAGTATTGTATATCTTTTGTTAAATCTGTTTGTAGGCAGCTATTTTTTGTTGCTAGTGTAAATATCTCTAAAAAATTACATTTGTTGTTACAGATACACAGTTGTTTTTATATATGGGTCTTATATCCAGCTACCTTCTTATGTTCTCTTGTTATTTCTAAATTCCTTTGGGATTTCTGTGTAGAAAATTATAGATTCTCTCTCTGTTTTTTTCCTTTTAAAAAATTTTTAATCCTTTTTATTATATTTTACTTTTTTTGTCATCACATGCTGGTTAGATCCTTGAGAAAATTGTGAGTAGAAATAGTGATAGTGGGCAATCTCATCTTATTCCTTATTTTGAAGACAGTGTTTCTAACCTTGCATCATAAGACATGTTCTAAGTTTGGAACTCAACTCTAAATCATTTGAGCCTGTGGGCAGATATGAATCCTAAATTAAATTAAGTATGTAATTTAAAAAATAAGTAATACATTCACATGGTTCAAATACAAAAAGGTATTTAAAAAGGGTAGAGGAGTTAGAGTGAGAAATGTCCTTCTAATGTCTGTCATCTGTCTTCCTATTCAGTGTTAAAGTTTTAGATTTCTTTATGCAAATACAAATATGGATTCTAATTTATCTCTTGCTTTTCACAGAAGTTAGTATGTTATACACACTATTTTTCACCTTGAATTAAGTTTTGGCTTAAAAATATCTTGGTCATCTTTCCGTTATGGGTAACTAAGGTCGAAAATCCTCCTCCTTCCTTTTTTAATGAGTCACTTAATGGAAATCTAGTTCATACAAACCATTAATGTCATGTTTAATGTGAACTGTTATTTTGGTTGGTTTATCTAAATAATTGTCTTGTGTTCTTTTTGAAGGTTTGTTATTGAACTTTGTGAACCAATTCAAGTAAAACAACTTGATATTGCAAATTATGAATTATTTTCTTCTACTCCTAAAGACTTTCTGGTTTCTATCAGTGACAGGTAAATTCTAAAACTGATTTCTACTAGTTTATGTTGGATCTCCAGAATAAAAATTTAAAATTGAGTCACTTTTTAAGACTTTAATCATTTTCTTTTTCATTTTAATATATCAATTTGTAAGAACACTAATAATACTACTCTAATTAGACACTTGTTAATCAGTTTACTTTCATTAGCTTATATAGTGTTTCTAACAACCATATTGTATTATTACTTTATAGTGAGGAAACAGAGAGGTTAGCTAGCTTGCCCAGTCACGTGACTTGTGATTTGGAGAACCAAGAGTCAAACCTAGATCTGTATGGCTTTAAAGTCCTTACTTTTAGTTACTATGCTCTGTTGCTTCCAAATATTTCTTCTGAGAGTCATTAAAAACAAACAAACATAAAAAACAAACATTCATTTTGTATCGTGAGGTATATTTTTGTTAAAGTGTATTTTAAAACTGTGTTATGTGGGTGTGTGATTATAAAAGGAATAAACATACATTGTAAGGAATTTGGTAAAGAACCATAGTCCTATCAACCAAAGATAACTATTATTAGCATTTTAATATATTCCTTTCAGCCTTTTCTATATTTATTTACTAATCTTACCAAAAATATTCAATTTTTATGGCTTACATCCTGAGAATATCCTGTTGTCTTTTAAACACATATTTTAAATGAGTACTTAATATTTCCCCCTCAGTGGAGGTGTTTATTCATTCCATAAATACATTTTTCTTTTGCTGAGGAAGATTCGCCCTGAGCTAACACCTGTGCCAGTCTTCCTCTATTTTGTATGTGGATCGCTGTGACAACATGGCCACTGACAAGTGATGTAGGTCGGTGCCTGGGAGTGAAACCTGGGCTGCCACAGCAGAGTGCACTGATCTTAACCATCAGGCCACAGGCCCAGCCCCCATAAGTACTTTTTGAGTGCTCACGATATGCCGTGTAGGATTCTGTTGTTTATTTAACCATTCTTCTATCATTGATCATTAAAGGTTTTCCAGGTGTTTCTTCCCCCACTCCACACTTAGCATTTCATGTGTATAGTTTCTGAAATCAGTTTTCAAGACCTCTTGAGAATTCCATTTTCTTCCACTAAGCTTCTCAGATCACTTCCTTTTCTCTAAGCTGTAATATGTCAATGGACGTATCCAGATCTGACAAGTGAAGTGTATTTTTTTTAATGTGATAAGAGCATTCATTACTTGAGGAATTCTTAAATGCTGTAGTAAACAAAAATAATATTTAGGTTTTCTTTTTTTAGATTCCCGTTTAAAGCGGGAGTAGCTCTGTAAGATCTGTGAAATTTAAATATGATGTTAGAGAGATTTTTCTGTTTTCCTTTCCACCGGTAGTTTTATTTGTACTTTCTATCATCAGACACTTGTCAGTACGTGAAGAGTAGTACCTTCTTCTTCCAAAACAATCTCTTGCTACTTTCTGTCTTAAACCCTCCAGTTTGCTAGGAAGCCCTCTCAAACCCCAGGAAGCCATCTTGCTCCAACTTTTGTCTTCTCCTGTTTTCCGTTGCATTTGACAATGGTGTGATTTTTTCAAGATATTCTTTCCTTGCAAAGAGAAACCTGTTAGTTTTATTTGGAAAAGAAAATGTATTTCTTCAACTCAATGTTTAACTCAGATTTAAACTATGTTATGGCAGTGTGTTCACCTGGAGAAGAAAAAAAGATACACTGGATATATTTTGCACATGAGATGGAACCTCTCAATATATGTTTTATGATTTTTTTAAAAGAATATATTTTATGTTTTCTAGATACCCTACAAATAAGTGGATTAAGCTGGGTACTTTTCATGGGAGAGATGAGAGGAATGTCCAGAGTTTCCCTTTAGATGAGCAGATGTATGCAAAATATGTGAAGGTAATGTTAATAAATACAGGACTGTCTTCTGTAATGAAAATACACGTGTTATCGTGTTATTCATCCTTTATACCTCACCATACCTGTTCAGAAATCAGAAAAATTAAGAGGAAATTTACTGCAGTATACAATTTAGTAAAACAATTCTTGCTTGGATATATTATTTTATGAGGCAAATTATTATTTATTAATATTATAAATATCAGTACATTCCCTTCTGCTTAACTAGAAACCGAGGCCAGTTTTTTGATATTTGTGGCTCTGATGAAATTCCACATTATAACTCTTAATTTTTTGAGTCTTTATATAAAATGTTCATAATGTTATATTTCTCTCTATTTCAAAACCCAAATCATTGTTAGTCACTGAAGTCTTTGAAGTAAGTCTGATTTCTTAACGTATTGATTAGAACCTGATTCTAAGATCATTTCAATCTTAGTGTCCAATTATTTGTCATTATTATAGATTTTGCCATTTCTTTGTATATTCAATTCAAAAAATACCAATTTCAAATAAAGTAAACTTTTAGACGTTTATTTTCAGTGTTTCTGCTGCTTCCTCCACCGATAAATCAAGTAGAATTGTTACTCTTGAATTGGATTTAGACAAAATATGGGAATTTCCTATTCCTCTCCTCCCCTCCTTTTTTTCTTTAAAATAATAGCCACAGCTTAAAGTACTGCTGCATTAATAATATGAACTTTGGAATGACAGCAGCTCTAACTTCTGTCTTGTCTTCTTCACATGTGAGAACTTACAACTTATCTAGTTGTCTTCTGGGATTTTACTGTCTGTGTCTTTTTTAAGCATGTGTTAAATTGGCTTCTATGAATGGGTAAACTTGTAGTATTCCTAGTCTCAGTATAAACATGCTAAATTCTATTTTTAAAATGCAATTGATATTCTCAGTTAATGATTCAACGATGTTCAGAAAAATGAAGGTACATTTTTAGTTCCTTTCAAAGTGACCCCTGAAACAATTGTTTTAATAACCTTTTTATATAGGATAGTTATAGGAAACAATTGTTAAAAATTATTTGGCAGGTGATACAATTGCATTTAATTTTACAAATAAGACAACTCACATGTTACAAAATAGTTTCAAGGATCATTCTTTATAGCATCCACTTTGTTAATAATGGAAGAACATTTTATTGGTGGCATAAAAAAATGCCATATAAACCTCTGTACCTTTTCCCTTTTATGGTGAGAGACTAGAGCATTTTGACAATTAATTTTCTAAAAAGCCCTTTTTGGTAGGATTAAGTCTAAAAGCAAAAACTAATTACTTCTGATTCTTATGTTATAGTAATAAATGTTATACAGGTTGACCTGGGTATTCCTTGTCCCCAAAAGAACTAAACCCAAATCTACAAACTACTTTTTAATAGTTTGTATTTTAAAAGTGGATTAATATCCGGCTTCTAGTTCTCTGAGTTATACTTGAAATAACATAGCATACCAAAAACTCATGCTTTCCCTAAAACAATTTGTATACAATGTTATACAAGAATAAATACCATTTTATATTATGCTAGCTAATCTTTTCATCAGTATGTATGTACATGGGTATATCCACATATATCAATATATAAATTCATATATAGATATAAACGTGATACATCTCAATAATATTTAAAGTTATATAATGCGCAAGTTGTCTCTAGATACTGTTTATTAATTACTTTTAGAATGCTTTCTTATCTAACAGATAAACAAAACAGCAGCAATTGAGTTTTAGGTTATTTAACTTAACCAAAAAGTTATTTTATTACAATTAGACTATACTTTTTAGTTGTGATGGTAAAAATTAAATCATTGCTTTGATGTCTGCAAAGAATTAAGAGTACTACAATGTTATCCATCACAGTACATTGCTTTCTCTAATTATGCAATATGATTTACGAATATTAAATGTTGCTTATGGCATGTTATCCAGACTTTGGAACTGATTTCTTTTTCTTTTCCTTTCTCTTGCTTCAGATGTTCATCAAGTACATAAAGGTTAGCAACCTTCTCTTTTGCAATATTAAATAACAGGGCGTGGCATGTTACTGCATGGCAAAAAAGCAGAACTTTACAAGTATTGATTTTGGGGGAAATAGGACTTTATTTTTATAAATGTTGTAATGAAAAAAACTGAATATATTGTTAGATAATCTCACATGCATGGTGCTGGCTTCCCATTTCATGTCATTTTATTCTTTAGGTGGAGTTGATATCACATTTTGGATCAGAGCACTTTTGTCCATTAAGTCTTATAAGGTAATATAGAACAAAATACATCTACTGAGTGGGTTTAAAAAAAGTGATACACAAAAATCCCAGTTTGTTTAAAGTGAAGAAATAATTTTCCATTATATGAAATTTATGTATACCATAGAAATGTAAGCTGTTAAGCCTTTCTTGCTCTTGAATACATTTTAGAAAAATGCCAAAATTTCCTCTGAGAAAAAATAATCATCATTTTATGTGTTTGGTTTAGTTTGCTTGCTATTTTGCTGTCATGATAATATATGTAAACATTTTAACTGAAATCAGTACTTGGTCATTATGTTTTTAAATGCCTTAAATAGATTAATTTTACATTTTAATGGAAAAGTGTATGACTTCAGTGTAAGGAGCAGTCATTATTTTGGAGTCGAAAAGCTAATGGCCCTCAAAATATGACCAAAGTTACTGTATTTTGTCATTTATTGTGAAGAGGTGAGTCGTAGGAACTCTGTTTTGTTTTGAAAGTCTTTAATAAAATTGTTGTTAATAGGGTATTTGGCACTAGCATGGTGGAAGAATATGAAGAGATTGCTGATTCCCAGTATCAGTCAGAACGCCAAGAACTATTTGATGAGGACTATGGTAAGTGGCTTTCAAACAGGTAACTACTATGTATGTATTTTTGCTTTTTTAAGTTGAATAATAATGGGTAAGTATAGGTGCCTTTAAAAAATCATTATGATGATTGTCTTTAGACTTTAGTTTCTTCTTTTTCTTTTTAAATAAATTATTTATTTATTTTTCTTTCTTCTCCCCAAAACCCCCCAGTTCATAGTTGTTTATTTTAGTTGTGGGTCCTTCTAGTTGTGGCATGTGGGATACCGCCTTAGCATGGCCTGATGTGTGGTGCTAGGTCCGCACCCAGGGTCTGAATTCGCAAAACCCTGGGCCACCGAAGCAGAGCGTGTGAACTTAACCACTCGGCCATGAGGCCGGCCCCAGTTTTTCATTGTTTTTAACCCTAATGACTAAGTTTTTCTTAAACCTGTTTTCTAAAATGATTTTCTGCTTTGTAAATTGAGTTGTTTTCCAAGCTTATCAATCAGTTATTTGTAACTGGAACTTCCTTCCATAGTATCAGTGCTATAAATTATGATTGTATCCCTATGCCAGGCCTGAAAACCTATTAAACTCATAAGGTAACTGAAATAGTAGAATTGAGCATTAATTCCTTTGATTTGTCTTGAGCCCAAGAGCAAGCACATCGAGGCCTGAGCCTTTGAGAAACTCTTGTGAGGTTGAGGGGATAGGAGAAGGTTTTATGGCACCCTCCATTTCTACTTATCAAGTCCTTGTTTTAAAATATCTTAAATCATGATCTAGACAATCTAAATTTTCCCTTCCCTAGATTTCCCATAAGTGAAATGAAGATATTTACTAGGGGTTGGTAAATTACATTGAAAGTTTGAATAAAAATCTTATAAAAGGGATTAAAATTTTGGTAAGCAGCAGAATTATTTTCCTTGGTTTACATCTGTTTGATAAATGGCTTCGAAATCTCATTTTCTTAATGTGAACATATTTTAGATTTATAGTGAATATTTATTACAAAATTTGTCTTAAACATTAGCTAACTTTGTTTTTCTTTCTGCTGAGGAAGATTAGCCCTGAGCTAACATCCATTGCCAGTCTTCCTTGTTTTTCTTTTGCTTGAGGAAGATTAGCCTTTAGTTAACATCTATGCCAGTGTTCCTCCACTTTATATGTGGGCTACCACCACAGCATGGCTGACAAGTGGTATAGTTCCATGCCCAGGATCTGAACCCGTGAATCTAGGCTGCCAAAGTGGAATGTGCCGAACTTAACCACTACACTGTGGGGCTGGCCCCAAACATCAGCTAACTTTGACAGGACATAATTGGAGCTTTTAAATATATTATTGGAGATATTTCTCAGCATCACTACCTTCATTTTCTCTTTAAACAGATTATCCACTGGATTATAATAATGGGGAGGATAAATCCTCAAAAAATCTTCTTGGTTCTGCTACAAGTGAGTATATTGGGGTTTTCCTAGTAACAATTAAGTATTTAACTTTTTTTCCTGACATATGTGGACATTTTGTTGTGGTATAGTTTAGGAGGCTCCTACTCCCAGTGTTGAACTTGAGTTGAAATCAAAGATAGTGGCTTTTCAAAAGAATTTCTGTGGAAATAAAATAGAAGAGTAGATGAAAAGAATGAGGAGAGGAAAAAAAGGCATAAGTTGGTTCTTCTACTATAATTAGATGCTCATATTTTTTGGCAAATTCCGTAGAGTGAAGAAAGGCTGTGAATTTACTTAGGGAAAGAATTATTAAAGAGGTCCTAGACCATGTGAATGGGAGCATCTGGGTAATCATACTGGATGGGAAAGGAATTTGGACGGTAGTTTCAGAGGTGCTATGTATCAGTGAAATCCTAGAAAATGAGGATTCTTTAATCTATGGATATTTGGTCCCTGTTTAATTACAAAATATAACAGCTGTTCTTGTCTATAATAATAATGACTCCCAATCAATAACAATGATAGTAATAATAATATACTCCTTGTAAACTAAAGATACAATGACTAAGATACTAGTGGTTTAGTTTCTTGTCATTCCAACCTGGTATCCGAACCTAGTGGTCGGCTAGCTAAGGAGATTCCGGGAAAGACCATTACCAACTGGTACTTTATATTATTACAGTTGGAATGTGGGTAGGTATATTTAATGTTTGTTATTTTTGGTTATTCCTGAAGAATATAAAACTTATTAGAAGAAGTTTTCTTTTTAAATTGTATTTAATATAAGTAAATTTTAGTAAAATTGAAGATTAGCTGCTTGTGCATTTCCCTTGTTGACTTAGTGAGTTGAACTGCTTGAATCCCAGTCTCACTGTGCACATTGTCTCTTGCAGATACTCAACCAGTAGTGCTTAGGTTTATATACCTGAGCTATGGTATATGGAGTTAAGAGTCACTTCTTTTTCCCCTTTCCTTTCTCCTTCTCCTCTTCCCCTCCATGAAAGGCTATAGACTTAGGTAGACTTTTTAAGGAACAGGAAGAAGAGTGTTAAAAAGAAAATCCTTTTTTTGTTATTTAATTTTGTTACATATTAGCTCAGTGTTTTATTTTACTCTATTGCTAGTCACCTTTTTAGTTATTAGTGACTACTTTTTATTCTATTTTATTTTATTTTGGGTGAGGAATATTGTCCCTGGGCTAACATCTCTTGCCAGTCTTGCTCTTTTTGCTTGAGGAAGATTGTCCCTGAGCTAACATCTGTGCCGTTCTTCCTCTATTTTGTATGTTGGACAGCTGCAGCATCGCTTGACGAGCAATGTGTAGGTCCTCACCCAGATCCAAACCTGCAAGCCCTGGGCTGCCAGAGTGGAGTGCGGGAACTTAACCACTATACCACCGGGCCAGCCCCTATTACTGATTACTTTTAATAGGGTCCTTAGCTATCTAGTTTGTGATGGCATTAAAAATAGATGTGTCATTCACTGCTGTAGGATGTAGCTTTTTAGGAGTGAAAAATGGTGCTATTTTATTTATCTGGATATTTATGTTATTGTTGGTGTCCTTAAATTTGTATTAGAAAATTCTGTTATGTAATAGTCATCATAGCTCAGTGATGCTGAATTAGCAGTGAGGGAGCATCTTTATTTTATGGGGCCAGAAAATAGTCCCAGACTAAAAGATCTCTAGCTTCTTGTGGTTACTGGAAGGGTGGGGGCACCTTAGGGAAGTAATGCCTTACCATAGTAAAGGAAAACGCTATTGATATTCTTGGTTTCTTTTTCTCTTTTCTTTTGGGATTAACTCCTAGACACCAGTAAAACCTAGCTATATTTCAGCAGAGGACATTTCCCTATTTGTAGTCACGTCTTTGACCAAGCTATTGTTTTAATTAATTAGACATAGAATCTTCTTTAGAGTCTACCTTTTGGCTCTTTCTCCTTGATGGTGTGTTTCTTGTTAACTAAAAATCTCTTCTATGGATCTCTGGAAAGGCAGTCATTTACCTTCCAGTGTTCTAGGTCTTGCAAGAATTTATACAGTGAGACAAGATGGGTTGGGAGGATGTCTACTGACCCTAGCGTGGAAGATGCAGTTTAAAAAGATCTCCATCTCTTGAAGTTTTAGAGCAAGAGAGGCTGTAGGAGCTGAGTGATATGACTTTGCTGTCATAAAGCCTATAGGCATGACCTAACACTGCAGCTTTCTATACCTGGATCCTGTTAGTTTTCTCTGAAGGGTCTGGGACTGTTTTTAAGCCCGACCTTGCTACTGTCTCCAAGGTAGTGTAACCGTAAGGAGTACATGACAGAGTGGAATCAAGCCAGATAGCTAGTCTCTGGCACTTGAATGTCCCAGTTTAACTGCAATCATCACCACTTTCTAAATTAGTTTGAAATTGGTCAGTTTTGGACCAATGTTTACTTTGCTTTTAATATTTACCTGGTGTCTCCCAAACAGAGTTCTGTGGCTTTAATCCTAATGACACTCCTTTTTCCTTTTGCTGTTGAGCAGTTAGTGGTTATGGGAAATGCATGTTATCAGAGTAGGTTGCTTCTGATGGGACTTGGTTGTCTTGAAGCATGCATACTGTAGATGTAGACATTCTTGATATTATATAATTTACTTAACTGCCAAAAGGGAGAAACTGTCTTGGAGAGAGCAGCATTCTTGGCTTTGTGTGTATGCCAGTTTTGGCAATGCTTCTGCCTGATTCTTTTGTTACGTTCTTTAACCAGAACATTTAAATATTTTACATCAGCAAGAATTCTTCATATGACTGCTTTCCTTGTGCTTTGTCGTGTGGATTTTCCAGATCACGCTCTACTTTGATATTCTTGGAAGTCTACCTTTACTCTTAAATATGGTCTGCATTTTGTTAGAATTGTCAGATCTACTAAACACCAGGATTCTGTGTATATGTTTAAGACATGTAACAAGAAAATATACTTTTGTTTTCTTTTAAGTCAAAGTATTCCTTATGAATGTATGTATTTTAAGGTCCTAGAAAGAAGAGAGAATGAAGGTGGACATGTTGCAGAGGTAGCTGAATACACATGGGAGGAAGTAGTTTTTCTGTTGCTTTGTCTTGTTATGTTGTAGCATAGGTGGTTCATTTTCTGTTTCAGAAAGACCCATTGGTGTGCTGGAGACTGAGTATAGCATGTTGATATTTGGTCCCTAGGAGGATTCATTCCTGAAGGAATGAGGTGGAATGAATAGTTGCCCAACTCAAAGATAAAGATGTTGGCTAATCCAGGAGAAATTAGGGACAGGTATCTAGTTTGGCACTATATTCCAGATTATTACCTTAACCTATTTGGAATGCTTATTAGTGGGCAGATTATCATGACAAGCTGTCATATGTTTAGATGCAAATTGAGAATGGTAAGAATAGAATATTCAAAAAGCTGCTTTCTCTCAAAAGACGAAAAATTAGACTACATTTGGCAGTGTTCTGTGAACTTGGCAAAATTATTTCTTATAGGTTAGATAGGCTGAGAAGTAGAAATTTGCCGAATTTTGCTTTTTTTTACTAAGTGGCCCCCTGAAATGGTGATAATAAATAATATTTTAAAATGATGAATAGTGTAAATCTTCCTTATTATAGGTGCTAGTATTAAAATTTAGGTTAAAAAGTAATACTCTAAAGCTACTTTCTTTACTCAGATTAATAGATATGTTCTTTTCTTGAGTTCTTTGATAATAAATGCCAAAAAATTTGAAATCTGAGAGTATAGACTTGACTCCAAAATTTGGGATCTGTGAAGCAGTCAGCTTTGACCAAACTTTCGCCTGCGGGCTAAGTAGAAGATCACATCCTACCATTGCTGTGTTGGTTGGCATTAAAAGCGGGGTTATGAGGGAATAACAGAGTTTCCATTGCTACTTTATCTTGGTTTGTGAGGGAATACGGAGTTTCCATTCTTGTTTTTATCTCATGCTGAGGCATCTCTTTAGCCTAAGAGCCAAGGCCACTTCTCTGTTTATCAATTTGCCAGGTCAAAGGGCAAGGTTGACCTATAATCCTAGACATTTAAAAAGCAATATAAAGCTTTTGTGTGTTATACTAATGATTGGAAACAAGGTACCACTGCTTTGTTGTCTTTCAAATTATAGAATCATAATTATGTAAAGATTGTAATTAATAACTGTCTACTAGTTACCACTTTTAAAGCAGTGTAAAATCTCCTACTACTTTCTCCTACTGTAAAGCTTGTATTTACAGGGTCAGCTCCAGGTGACAGTGCTTGGGTTGTTCCCAACCTTCTTGATGTGTTAGCTTGTGCCCCCTTAGATCCTTTCCTACTTTTCACATCTGTTGTGTGTGTGTGTGTTTTTTATGGTGGTCATAATATCTTATAACATAGTGAGATTTCAGTTGTACATTATTGTTTATCATATACCATATAAGTATGCCCCTTCACCACTTGTGCCCACCCTCCACCCCCCTTCCCCCGGTAACCACTAATTTATTCTTTTTGCCCGTAACTTTGTTTACATTCCACATATGAGTGAAGTCATATGGTGTTTGTCTTTCTCTGTTTGGCTTATTTCGCCTAACATGATGCCCTCAAGGTTCATCCATGTGGTTGCGAATGGGATCATTTTGTCTTTTTTTATGGCTGAGTCACATTTGTTGTTTTTTATTGAAAGTGTGATGAAAACCCTATGGATCCCTTTTAGGAAAGGAGACTAAGATGGAAATAATTGATGTGGCTTACTATTTATCCCCAGCCAGATTTTAGTATTTTAATAGGAGAAATATCTGAGACTGATGAATTTGCTTCTGGTGGAATTTCAGAGATTAGATTGGGATTGGAAGTTAATTTTCCTTGAAATTACATCAAGAAGCTTCCTGTTCCCAACACCAGCCTTTCCTGGAGTTCTGCTGTTTTGTGGTCCTCATGTACCTTTAGCTATTTAAGTAGATACTAAGGTTTGTACCACTTTATTCATCTTCCAAATATACTCTTTGGAAGGAGAGGCATAGTTAGAAAGTTTGCAGATTGCTCTACCTACAACACTTAGAATTTTATGACTTTGACTTTTAGTTAATCTGCTCATGCCCATACCCACCCAATTCACAGAAGAATTTGTGTGATTTATTATCCATAAAACATTGTTAAAAGTCATCGAAGAAATTTGATTCTATTCAGTATCAATTTGGGATTTAACCATATTACCAGTAGATATTACATGTTCATAGTTAAAAATAACAAAATCTTTCTGCTGTCCTTTGGATAATAATCTCCTCATTTTGTTTAGTTTTGCCCATTATCATCACCTGTTTAGGAAAAGCTTTTGTTTCTTCCAGCTTTTTTGTTTTGTTTTAAACTGTAGAACCTTTTTTTTTTTTTTGAGGAAGATTAGCCCTGAGCTATCATCTGCCACCAGTCCTCCTCTTTGCTGAGGAAGACTAGCCCTGAGCTAACATCCAGGCCCATCTTCCTTTACTTTATATGTGGGATGCCTGCCACAGCATGGCTTGACAAGCGGTGCGTAGGTTCACATCTGCGATCCAAACCGGCGAACCCTGGGCTGCTGAAGCAGAACGTGCAAACTTAACCACTGTGCCTCCAGGCTGACCCCTAAACTGTAGAACCTTTTTTAAAGAAAAACAGACTTTCTGTAAAATATAAATTTTGGTTGTCACATTTCTTTCTGGTCTCAGTATAGGCGATGCGTTGAATTATACTTGAATTTTGTAATATGCTGAAGATAGTGTTTTGATAAAATGTTTGGGGAAGCTTTACAAAAAAAGTATATTTAAATTTTAAGTTCCTTCTGAATATAAAAATTGAGACTTATGCTTTATACTTTTTGGCTAAAATTTGTGTCCTATATTGGACTTACATAGTAAAATAAATAAAAAGGTAATTAGTCCAAAAAAATTCAAAGACCTTTATCAGTGGTTTTTCGACTATCTGATATTAAGTTATATGAGAATATTTAGGAGTATTGGTATTTTTTCTGATTGAATTTTGTTTTAGATGCCATTCTAAATATGGTGAATATTGCCGCTAATATTCTGGGAGCAAAAACTGAAGACCTGATGGAAGGTACCTAATCATTTTATGGGTCTTTTAAATATCGCATACTCTGGGGGTCTTTCTAGTTAGGAAAATTAATTAATAAGCCAAGTAATATGATTTTTCATTTAGGAATATAGGAATGATCCAGAGGAACTTTCTAATCTTCTGTTAATTCATTGTTTGAATTTCACAAGTTCTCTTTTATAATAGGATCCTGTCTGTCTAAAATTCATGAATTTGTTTTTTGACTCTTCCTTGCTGTGTAGAAGTAATGATTTTATCCCTTATCTCTTTCCTGAGGTTTTGATGCCCTAATGATACTTCACGTAACCTTTTCTTTTATGTATCAAATAGCTACTCGATATAGAAAACAATTTTTCCTTACAGAATGCCAAATAATATTATTAACAAAGAGAAACAATATTGCCTTTTTTGTTTTTAAAAAAATACTTAATTCTAAGTGCCAACTTAAAATGACCCATTTATTTCTTCTCATTCTCTTTAGTAACTCTCTCAGGTGTCTACAAGACATTAATCATATAAGATTACACAGAATTCGTAGTCACCTGACTTGCTTTAATTATCTGAGAAGCTGAGAAAGTATGCAGTACTAGTAGTTGTGACCTGGTACGATCGTTTCTTTCTTAAAGAACTTTGATGGAAAAAACCAAAGTCTGCAGTAGCAAACCTCTTCGAGTTTTTCCTTCTCCCCTGAGAAACTAAAGATCTTTTCATTTGTTATAGTAAAATATTTTCATGATATAGCTTTTTAAAATTAAACTCAACATGGGCATCTTTCTTAAAATAGGAAATAAAAGTATATCTGAGAATGCCACTGCCACAACTCCACCTAAAATGCCTGAATCAGCTCCTGTTCCAACTCCTGTTCCATCACCTGAGTAAGTCATATTGTGATATTAGAGTTCTATTAAAGTGGAGAACTAAGTATATGACTACATAAAAAGATACTTGTGATTTGCATGTGAAATGATTATCTATAGAAAGCTCTGAGTCATAGGGCAGACATTCCACAGCTACTTAAAGTATCTTTGAGTTGCTTTTTGGGTACTAGGAATATACTTCACTGCAGATCAAATCTTTGTTGTTTTGATATTATGTACTACTTTTATTATTCATGACGTTGAATCTTTTCCTTATTGCAAATAATTGACCTAACTCTACAGGTCTAGGTTTGAGGACAAATTTTAAAGGCCTGTTTTTATTAAGTTCAAATTTAAAAACATTGGTTAAGTATCTTTGCTATGCCTAGAAAAGCTCTAAAGGGTACCTGAAATAGCTAGAACAGTGATCCGTATATAATGTGTTGGTCACACAGCAAACTCGTACAGTGCTCAGTTTCTCAAATTGAACGATATAGGTCTTTCCCTAGGTTGCAGCGGGGCACTTTGGGCAGGGATGTGTGTATGGTAGGTAGTGTCTAAAATATCCTCATCTTTTGTTCTTTACCAGAGATGATGTAAGGTTTTTTTGGCACCTCTACTTCTAATTTATAATAGATAAGCTCATAATGATTTGGGTAATTGGGTTTAGTTATTGTAAATTTAGTTTGTGTATGTTTCATTAGATATAGCCCTGTAAAACTTTGAAAGCCCTTCTCTCAGAGGTGCTCTATTCAAGAGGATAAGATATTTGAACATGACACAGTTAGTGCAAGGTAATATGTACTGAAATCTGCAATGTGGAGTACATCTTTGAGCTGTAATTCGTAAGTACCATACTAATTGAAAAATGAGCTTTTTGTGCTTTGATGGGCACAGTGACAAATTTGTATTCTCTGATGTTAATCCTGAAAGTGTCTAAAGGCATTTATTGGGTGGTTAGAGAGATTATGTAGCATTATGTGTCATTCTTAGAAGGTCCTAAGAAATCTAGTTGGGAGAGTCATTCTTGGTGTTTTTGATTATGTGGAGCTGTGATTGCTAGTCCCGGTTTTGAATGCTTCCTCAGTTAACACATAGTATGTCTTACTTTTCAAAACTAAATGAAACTAATTTTACCTATATATATACACACACACACACATACATATACACAGCACATATATGTATATATATATATATATGTATGAATATTTGTTGAAAGATAACACATCAGGCTAATGTAGCAGTTTTTACTTTTCTATGTTAGAGTTTGGTTTTTAGTAGATACTTTTACATAATTGTTTATGTTTTTACTTAATGTTTCTTCATGTATGTTTGTCTTAAATTCTTTTTGATGATTATATGGCAATCCTTTAAAGAAAATAAATGAAAATAAAAGAATCCATGGTAGAGTGTCACTGATGAAGTTAGGAAAAGATGACTGACTTTCTTTTCCCAAGTTTGATGTGTGTTTTTTTAAGTATGGCTCCAATTAGGTTGTACATAGATGTTATATAACTTAATTTTTACCAAATTAGTTCAATTTGGTTTTTCTCCCTCCCCTTCTTCAGACATTGTTCCTTCTACTGTCATAGTTATCTAGTAGATAATAAGCACCTTTCTTACATACCACCTGAGTACGTAAGAAATGTTATTAGAGATCCTGTGTATATATCTGTATTGTCTTTGGAGAAACGTAGCTTAATTATGTTTTAGTTTGGTCTATTTACTATTCCTGTCAACAAAATGAAAGTCCAGCTTTTAGATATTGTCTAGTTTATTCCTACCTTTGCTATTGTGATATTAGTCTTTATTTGAAGACATTTCCTGGCATTCTTAGTAATTTTTCAGAGTAGGAAAATTTTTATATGAAGATGTTTCTTTTTAGTTTTCAAATTATTTTTCCAGGTTGTACCTTTTGTGCTGTAAGGGCCACACCCAGAAATTCATTTTCTTTCTCTTGGAGGGAACCACAGACATAATTATAGCACTATTCCCACTAGCTCTATTCCCCACTGTTCCGTACCCTACACACATACTCTGGAGCCCAAAGATGGGATTGAGTTAGTGGCACTGTAAGTTTATTAGTCAAGACCTTCACTAAAGTGGTTAAGTATTTGGCTTTAAATAATGAAAAACTAGCCCAGATGATATTAAGATTATTTTGGGGAGGAGGGATATGTTTCTTCTCCCTAAAGCAGATAATCGTGAGTGTGTGTGTGTGAGTGTGTATGTGTATGTGTAGTGTGTAATGCCACGTTGGAATTCCTCAATCATCCACAGAAAAATTATCTTTGATCAATCTAGCTGCCTTTTAAAAGTAGCATATTCAAGCACAAAGTCCATAAGTATTAAGAATCCCGGATTCTAGTTCTAGCTCTGCGACTTTATAGTCCTTGGGTTGCTCAATTTCTATGTAATGGGTGATGAGGCTTGAAAAAGATTTAGTGACTATTTGTGGGAGGAAAGGTACACGATACATTCAGTAAGTAGAAGTATTCACATACAAATGGTTCTTAAACAGAGATTAAAGAAAAGCAAGGTTGATTTGGTAAATATGATCATTTGAGTCACCTGGCTGGTCACTTGATAAATGGTCTTTCTGTTACCATTTTTGAATAATGTTTGTTTTTATAATGAAAATGATTTGAAGGGGAAAAATTCATGCAAAAAAATTTGAGTTTCTTCTATATTTCCTGCCTTTTATTTTGTGTATGATACATTTATTTTCCATAAACATAATTTTAGCTTTAGAGTTCTAATTAAAGTGATTTGTAATTATCGTATGTATTTCTAGGTTTGTAACCACTGAAGGACATGTACATGACACACAGCCATCATCACCAGATACTCCCAAAGAGAGTCCTATTGTACAACTAGTTCAAGAAGAAGAAGAGGAGGCCAGTCCATCTACAGTGACCCTTTTGGGTAGCGGTGAACAGGAGGATGAATCATCACCCTGGTTTGAGTCAGAGACGCAAATATTTTGCAGTGAATTGACCACAATTTGTTGTATTTCTAGTTTTGCGGAATACATATATAAGTGGTGTTCAGTCAGAATTGCTCTTTATCGGCAACGCAGCAGAACTGATGTGAGTAAAGAAAAAGATTATCTTGTGTCAGCTCAACCACCATTATTACTGCCTGCAGAATCAGTAGACGTTTCAGTATTGCAACCTCCGAGTGGAGAATTGGATGGTAAAAGTAAGGAAAAGGAAACTGAAACTACTGTTCTGGGTGACTTAAGTGATATGCACCAAGGTGATTTGATTAATCACACCTTAGATGCAATTAAACTTGAACCAAGCCATCCTCAAACTCTTTCTCAGTCTGTTCTCTTGGATGTTACTCCGGAAATCAATTCATTATCTAAAACAGAATTATCTGAGCCTATTAAATATGAGGCAGGACATACACCATCACAAGTGATTACCCAAGAGAGTTCTGTTGAAGTTGATAATGAAACAGAAAAGAAGTCTGAGAGTTTTAGTTCTGTAGAGAAGTCAACTGTGATCTATGAAACAAATAAACTTAATGAAGTAATGGATAATATTGTAAAAGAAGACTTAAACTCCATGCAAATTATCACAAAGCTAACTGAAACAATAGTGCCACCTGTAAACACAGCCACTGTGCCAGACAGTGAAGATGGAGAAGCCAAAATGAGCGTAGCTGACACACCAAAGCAAATTTTGACTCCTGTTGTAGATTCTTCTTCAGTACCTGAAGTAAAAGAGGAAGAACAGTCTCCAGAAGATGCCCTTTTAAGAGGGTTACAGAGGACAGCTACAGATTTTTATGCTGAATTACAAAATTCTACAGATCTAGGGTATGCTAATGGAAATCTTGTACATGGATCAAATCAAAAGGAGTCAGTATTTATGAGACTTAATAATCGTATTAAAGCCTTAGAAGTTAATATGTCTCTCAGTGGTCGCTACCTGGAGGAGCTTAGCCAAAGGTAAGGTGTATTATGAATTAGCACAATCTACTTTGCATAGTGAGTTAAGTAGCAGCATATGATCTGTGACTAGAGGAGGAGAGGATTTAATTCTCTCATGATATAATAGTAGTAAGTGCTATTTTAGCTGGAGAGAGAAAGTAAGCTACTTGGATGTCAATCAGTGACTTAAAGAATTGTTTTTCTTTTTTAAAAGTACTAAAGGATGTAACACTTTTATTATTAGGCTTATAATGTTTGAATTATCTGTCATCAGCTTCTTCTTTTCTTCTCTTGTTTAACTTTAGCCACTTTTTCTGCTTGATTCCCAGAGAGCTCATGGGAAAAATTATAGTCTGTAGATCTTAAAGCTCTTGGTGGAACCTGCCAAGATATCATTTAAAGAGTTTAAATAAGTGAAGAGTAGAGTAGACTGAACTGGATAATTAGAGAACATTTGCACGCTTTCAAACAAATCCTGGAATCCTAGCTCTAGTTGTAATAATTTATGCTCTTGTGCTCGTAAGTGCCAGAGGCAGTGCCAGTGTGCTTGTAAAGTGATTAAGACCCCAGGCACAGTTCTCCATTTTTCAAACCTAACTCTTTTTTTATCCCTTAAGCGTCCAATGTCCTTAGGGCTTCTCCTTCAAGATTTTGTAACCACCTAGGTACTAAGTTTCTGTCCAGAGTTTCTGAAACACTACCTTTTCCTACTCCTCTTAAATTGAAGTGCTAATAATGAGTTGTCACAAAGGTAGTCATTATATCCTAAAGAGGGTTTCTTCCTAATCAACACATAACTTTATTGGCAAATTGTGTGTGTGTGTGTGTTTGTGCATGCCCACTTAGCTACCTCATACCTGCTCTTGCCTCCCCACCTGCACCCCTATCCATCCCCATAAAGGAACCACAGAAATCACTAATCTTTTTCTTTTTAATTGAGGTATAATCGACATATATTAGTTTCAGGTGTACAACATAATGATTCGATGTTTCTATCGAATGTAGCAGAATGGTCACCACAGGAAGTCTAGTTGACATCCATCACCACAAATTTTTTCTTTGTGATGAGAACTTTTAAGATCTGCTCTCTTAGCAAACAAATATATAATACAGTATTATAACTGTAGTCAACATGCTATTACATTACATCACCATGGCTTACTCATTTTATATCTGGAAATTTGTACCTTTTGACCTGCACCTATTTCATCCACTGCCCACCCCCTGCCTCTGGCAACCACCAATCTATTCTCTGTATTGATGAGTTTGGGGGGTTTTTTTGTTTTTTTATTTTTTAAAGATTCCACATATAAGTGAGATCAGAAGGTATTTGTCTTTCTCTGTCTGACTTATTTCACTTAATGCCCTCAGGGTCTACCCATGGCTGTTGCAAACAGCATGATTTTTTTTTCTTTTATAGCTGAATAATAGTCCATTATATATATATACACACCACATTTTCTTTATTCATCCATCAGTGGACACTTAGGTTGCTTTGAAATCTTGGCTGTTGTAAATAATGCTGCAGTGAACATGAGGGTTGCGTATATCTTTTTAAGTTAGTGTTTTTGTTTTCTTCAGATAAATGCTCAGAAGTAGAATTCCTGGATCATATGATAGTTCTATTTTTAATTTTTTGAGGAACTTCCATACTGTCTTCCATAGTGGCTGCACCAATTTACACTCCCACGAACAGTGCACAAGGGTTGCCTTTGTCCACATCCTTGCCCACATGTTATTTCTTGTCTGTTTTATAATAGCCATTTTAACAGGTGTGAGCTGATAACTCGTTGTTTTGATCTGCTTTTCCCTGATGATGATTAGTGATATTGAATACCTTTTCATGTACCTGTTAGCCATCTGTATGTTTTCTTTGGAAATATATCTATTCAGATCCTCTGCCCATTATCATTGCTTTTTTTTGGTGAGGAAGATTTGCCCTGAGTTAACATCCACTGCCAGTCTTCCTCTTTTTTTGCTTGAGGAAGATTAGCCCTAAGATAACATCTGTGCCAGTCTTTCTCCAATTTATATGAGGGATACCTCCATAGCATAGCTGATGAGTGGAGTAGGTTCACACCCGGGATCCAAACCCATGAATCCTGGCTGCTGAAGCAGAGCACATGGAACTTTAACCACTAAGCCACGAGGGCGGTCCCCGTTCTCCCCATTTTTTAATCAGATTGTTTTTTTGCTATTGAGTTGTATGAGTTCTTTATATATTTTGGATGTTAACCCCTTATTAGATACATGATTTGCAAATATCTTCTCTCATTCAGTAAGTTGCGTTTTCATTTTCTTCATGGTTTCCTTTGCAGTGCAGAAGCTTTTTAGTTTGATGTGCTCCCATTTGTTTATTTTTGCTTTTGTTGCCAAATCCAAAAAACTGTCTCCAAAACTGTTGTCAAGGAGCTTCCCTCCATGTTTTCTCCTAGTCGTTTTATGGTTTCAGGTCTTATATTCAAGTCTTTAATCCATTTTGAGTTAATTTTTGTGTATAGTATAAGATAGTGACTCAGTTTCAGTCTTTTGTGTGTGGCTGTCGAGTTTGCCCAACACCGTTTATTGAAGAGGCTGTCCTTTCCTGTTGTATGGTCGTGGCTCCTTTGTAGTAAATAAATTGACCATATATGTAACTAATAAATCTTATATGGCAGTGAGGTGCGTAGAGTTGATGTTGAGGTAGCGAAAACTTTGAGGGACCTTTTTAGTCTACCTTTGTAAGTATTCCTGTATTGCATGGGCCTCAATAAGAGCCATTTTCAGAAAAGTGGATTTATCTCATATATTGAAATCAGAAGCATATTTCCAGTAATAAATTAATAAATAAGAAATTAAAGCAAATTTAAATCAATTCTTACTCCACAGGTACCGAAAACAAATGGAAGAAATGCAAAAGGCTTTCAATAAAACAATAGTTAAACTTCAGAATACTTCAAGAATAGCAGAGGAGCAGGTTGGTCATCTTCATACCTTATTTACTTTTTACATAAATTTCCATTGAATTTTGTAGGATCTCGCTGGTAAGAAGGATAAGTAATGTTGGTTCACTTTTTCCTCTGATAGCTAATTATCAAGGCTGTTATGTGATGTCATGTTTAGAAACTTACAAGCTATTAGCATCAACATGTCCTGTAAGGAAAATTTTCTTGAGCATTATTCCTATTGCATTTCTAGATTTGTGTGTGTGTATATGTGTGTAGAAGTGCAGTGGACTTTTGTGCAACTTTGTTACACTCTGAAATCTTTTGTGGTTTTCTATGTAGATAATCTTACTAATGGCAAATAAGAGCAACTCTCTTTTTTCTGCTTAATCCCTATACCTTTTTATTTTTTTCTTCTCTCTTGCCTAGACCTATAGAGTGATGCAATCGTGGCCATTCCCCTGTCTTGTTGATTTCAAGGGAACAATTTCAGTGTTGCACTATTAAGTGTGATGTTTATTAGTAAGTTTTTATAGACCATTACCACGATAAAGAAATTTTACAGTTTTCTAAAAGGTTATCTGGAACTAGGGTATGGTGAGGTGAGGTGAGGAGGCCTCAAGTTGTGGATAGTTTAGCTGTATCTGACTCAATTCACAGCACATTATAATCATGGGTCCATGCAAAGTTCCTCCTTTACTGGTTTTTTTTTTATTATTGAGGTTTGAGGATTGTTTACGTATTCTGAATATAAGTTCCTTATCAGAGATGCTTTGCAAGTATTTTCTCCCAGTCTGTTACTTGTTTTCTCAGAGCAGAAGTTAATTTGTTGGAGCCTAATTTATCCATGTTTTCTTCACTCTACAAAATTTTTGCCCTAACCCAAAGTTAGAAAGATTTTTTCGTGTTGTTTCTTCTAGAAGTTTTATAGCTTTAGTTTTACATTAAGTTTATGATCTATTTTAAATTTTATGTGTTGCAAGGTATAGATCAAAGTTCATTTTGGGGGGGGAGAGAGTTGAGAAACGTATGAATATCCATTTGTTCCAGCATAATTTGTTGAAAAGACTCTTTTCTCCACTGAATTTCCTTTGCACTTTTTTTTTTTTTGAGAACGATTAGCCCTGAGCTAACATCTGCCGCCAGTCCTCCTCTTTTTGCTGAGGAATACTGGCCCTGAGCTAACATCTGTGCCCATCTTCCTCTACTTTATATGTGGGACGCCTGCCACAGCATGGCTTGACAGGCAGTGCGTAGGTCTGCACCAGGGATCTGAACTGGCAAACCCCAGGCCACCAAAGCACAACGTGCAAACTTAACCACTGCGCCAGCGGCCTGGCCCCTCCTTTGCACTTTGATAAAAATCAAGTGACCGTGTGTATGTGTGGGTCTGTTGCTGGGCTTCTCTTCTGTTCTGTTTATCTATTTGTCTGTCTTTGTGATAATACCACACTGTTGTGATTACTGTAGTTTTATAGGAACTCTTGAAGTCAGGCAGTGTGAATCCTCCAACTTTGTTCTTTTCCAAAATTGTTTTGGCTAATCTGGGTTTGGCTAATATGGATTTTAGAATCAGCTTGTCGGGTTTTACAAAAAAAAAAAAAGCAACTTATTAGGATCTTAATTGAGATTGTGTTGAATTTATAGATCAATTTGGAAAGTTGACCTCTTAACAGTATTAAGTCATATGACCCATGAACACAATATTTATTTAGTTCTCCATTAATCTTAATACAATGATTTCCCCTCTATACTTTCTTTGCTTTATATGTATCTTCTATACCTTATGTCTCAAATACTTGTTTAAAGTACTTTTAAATAATCTTGTGTATTATTAACACTACTGTAAATAAATCTTGATTAGAAGTGTTAACCAACTTATAAATATAATAATCTATTAAATTTAAATAGCTTGTCCTTTAAATGTTTATAACTGTCTAAGCTTTATGAGTGTTTGTCAAATGTGTTATCAAAAGAAACAATTTAATAAGTCATATTCAGCATTTTAAAAAGCTAAATGAGGATAAAAGGTACAGTGGATGACAGTAAGGGAAGTAAGTGAAACTTTTTTTGTTACAATTTTATACATCCACTCCCCCACATGCACACACACATAGACAGTTGAGACTTAAAACTTAAGTCTAAATTTGAAAAAATTATATCTAGAATAATAAATGGTTATTTAGCTATTTCATATAGGGTCCTAAATGAGAGTGTTAGATTTCCTTGACTTCTTCCTGTCCTCTTTTCCTCCTCTCCAAATTCATTAATAAGTTGAATTTCAGTACAGTCTACTTGTATAGGTTCATAAATATGAGTATGATGCATAACTCCCCAAAATATGCATGCTAATGATATTTTAAATCAAGACATGTTTGTTGATTATAAAAGTTTCTAAAATTCAGAGCTGGGGAAGATGGGTGTTTTTGGTGAATTTCTTCTCATTGGTGATATTCTAGTATTGATTAGATGATCAGTTGTAGGTTTTGACAGTGTGATATCCTAAGTTCCATCCTAATATACTATAAAATAGAACTTTAAAACCTTCTTGAGCCTGCTTTATGTCCAGAAACATTCTTCAAAAAGTTTTCAACATGTCTTTGTGCCAAGTGTTTTGGTTTAAAAACACATATTTGACTAAGTGGCTCTTTTGCGTGTAGCTGGTTATGTGCTGGTTTATACATACAGAGCCCATATCAGTTTGAACGTTTACTAACTTCTGTTAGACAGTGTTCTGCATGGTATTTTCAGGGACGGCGAGAGTTGACAGTCTCAGATTCTTTTGAAGTATCTTTTGTTTTTTTAAAATTTCTGGTCAAAGTTTATGATATTCATTCATGAAATCTTCCTAGTAATGTATTTTTTTCTCTGAGGAATTTGTTAGATTATCCAGATTGAATTTATAATAGTTAATGTACAGGTGAAACACAAAGAAAAATAATACTTAGGTCTTCCTTTATCATAGGATCAGCGGCAAACTGAAGCCATCCAGTTGCTCCAGGCACAGCTGACCAACATGACACAACTTGTGTCGAACTTATCAACAACAGTAGCAGAACTCAAACGTGAGGTGTGTGTTCCCGATGGTTTTATCAGACACAGTGCTTGTGTAGAGGTGGTTATTAAGGCAGTCTTGTTAAGAACATGGTATCTAAGAACATTAGCCAAACAAAACTGTCATTTATGGAGAATTTTTTCAGAACAGCAGAATGTGACATGAAGTTTTGGGAATATATTAATTACCATAATCTTTGGAAAGCAGGGCTTTGGTAGTTCGTCTTACCTAAAATACACCTATAAAGCAATTCTGTTAGGCCTTTTGCAGACCATTGATCGTTGCCATGCACACTTCATTTTCAGTTCAAAAAGGCTCATTAAGGTGCTTAACATGGCAAAAATTTCATTGATTTAACAAGTATGTATTGAGCAAGTATGTGAGGCATGAGCTGTACAGTTCGAGGTTGGGGCATACAGCAGTGTGAATAGTATCTGGCCTCATAGGGCCCTCTCTCCTGGGGGAGACAGCAAATGAGTACATATAGTAAATATATATGAAGGACAGTGGGATAGAAAAAGAAATGTGTGTGTGTAGAGTGGTGGTGGTGAGGATTGCTGCTTTAGCTAGAGTGATCTTGGAAGGCTTGTTTGAGGAGGTGGCATTAGAACTGAGTGCTCACAAGGAGTTAGCAGCCACATAGAGCCTGGGGTTACACCACACTTGTTACTAGCAGAACTAGGGCACAAGACCCATGATTAGAAACAGTGTGATGTGTTTGAAGGCAGAAAGAAAGTTGGTGTGGCTGGAGCGGGTGAATGAGAGAAGAGAGGGGTCAGGAATGAGTTCAGGATTTTGGCAGGGCCCTGGTCATATAGACCTTTGTAGGCCATTTGGAGTTTGAATTTTATTCTAATCATTGCAAGTCATTGGAAAGTATTAAGTAAAGAAGTGACATGGATCAGCTCATTGACAGCTCTTTAGGAAACTCCCCATTCGTTGCTCTGTGGAGAATTGTCTCTTAGGGAACAGCAAGTGCAGATGTGGGGAGGAAACTAGTTAGGGGCAGTTGCAGTAGCCTAGGTGAGGTAACCTTGCATTGGACTAGGATTTTAGAAATGGACAACAGGATGAAGTTACTGAATTCAGAATGTATTTACGAGGTAGAAAGACAGGCCTTGCTGAAAGATTGGATGTGTGGGATGAGGAATTAAGGATGATCCTCAGGTTTTTTTTTTTTGGCTTAAGTGACTGGATGCTTGGTGGTTTAGTTTTATAAGATGAGAAAGACTAGCTAAGAGCACAGTTTTTTTCTTTCACCCCCAGGAGGAGATACTGCAGATGGAAAGACAAAGCAAAAGTAGCAAAATATTAACAATCGGTGAATGGCATAAATTTGTTCATTGTACTATTTTTAAAACTTTTTCATAGGTTTGAAAATTGTCAAAGAGTTGGGGGAAAAAGAAGAAAAAGTGAAAGATTGCCTTAGGAGTGCATTTTCAAAGAGCATGCCCTGCGTTTATGATTTTGAAGCACATTGAGAAAAATGTTTAAAATGATTTGTCCTTTAAATTTTAGATCCCACTGTGTTTTTTCCTAGTGCGATTTTTAAATTTTTATTAAACTCTCTTCTCATCTCAGGTTTCAGATCGACAAAGCTATCTGGTCATATCTTTGGTTCTCTGTGTTGTCTTGGGCCTGATGCTTTGTATGCAGCGTTGTCGTAACACCTCTCCATTTGATGGCGATTATATTTCAAAACTTCCTAAAAGCAACCAGTATCCAAGCCCTAAAAGGTAATATCAACATTATATTTCACAATTTTCTTTTTTTACTATGCTTTTATATTTCTGAGAAATTTTAGCAAATAAAGGGATACTGAGGTAATTTCTTTCCCCATATGATTATCGTGAAACCAAAATGTTAAAAACATCATTGGACCTAGTGAGACAGTCCTATGCCTGGAAGGTTCTCAGACTGTAATAGAGAAAACACTGATAGTAAGTGCATAAAAGCTTTTGACATGTTTTGCTTGTGAAAGATGCTTGAAAAATGTGGAATTCAAAGGGGGGGGGGTGTAGGTATTTTAATATAGCACGTTTTGGAGAATGAGCCTTAACTTTTTTTTTTTTTTACATGTACTAACAAAAACTGGAGTGTTATCTTAGAGATTAGTCCTCTGTGGCATGTACAATTCTCAATAGCTTTGATTTAGCCCCATAATTATATGTAGTTTACTTATTGTGCCCAATGTTGCATTTTCTTAATATGTTAGGTGTTTCTCTTCCTATGATGATATGAATTTGAAAAGGAGAACTTCATTCCCACTCATCAGATCCAAGTCTCTGCAGTTAACTGGAAAAGAAGGTAGATATTTGTGGGTGTCTTATATGTATATATAAAGGTGAATCTAATTTATTTCTTGCATAAGTATAATGTCAATGTTGTGTTTGAGACAATCTGCAACAGAATAATGGGTATATGTAACTTTTGTGTTTGTGCTGTGTCAGAGCCACCTTGTCCTTTTCATACTTTGTATCTACCTTCATTCCTAAAAGCCCAGAGGATGGGTGGGGAGGGCTTAGTTTAATTAGCCATTGGTAGCTTGGTTTGCACATGCTGCTGTTTAGAAGTATTTCTTTTTAGAAAGGGATGTTTGAGAAAGTTCAGCAGATATGGAAAACCTGAATGTGCTCCCATAGCATCCTCTGCTTATCTGCCTCCTCTTCCTGTACAGGTAGGACTCCTTTTGTCTCTAGTTTAGGACTGTGAGGCACTTTCTGAAAAATAATCTGGTCTGCTGCTTTTTTGTAGCCCAGAGTCTCTAATAGCATTCCATTGTCTAACACTCAGTGAATACTGAAATTTAAATGAATGGATGTGTATTTTTCTATATTAGTACTTTTATAAGTTGTGCTTTAGTTAGTGCTTATTAAGAGACTTATCTTCATACCTATATTGAAATAACCAAATTAATTATATATTTCAATTAGGAGTGCTTTCTTAATAATCATTTGCTTCTCTTTCTTTAGGATTTAGTAACTGAGCAGCATGTTCGAATTGATTAAATCATTCAAGTAATCATCCCAGAGCTTTACTGGTTTACTGTTATCACAGAGCTTTACAGACTGAACCCGTTAACATGTGTGTTTACTTAAGATTAGTAAATCTCTTCTTCCTTCCTGCTTCTCTCTCTCTCTCTGTTTCTTCTTTTGACTATGTCTTTTTATAAGTGAAATTTTTAATTGAAGTATTACATACAAGAATATGTAATTACCATATGTAAAAACTTGATGAATTTTCACAAACTGAACACACCTGTGTGACCAACACCCAGATTAAGAAGCAGAACGTTAGCCAACATCCCAGAAACTTCCTTGTGCTCTTTTAGTTACTAGCCATTCCCTCCCAGGGTGGCCACAGTTTTGACTTCTAATTGTTGATTATGACATTCACCATGTCATTGAGTATAGTTGTAGTTTGTTTATTTTCATTCCTGTATAGTATTCCATGATACAAATATACTACACATTATTGTTACATTTGGAGTATTTTCAGTTTACGGGTATTACATTGGTGAACACGTGTACATTTCTGTTGGGTATATACCTAGAAATGGGATTGCTCAGTCATCATATTCAGCTTTAATCAATACTGCCACAAAGTTTTCCAGAGTATTGTATGAATTTGCCCTCTCATCAGCTATGTATGAGAGTTCCAATTGTTCCAAATCCTCACTAACCTTAGTATCCTTGGTCTTTTAGCCATTCTGGTGGGTGTCAATGCATTAATTATTTGAGCTCTAGTCATGTAATTAGGAAGTATGTTAGAGATGTTTTTTCCTTCTCAGCATTTCTAGTCTCATTTTAAATTAGTTGAAATCATGACTATTTTACTATTTCTCTTCTCTTCTCTTTATGTGACTCTTCAAGACCAAATAGAGTAGCCTTTTGTACCTGATAATAAAATTCTATTTTAAACAACTATGTCATGTTCATCTTTACAATTAAAAAAAGTTGAGTACAGTAGGCAGAAAACTGGCTTTAATTCTCATTCTCCTGTTAGTTAATTGATTTATTTCTTTTCCTGTTTGAATTAAATCTCTTCTTATGGCAGTTGTTATAGTCTGCTTTGATTTTAGCCATTCTGTACATGCCTTATTTTCAGTTGTAAGGTATATGAGAAGGGACTGTCTTATTTTGTTTATTTTTATTGTGGTAAAAGATATGACATAAAATTTACCATCTTAATCATTTTTAAGTGTACAGTTCAGTAATGTTGAGTATGTTCACATTGTTGTGAAACAAATCTCCAGAACCTTCTCATTTTGTAAATCTAAAACTTTATATCCGTTAAACAACTCCCTTTTTATCCCCGCCCCCGAGCCCCTGATAACCACCACTGTATTTTCTGTTTCTGTGAATTTGACTCCCTCATGTAAGTGGGATCATATAGTATTTGTCTTTCTACGACTGGCTTATTTCACTTAGCATAATGTCCTCAAGGTTTATCCATGTTGTAGCATGTGACAAGATTTCTTTCCTTTTTAAGTTTGAATAATATTCTGTTGTACATTTATACTGTATTTTGTTTATTCATCCCTTGATGGACATTGGGTTGCCTTCTCCTCTTGGCTATTGTGAATAGTGCTGCTATGAAAATGAGTGTGCAAATATCTCTTCAAGACCTTGCTTTCAGTTCCTCTGAGTAGATAACCAGAAGTAGGATTTCTGGATCATATGGTAGTTCTATTTTTTGAGAAACTCTTATACTGTTTTCCATAGTAGTTGCACCATTTTACAATCTCACAGCAGTGCAGAGTTGTTCCAGTTTTCTCCATATCCTCACCGACACTTGTTGTTTTGTTTTTTTAA
This sequence comes from Equus caballus, assembly GCF_041296265.1. Taxonomy (NCBI): domain Eukaryota; kingdom Metazoa; phylum Chordata; class Mammalia; order Perissodactyla; family Equidae; genus Equus; species Equus caballus. Next base: position 8,557,779 of record NC_091688.1, read on the forward strand.
TAGAAGCCATCCTAATGGACATGAGGTGATTGCTCATTGTGATTTTGATTTGCATTTCTCTGATGATTAGTGTTGAGCATCTTTTCATGTGCTTATTGCCCATTTTAAAATTATTTTTGGAGAAATGTCTATTCAAATACCTTTCCCATTTTTTAATTGGATTATTTGATTTTTTTGTTGTTTAATTGTAGGAATTCTTTATATGTTCTGGATATTAACCCCTTATCAGATATATGATTTGCAAATATATTCTCCCATTTCGTAAATTGCCTTTTTACTCTGTTGATTGTGTCCTTTGATGGACTGAATGTTTAAGTTTGATGTAGTCCTGTTTGTCTGTTTTTGCTTTGTTGCCTGTACTTTAGGTGTCATATTCAAGAAATCAGTGCCAAGTCCACTGTCATGAAGTTTTCCCCTTATGTTTTCTTCCAGAAATTTTATAGTTCTAGGTCTTAGGTTTAGGCTAGTTTTTCCATTTTGAGTTAATTTTTGTATGTGATATGAGATAAGGGTCCAACTTCATTCTTTTGCGTGTGGATATCCAGTTTTCCCAGCGCGATTTGTTGAAAAGTGTGTGCTTTCCCCATTGAGTGGCCTTGGCACCCTTGTTGAAGATTACTTGACCATATGTGTGAGGGTTTATTTCGGGACTCTTTTTTCTGTTCCATTTGTCTGTTTGTCTTTATGCCAGTACCACATTGTTTTGATTACTGTAGGTTTGTAATGTGTTTTGAAATCAGGAAGTGTGAGTTCTCTAACTTTATTTTTCTTTTTCAAATTTCTTTTGCCTATTTGAGGTCCTTTGAGACTTGATATGAACTTTAGGATGCGATTTTCTGTTTTGGCAAAAAATACTGTTGGGATTTTGATAGAGATTACACTGAATCTGTAGATCTTTTTGGTAGTATGGACATCTTAACAGTATTAAGTCTTATAGTCATAAACATGAGATGTCTTTCCATTTCTTTGTATCTTTAATTTCTGTCATCAATGTTTTGTCATTTTCAGTGTACAAGTCCTTCACTTCGTTAGTCAGGCTTATTCCTAAGTATTCTTTTTGATACTGTTATAAATGGAATTGTTTTCTTAATTTCCTTTTTGGATTGTTTATTGTTACTGTGTAGAAATGCAACTGATTTTTGCATGTTGATATTTTATCCTGCAACTTTGCTGAATTCATTTATTAGTCATAACAGTTTTTTTGTGGAATTTTTAGAGTTTTCTACATATAAGATCATGTCATCTAAGAACAGAGATAATTTTACTTCCTTTCTTCCAATTTGGATGCCTTTTATTTCCTTTTCTTGCCTAATTACTCTGGGTACGACTTCCAGTACTATGTTGAATACAAGTGATGAGAGTGGACATCCTTGTCTTGTTCCTGATCTCAGAGGAAAGGCTTTCAGTCTTTCGCCATTGAGTATTATGTTAACTGTGGGCTTTTCATAAATGATCTTTAATATGTTGAGGTAGTTCCTTTCTGTTCCTAATTTATTGAGTATTTTTAGAATGAAAGGATGTTGAATCTCATCATATGCTTTTCCTGCATCAATTGAGATGATCATTTGATTTTTGTCCTTCACTCTATTTATGTGGTATATTACGTTGATTGATTTTTGAATGTTGAACCATCCTTGTATTCTAGGAATAAATTTTACTTGATCACGGTGTATAATCCTTTTAATGTGCTGTTGAATTCAGTTCCCTAGTATTTATTGAGCATGTTTAAATCAGTATTCATTAGGGATCTTGGTCTGTAGTTTTTTTTTCTTGTAGTGCCTTTGGCTTTGGTATCAGGATACTGCTGGCTTCCTAGAATGAGCTTGGAAGTGTTCCAGTTTTTGGAAGCATTTCAGGCAGATTAATATTAATTCTTCTTTAAGAGTTTGGTAGAATTCTCTGGTGGAGCCATCTGGTCCTGCACTTTTCTTTGTTGAGAGGTTTTTGATTTCTGATTCAATCTCCCTGTTACTGGTCTGTTCATATTTTCTATTTCTTCATGATTTGGTCTTGGTAAGTCTGTGTTTCTAGGAATTTATCTATTTCTTCTAGGTTTCCAATTTGTTGGAGTACAGTTGTTCATAGTAGTCTCTTATAATCCTTTTTATTTCTGTGGCATTGGTTGTAATTCCTCATGTCTTTATGTAAAGGTTAGTACTTTGTACAAAGTTGATATCTATTAATACATTTGGCAAATTATATAATCTCCTACCTCTTAAGCATTTGAGGTTGTGTAATAGGTGGACTTAGATGATCTATGTTGTAATAACTTAAATTATTTAATTCATTATAAGCTTTCTTAGTGTCCTCCCTCTCTCTCTTCACATTTATACTTTGATTTGCAACTCTGTCACTTTGGTTGACCAGCCAGGTGGGCCAAAATTGTTTTTATTTTTTTTGTAACACATTTTTATTGTGAAATATAAGTGAAATTCAAAAATTACATAAAACTAAAATGTACAACTTGTCAAGTGATTACAAAGTGAACACCTGTGTAACTAACACCCAGATCAAGAGGTTGAACAAGGCCAGCATGGCACTCTTGGTATTGCTCCTCCCAGAAGTAACTATCTTCACTTTTGAAATAATCATATTCTTGATTTTCTTAATAGTTTTACCATCACCGTTTGGATTCCTCAACAATATAATTTGATTCTTGCCTGGTATCGAGCTTTTGATAAATAGAGTCATAGCATATGTATTCTTTTTTATCTTCTTTCTTTTGGCATTCTATTTGTAAGATTCGTATACATAATTTCATTCCATTTTCAATATTGTATAGTATTTCAGCAACTGACTAAATACCACTGTATTTATCCATTCTACGGTTACTTACAGTTGGGGCTATTTCAAATTATACTGCTGTAAACATTTCTTTGTACGCTGGAATAGTCGCATGTGTTTCTCTAGGAATACTACCTAGATGTAAAATTCCTGGGTCGTAGGGTATGCTTATCTGCAAGTTAGAAGATGATGACCAGCTTCCAAAGTGGTCATATCAGTGTATGCTTCCTCCAGTACTGTGAGAATTTCCACTCTACATTCTTGCCAACAAACACTTAGAAATGTCAAGTTTTAAAGTATTTGTTAACCTCATTGCAGTTGTAGTTTGCATTTACCTGATTACCAATTTTAATTAGTCTTTTAAAAGAAGCTTTTAATGTAATCAAATCTATGAATTTTTTTTTCTGTATGGTTAGTGCTTTTTATCTCTTGTTTAAACAGAATTTTTTACTCCAAGTTTATGGATGATATTCTCTTATATTTTCTTTTAAATGTTTACTTTGGCTTTTATTTTTAGGTCCTTAATCTACCTGGAATGGATGTTTTTGTATATGGTGTTAGGTAGGGGTTCCTGTATAAACTTTTATACTTTCAGTTGTTTCAGGTTTCCTGGCTATTATTGGCTCCTTATGTTTCTAAATAAATTTAGAGTAATCTATTAAATGTTTCATTAAAGAAAAGTATTAGCGTTTTTATTGAGATTACTTTGACTCTACATATCAGTTTGAGACCAACATAGCGTATCTCTGTTTACTCCAAAAAAGTCAAACTTTTGAGAGTTTTATTCCTAGAATATTTTTTGATGCTGTTCTGAATGATATCTTGTGTGTGTGCACACGCGCATGTGTGTTTTTTGCTCATATGTAGAAATACAATAGATTTTGTGCTGTTGAGGTTAGCTGTGTGCTTGCTGATAATCTACTTGCTGGATCTGTCCGTTTCTAATAGAGGGCTATTAAAGTCCCAGCTATTATAGTAGATTCGTGTGTTTCTTCTTGCAGTTGTATCATTTTTTCCTTGTATATTTTGACACTTTGTTGTGAGGCAGATGCACATTAAGGATTATTATCCCTTCTTGGAATATTGACCCTTTATCATTATGAAATGCCTCTCTTTATCCCTGATAAATTTCCTTGCTCTGAAGTCTGCTCTGTGAAATTAGTATACCTACTACTGCTTTCTTTTTATTTGTGTTAGCATGGTACATCTTTCTTCATTCCTATCCTTTTAATTGTTATATGTATTTATATTTAAAGTGTGTTTCTTGTAAACAACGTGAATTGAGTCTTGTTTATTGATCCACTTGTAGAATCTCTGTCTTTATATTGGTGTATTTAGAGCATTGATGCTTAAAGTGATTATTGATACAGTTGATTAATATCTACCACATTTGTTACTGTTTTCTATTTGTTACCCTTGTTGTTTGTTTCTGTTTTTGTCTTCCACACTTTTTCGCCATTTGTGGTTTTAATTGAGCATTGTATGCAATTCCATTTTTCTCCTTTTATAGCATATACTATGTATACTTCTTTTTTTACTTTTTTTTAGTGGTTGCCCTAGAATTTGCAATATACGTTAATCCAAGTAATCCAACATAATCCAAGTCTACTTTCAAATGACATACTGCTGCATGGCTAGTGCAGATATTTTATAACAAAATATTTCTAATCCCTCCCTTCCATCTCTTGTATCATTGCTGTCATTCTTTTTACTTCTACAGAAGCATAAGGTACATAAACATACTCGAATACATTGTTGCTATTGTTATGAATGAACTGTTATCTGTTAGATCATTTAAGAATAAGAAAAATAAAAGTTTTTATTTTACCTTATTTCTTCTCTGATGATTTTCCTTTCTTTATGTAGATCTGAGTTTCTGACCTACATCATTTTCCTCCTTTCTGAAGAACTTCTTTTAATATTTCTTGCAAGGCAGTTCTACTGGTAACAGATTCCCTCAGTTTTTGCTTGTCTGACAAAGTCTTTATTTCTCTTTCACTTTTGAAGGATAATTTCTTAGGATACAGGATTCTTGATTTTTTTTTTTTTCCTCACAACACTTTAAATATTTCACTCCACTCTCTTCTTGCTTGCATGGTTTCTGAGGAGAAGTCAGATGTAATTCTTATCTCTGTTCTTCTATAGGTAAGGTATGTTTTTCTTCTGGCTTTTTTCAAAATTTTCTCTTTATCTTTGATGTTTTGAAGTTTGTACATGATATGCATAGGTGTAGCATTTTGGGCATTTATTCTGCTTGGTGTTCTCTGAGCTTCCTGGATTTGTATTTTGGTGTCTGACTTTTAATTTGGGGAAATTTTAAGTTATTTTACTTCAAATATTGCTTCTGTTCCTTTCTCTCTTTCTTCTCCTTCTGGTATTCTCATTACACATGTTATACCTTTTGTAGTCATTCTGTGGTTTTGGACATTCAGTTCTGGGTTGTTGTGGTTTCCCATCTTTTTTCTCTTTGCTTTTTAGTTTGTATTGTCGTATCCTCAAGCCTAGTGATTCTTTCTCAGCTCTGTCCAGTCTACTAATGAACTTATCAAAGGTGTCTCTAGAATTTCTTTTTGGTACTTTTTTAGAATTTCTTTGCTAACATTGTCCATCTGTTCTTGCATATTGTCTGCTTTCTCCATTAAAGCCCTTAGCATATTAATCATAGTTTTTAAAAATTCCTGGTCTGATAATTCCAACATTCCTGCCATATCTAACTCTAGTTCTAATGCTTGTTTAATCTCTTCAAACTGTGTTTTTTGCCTGTTTTTATGCCTTGTAATTTTTTTGTTGAAGGGGGGACATGACTTATTCGGTAAAAAGAACTGCGGTAAACAGATCTTTAGTAATGTGGTGGTGAGGTGTGGTGGTAGAGGAAGTGTTTATCGTCCTATGATTAGGTCTCAGTCCATTGGTGGACTTGTGTCCCTGACTGTGAACTTCACCAGTGCCTCTCAGGTTTCCCCTTCCCCCACGCAGGTTAGGCTCCAGTAAATCCCCAGCAGGTTAAGAGTCTGGTAAAATACTTTCTCCTAAAGGCGGGCCTTGTTAAGAAGAACAGAATGCTCTGGAGTATTTCAAAATGGTGAGGGCCTGGTGGATCTCCTGGAGGTAAAACTCAACAAAGTGTGGGGCCCCCTTATGACTGGGTTCCCCTTGGAGTTTTTACTCACAGCCTGTCCGCACTCAGTGTCCAGCAGTTTGTCAGTTACAGTTTAGGTTTTCGTACCCAGTCACTGGTTCCTGCAGAGGGTTCTGCCCGGCTAATGATTCACAATGTCTGCCTGCTTGTCTCCAGGTCTGGGGACAGCAGTTTGCCTTGTGACCTCATTTTTCTGACCTAAGAAGAGTTGATTTTTGGTTTGTTTAGTTTTTCACTTGTTAGGACAGAGTGACAACTTTTAAGCTTTTTTCATGCCAAACTGGAAACTGGAAGTCCCTAGGTTTTTATATTGATTTTATATACTGCAATATTGTTTTACTCAAATAGTTCATTTGTAGGTTATTTTGGTTACCTTTGTGTGCTAGGCCTTCTCTTTGAAAAATTTTTTGTAGAGATCATTTTAGGGGCTAGAATGTAGGTCCTTATTCCAGAGAATATTTGTGTTTGCTTTACATTCAGAAATACTTTACATTCATGGCTTGAGGTCTGTTGGACCACCTGGTGATGGGAATTTGGACTGTAAGTCCCTGCATGGGTTCATTCTTTCCCTGAGGATATAGGCCTTTGGAGTCCCAGCTTACTGTGTGGAGAGAGAGGGTATCTTATTAGACTAGTACTTTGGATGGGCCTTGAGGTTTGACTTTTGATCCATTCCCTTATGATACGATCAGAACTAAACATCACATATTCCTGAATTGACAAATGCTCTCAGGACAAAAATGACTTTTGTGTTCCACTTGACTGTCTGGATTCATACTTTTCCTTCAGTTTTGGCTTAGAGATTGCTTACTTAATCTTGGCAGATCTTCAATGTTTTTAGTGATTAAAAAAAAAAAAACCCATTGTATTTAGTTGCTTTCAGTGGAGAAGTTGATCTGAATAATATTAACCACCATTCCCAGAAGTAGATTTCATGTTTTTTGAAAGCAGTGAGTGAGATTAGTAATCTCATAGAAATGACTATTTAAAGGAATGTTTGGATATTTTTATGTATTTGATGGCTTTCTTGACAAATTTCTAGGACATAATGTAAAACATTGTAATTAATTGAATCATGTTGTTAGTAAATTTCCAATATATGAAGTTTTATAGTGAAGTTACTACTTAAAAACTTCTGCCTCTGTCAAGACCATAAATCCTTTATTTTTAATGGATTGAATAGGACTAAAGTCTCATAGCTCCCCTTTTATATTTACCTTGTCAGTATAGGGGTGGCATAGGGCTGTTTTGAATGTATTTAAAGTAATGCAATCTTAGAAACCTAAAACTAATATTTCTAATTTACTCACTGTGCCAGAAGTGTTGATTCATTATTACTTTGTCATTTATATTGCATGTTCAAGTGGTTTTTTGATTTTGGACTTCATAGCTTTGATCATAGTAAATCATAGTAAAAAACAATTGGAAAAGACTTCTTCAACCTCTGTTTGTGTGTATGTTCCTCTAACTGGCTTTCAGACGTGGTCACAACAGCTGGTTGCACATTATTAACCCACGTTTACAACACAGTGTAGAGTTTAGTCTTTTAGGGAAATATTCATACCATCTGTAGATTTGGTATTAACCTAACCCATAATGTTATTTCTCATCAGGTAAGAGGGTAGGGCTGGGCCCAAAGTAGGATCCTTGCTGTTTTGGCTGGTAGCCACCTGTTAGATAAAAACTTAGGGAATTTATTTGAAGGTGACCAATTGAGCCCAAGATAAGAATAGTACCATTTCCCACCTTGCTGCCTTTGGCTTACTAATTTAATAATGTATAAATATATGGTTAACCTGGTGTAAATATAAATTCATTGGTTCTATTAGGAAGATAATCACTAAGGGATAATATGATATTTTGTAGTGTTTAATCATAGCATAATCTACTTTACATTTTACATCTGCTTTTTATTTTTTCTTACTTTATAGTAGACCCAAATGATTTGTACATCGTAGAACCCCTCAAGTTCTCTCCAGAAAAAAAGGTAATATTTTGTTTCTTTTTAAGTGTATTGGTGTGTTATGTGGTGGTACATGAAGAAATAGGTTGAAAGGTTTAATAAAACCTTCAGGCGGTCCTTAAACTTACTATTTATTTTCAGTCATGGTAATGATATAAGTAAATGTTTACAGGAGTCAGCAAACTACGAAAAAGAGGCCACAGACCTCTTTTGTATGGGCCTGTTTTTAAACAGGCCATTTTGTATGGCCTGTTTTGTATGGGCCATTTTTAAAGAGCTGTAAAATAAAAAAGAATATTCAAGAGAGGCAGTATGTGGCCTGTGAAGCCTAAAATATTTACTGTCTGACCCTTTACAGAAGCAGCTTGCTGATCCCTGGCTGATAGTCATTATTTATCATCAGTGCATGTCAGGCACAGTGTGTGCACTATTTCTGTGATCTTCACAACAACCTGAAGAGGATGTTATCCCCATTTTTTAAGTGAGAAAACGGAAACTCAGAGAGTGTGTGTCTTCTTTAAATGACCCATTAAATAGGTGGCAAAGGGCAGAATGTACTTAGGTTTTTCTGATTACAAAGTCTGTGCCTTTTCCATTTTGCCTCTCAGAGTAAGTTGTGCTCATTTTGATTAAAGGTAATTGTCTCTCGGTGAAAGAACTTGGGCTTTAGAGTCAGGTAGCCCAGGATTCAATCCCAACTTGGCCACTTCACTACATTGTAACTTGCGCAGGGAACCAAACCTGTGAACCTTGGCTTTCTCATTTAGTAACCAGGGATAAAATACTCACCTTTCAGAGTTAGCAAGTAAGATACACATGAAAGGAACTAGTGTAGTATCTGGCACATGATAGGTATTCAGATGTTAGTTATCACGCTTAAATCTGTGTTCAGAGGTGGCAGATAAGTAAAGCGTTTTGATTGAGTAGTGTTTACAAACTCGGAGGGTAATGATGGTGTCTACACAGAACATAACAGTGTGTTATGCTGTTCCTAATACTGTGTAACTTGTCGCCAGGAGGTGGCACTTTCCTCCATTAGCTCAGCTCTCTAGATGTTTGCTTAAGTAACTACCGGAGGTCTAATTCCCACCCTTTGTTTTACTTGTGTGATAGAAGAAACGCTGCAAGTACAAAACTGAAAAAATTGAGACCATAAAGCCAGCAGATCGATTGCACCCCATAGCCAATGGAGACATAAGAGGAAGGAAGCCCTTTACGAACCAGAGAGACTTTTCTAATATGGGAGAGGTTTATCACTCTTCCTATAAGGGTCCTCCATCGGAAGGAAGCTCAGAAACTTCATCACAGTCAGAAGAGTCTTATTTTTGTGGCATTTCAGCTTGCACAAGTCTGTGCAACGGACAGTCTCAAAAGACAAAAACTGAGAAGAGGGCTTTAAAACGACGGCGATCTAAAGTCCAAGACCAAGGGAAACTGATAAAAACTCTAATACAGACTAAGTCAGGATCATTGCCGAGCCTGCATGACATAATCAAAGGAAACAAAGAGATCACCGTGGGAACATTTGGTGTTACAGCGGTATCGGGACATATCTGAAATTAATCAACCTTTTCGTACCGGGGACTTTTATGTTGTTCTCTGAAGAACAGTCTGTGGTATTTGAAGGGTTTGGGGGAGGGAGAAAATATTAATGGAAAAAGTATTCAGAAATTATGGTTTCTGCCTTTTTAAAAAGTAGGTGGGATTGTGTCAATCTTGGTTAATGAGCTGCAGTTTTACAAGGCTGATCACTTCCTACGAGGCCAATGGTAGACATTTTATAAAGATGTTTTTCACAGATTAATCACTGGGACAGAAGTAATTTGGAAGCCCAGTTCCTGGGGTGGGATAGGAATGAAAGGCTAAACCTCTTCCTTTAGCTTTGTTCCTGTTTCTCGCACCTTCCCATATTTATGTGCCTTTTGTCTATTTATAATGCCACTGGAAGAGGAGGGGGAACTTTTTCTGTCATTTGATTTCTTTTATAAACTTTGTTAGTTTTTGAAGCTGCAAACACTACAAGGCTTTAAGGTGATCTGTGCCTGATGTTCAGTAATGTGGGTCAGACAGTGTAAGGGTCCTAAAGACTTGCCCACCAGACCTCTGTTTAGCAAACTCACTTGAAACAAACACTTGCTGGAATTTTAAAATCTATTCTTTTAGGTAAGTGATGACACTATTAATGTTATTTTCATATAACTTATTCACTCTAGTTTTCTTTAGTTACTAACTCAATGAGAAAAGAACTACAGGATCTTTTCTTGCAAGTGACTGGTATTTACAAATAAATTTTTGATAAATTCACCTTTTAGACACATTTAATCACTGGTAAAGGTTTTCTTTAGCTACATTACATTTCAGACATTCATAATAAGTGCTAATCCTCCAGATTTTAGATAATTGTTTTGTTACTATAAAAAATTTGAGGGTTTGTCACGGTGGTCTGGGTCTCATATGATATAATCACTGCCTACGTACATATGCATAGAACCAGCTAGTGAGTTTGTCAGGCCTTGTCTAACTGGTCAAGTCTAAAGGGATTATTATTCCTCAATGTTTGCTTTGTGTTGGCTACACATGTGCAAAGGTGTACGTGTGTGATGTCAATGTGTCTGTCTCATTTTGTCTTTTTTTCTTTTAAAATAATTGGCAGCAACTATGTTTGAATAAAATGATTTCTTAGTATGTCTTTGTACAGTAATGAGTGAAAGTGGAAAGTTTCTTTTTGAAAGGGAGAGAATTGACCATTTTGTATTATAAGATTTACGTTATAACTTATTGAGCACTTTTAGTAATTGTTTTTAAACTTGTCTAATACCTTTCTGGAGGTATTGTTTGTAATGTGATTTATTTAAAGCCTTTTCTGTTTGTTTAAGTTGCTGCTTTCAGTTAACAGTATGTTTTAGATGATTAATTTTTTTTCCAGTCTGTACAATTAGCCATTGAGAGCAAGAGGGCCTGATTGTATAGAAACCCATTGAAAAGAGGTCCAGATGAGAGCAGAGGTTGAGCGGGAAGTTACGCCATCTGTGTGCAGCATCCAATGTTGTGGAAAGACGACTTTCAGTATGTAACTACGGAGCTGTAGTGCCATTAGAAACTGTGAATTTCCAAATAAATCTGAACACTTGTCTTTATTAATTACTGGCTCTTCTGTTCTTTGAAAGAGAACTTACAAACTTGTTACTCTGAACGTAGATTTAAATTTTTGCCATTTGCAGCAGCATCCCATTAAATAATTGGTCACATTTTAGCTAACTACAAACTTTCACATAAACGTTTTGTCCCCTATACAATCATAATTTTACCATTTCAGACACTAAAATGAGAGTTTCGAATATTTAGTAGAATAACGTGTGCGTGCTTTTCTCTTTTAGGTGCCATATTTAAGGCTACTAATTTTTAATTTTTTCCATATCTAAATAGAGCATAACATTTTACAATTTGGGATCTGTTTTTCCTCTGAGATTGTACCTACGTGAGGAAAAGAAAGTGACAGTTCTTGTCAGTAGTGGACTTGGGCCTGGTGAGCAGCAAAGCTACATATAGTTAATAGGCTTGCACTGTTCCTGGATAGCCTCATTTTATTTCTTCTTGTAATGTTAAGTAAAGCATTAAAATAGTATGAAGTAAGAGGAAACAGATCAGTGAGAGCAAGGGTACAAAGTAAAACAGTTCTTTTAATTGCGTCTTTAAAAATATCGTTACACATACGTATAATTTGAGGAATTAAGTGGTTGTATGAGGTTGTACCGAAAAACAGCCATTCTCTCTCCTCTCCTGCTACACAGCCCGCCCCCCCAACCCCCTGGAATTCTTGCTCCCTAGCAGCAACTGTTTTCAACTCTGTCTCCAATTACTGTGCTTATTTTGCCACTTATTAATTTTCCAGTTTTAGATGTGTCCCCAGTATAAATGTATAAACTTGTAGGCATGAAGATGAAATAGATATAAACATTTGTTAACCCAGTTGAACAAATCTATTTAAGATCATAGTATATTAAGTAACTTGTCAATTTAGAAATACTGCTTTTAACTCTCCATTTCATGGAACAACAAAAACCTCGTGATTTTACCCAACTTCTTAATTTGAAAAATTTCAAATCCATAGAAATGTTGAACACTCATGAACCTTTACCCAGATTCAACAGTTAACATTTTTAGGTGTTCTGTATATATGTTGACACACACACACACAATAAACACTGTTTTTTTGTGAACCATCTGAAAGTTAGTTGGGACACCCCTAAATACTTAAGCATGTGTTTTCTAAGAAGAATGATGTTCACCTTCATGACCACAATACTAGTATGATGCCTAAGAGCGGTAATAATTCCGTAATATCTAATACACAATCCATTGTCAGATTTCTCCAGTTGTCCTCATGCGTACAGTTTTTTTTTTGGTTCAAGGTCAAGTCAAGACAATCAATACAACATATGGTTATATTATTTATTTAGGTTCTTTAAAAGAATTCAAATTGCTTTATGACTTTGCATGTCTACTGTTTGTAAGAGCCATCCTTACTTTCTCTGTATCGTGACAGTTTTAGTGTACGGGCTACCAAAGTGGGCACTAAGAGCTTTTTTGTGATGGGTTGATACTGTCACTGTAAATTTTATCCTAATCCACAAGTATTCATTTATAACACATTAGGACATTTCCAAAAATATCCTATTGGAGCATGTCTTCATGACCTCCACATTATACTCCACATTAATTCGTTATTTTCAAAATGAATCTTTAGAATATTTGTTTACAACAGAGTTCATCACTTGTGATTGTAAGGTCACACACCCTGACTATGAACTTTGTGTTCTGTTTTTTTAACAAATCAGCTATTAAAATCCAAGCAAATGCATTCTGTTAAAACACTCATAAAATAAATGTCTATTTGAGCTAGCATAAGCATTTGTGATTTTTAAGTGAATAGGGGTAAAAAGTTTTAAACCCACGATGGTTTAAAATAATTCCCCAGGCAAGTGGTGTACTATACGATTTAAGAGCAGGTGTTTTCAAGTCAGACTGCCTGGGTTCATGTTTGCTGTCTGCCTCTTACTGAGTGTGGCACTGGACAAATCACAGTCAGTCTTACTAAGCCTCAGATTTCTCACCTCAGATAGGAATATTAGTACCTACTTGAAAGTATCATCGTGAGGATCAAGTATGCTAATACATGTAAAACTATCATGTGCCCAGCATAGAGCACACAATGTTAGCTGTTAACGTTTGGATGCTCAGAGTTCGATCTTATCCCTGGTCTCTGAGCATCTACCAACAGGGGTCAAGAAAGGAGCTCATGTTTGGTGTAAGACTGTCTTCTCCAGCCTCAGTCTACACCACTGTTAGCAAGGTGAGCAGGGAGTTTTGAGCCCAATGCACTCTGAGTAAGACCATCCCTCAGTGCTTCCATCACAAGGGTCAATAAGCCACTCCAGAACTCTGTAGGGCTCCCAGAAAGACCTTGCAACCCCTTTCTACTCCTCAATGTGAGGTCTTGTCACAACTTTCTGCTTCAAAACCGTTAAGGCAAATTTCCTATGCCCTTGATTTCCGTTAATTTTATCAGCACAAGAAGCCCTGTTTGGCTCTTCCCATCCTTTCTGGATCCATATTCCCTCACCAACTCCTAAAACATGTCCACTGTACCCTCAGGAACTCAAAACCTATCATCAGTAAAATTCTCTAGATCTGTAACTTCTCTTAGCCTTCCTTTCACCTCCTTGTTCTAGTTGAAACTACTTGTCTTGAACTTTTTAGGAGGTTGCTTTTTTCTTCCACACCAGTTAGACCGGTAGGCCTGGAGATAGACAACATGGTCTCCGTAAGCTACAGTGCCCTAAAATTCCTCACTTTGAATCTTGTATCGACAACTTATCCATCCACTATTTCTCCTTGTTCCAAATGAACCCCTGTTTTCTCTCAGCCCTCTCATCTTCATTCTTGGGATCACTGTCAATCCAGTACTGCTTATGTCATAATTCTTAATGATTTCAATGTCTACCTTACGTTATTTTTTCTAGTTTCTCTGTTAACTTCCATCTCTTCTCCAAGGATCTTGTTCTTCAGCATGTATCAGCCACTTACTCCCATGATTGAATCCTAGTTTTTGTCATTGCTAATATCTGTAATCCTTAATATCAATTTTAAGCATCCAGTTCTGGCCACCAACTCCTATTTTTCTAGCTCATGCCCCCTCACACCCTAACTCTAACAATTCTTTGATCTCACTCAATCCTACAGTCCATTGGTCGTACCACTTTTGCTCTGTCCCTCACTCCCTTGAAGTCTTTACTCCTCTTCTCACCTAGCTTGAATTCTGTGGTCAATCCTTAAAATTGCTCCTTGGCATACACCTTCAACTTCCTTGCCCTTCTCTTGCCGTGATGTACTAGCTAGGCAAAAGCGCAACACTGGTTAAATTCAATTCTCTGCCTACTGCACATTTGCATCCTACAGCAGACCAGGGAGCATCGCCATGACCGTTCTCATTTCAGTTCCTGATTATTGATCTCAAGTAGGCCCCTTACTGCTGCAGGCAATCATAGTACGTTTTCCTGTTCGTTTCTTGATTCTCCTCAACTATTTCAAACTTTCTTCTCAAAATGCCATCTCTCACGTCCTTACTCTTAGCTGATGACCTTCTTATTTCACTGAGAACGTATAGAAGTAATCAAAGACCTTCTCACAAGCTCCCATCTCAGTATCCATGTGACCTGTCTTTCCTCCTGTTAGTTTAGATGAACTGTCTCCTCCTTAAAGCCAGTGCTCTGTTGGTGGACTGGATTTCATGCCTAATTTAACCTTTCTGAGGACATTGCTTCATTTTTTTCTGTTCTGCACCATTGTTTTTTTCCCCTTTCAAATAGATCACTCTTATCAACATACTAACATACTGTTACTCCCTCCTGTTATTAACCTTCTTGGCCCCACTTCTCGCTCCAGCTGCTGCCTATTTCTCTTCTCTGCTTTACAGCAAAACTTGAAAGAGATGTCTACCCTCACCATCATCAATTTCTCACTGTTCTTGCTTGAACTCAATCCACTCAGACTATCGACCTCATTACTCTACTGAAAACTGCCCTTGTTGTGAGCATCAGTGATCTCATATTGCTAAAACCAGTGAACAATCCTCAATTCTCATCTTATTCGACCCATCAGCAGCATTTAACTCAGTTGATCACTCCCTTCCTGCAACACTTTCTTTACTCGTCTTCAGGGGGCACTGCAGTTTCCCTTCTACAACAATGGCCACTCCTTTTTGGTTTCTTGCTCTTCTCCTCTCTTGTCCTCTCATTGCTAGATTGCCCCAAGGCTCAATTCTGCCATCTCTAGTCCATATTCACCCACTTCCTGTGCTGAGTACTCCTGTTTTTATGACTCGGTTCCAGGATTTTCTACTCCATTCTGTTGGAGCCCAGGGCTGGCCACCCCAAAATATTCCACAATAGCATATTGATTATTTTGAATTAAAGTTACTTGTTTTGACTTAAAGTTTTGACTCTCCACCCTCTGTTCCCCCTCAAAGCAGGAAAGAAATCTCCCATGTGAAAGTCACCCTACCTGCACCAGGAAACAGAAACATCCTTAACCAACAGAGCTAAGGAATTCAAGGCCAAGAAGCCTGTATAAACAAACCTTGTTACTTTTAGTAATTTACTACCTCCAGCCTAAACTGTTTAAATTCCTCATTAATTAAGTACCCCAAATCTAAGTTTCTTTGTCCTGTCATTTCCTCACAAATTTATTGTTTCTTTGTATAGAGATATATAAACTGCCTGCTTTGCTCACTCTTGAAGCATAATTAACATGATGTCCCATGTGCACGTATTAAATTGGTTTTTGCTCCTGTTAATCTGGTCTTGTATCAGGTTTATTATTAGTCCAGCCAGAACTCAAGTGAGGATCAATTCCATTGATGTTTCTGTCTTTTGCTGAGCCAGTGATTTGTTTTCATTATCACATTTATCTCTTTAAAAACGTTCACAGTAGTTTTCTATATCTGAGTGAATATGTTAAGAATTACTTTGTCAAATTCCTCGAATTTCCCTTTGAACTTTTGTTTATAATTTTATTAAATCAATGAATTAATTTGTAGAGAAATGTTGATTTTACAATATTGAGTTTTCCTATCCAGGAATATAGTACATTTCCACTTATTCAAGTCTTCTTGGTGGTGTAATTCTCTTCATAGAAATCCTGTAATTTGTATTAAGTTTACTGCTTAGAGTTTTGTTGTTATTGTTGCTATTGTGAGTGGGGCTTCCCCACTCTCAATATGTTTCCCAATGAGCTTTTGAAAGTATGAAGAAAAGATAGAAATTTTATTTAAATATATTTTATAACAATACATTTAATGATATAATTTATAAAATGACACAATTTATGTAAAATAGACATATATATTTACCTTCTCCTATAGCTTTACAGGCATTTTAGTGAAATATTGGGAGATGCTGCCTCTGAGATTAACAGCCAGAGGCCGCTTACCTACATGACTCCTAAGGAGTTACTGCCAACCCTCACAGAAGGACACCTAGTGTATTTCTGGGGGTAACGGCGCACTGGCCATTTCAAGGGATCTAAGGAAAGGTCTGGGCCTGTAGAGAAGTACTGAGCTGACATTTCTTACAAAAGTTGTGAATTATTAAGTTTAATATATTTAACAAGCGGAAACAGATGTAATCCTAAAAGCAACAATTTCATTTACCTGTTTGGTGAGGCTAACTCTGTCCTTGATCCTAGATAAAAAATTAGACAGATCTCATCATTTCTCTGGGCACTTTAAATTACAAAAGGCAGTCTCAAATTACCGTTTAGAATGCCCAGTCCCATATCATAGGCAAAGCTTCCAATTTCATTCAAATTTAGAGCTACTCTCCTGCTCCCAGGTAAGACATGAGGTAGGTGAGAAGCCTGTGTGAAAGGAGCATAGCTGGCGTCTTCTGTCTCCTTTTTCCACTCCGTCCGTCCCCCTCAGCTTGCTAACTGAAGTTTCAGGCACCTCCAGCATTGGAACGAAGGAAAGGAGAGGTAGAGGGAGCAAGAAAACTCTTACTGGACTGGTACTGTTGGTGGCTTCAGACTCTGCATCTGGCAGGCGTTTAAAGATGACCTTTCCCCTCATCGACGCTCTCGGGGGGTATTTTGGAGGAATCCCTTGCTGGGTTTTCTCCCTTGTGTTCCCTTGATATGGAAGAGATGCTAGTCTCTGAGCTATCAGTTATTCCTTTCCCAGCTCCTAGAAATCGAGCAATACTTCTAGCTTCTTTCTGCTGCTCCTTCAGGCATTTCCTCCATTCCTAATAGAGAACACTCAGTCCAACCCGTGCCAGGTGGCTCTTCTGTGTGGCCCATCTTTTGTCTACAGAAAACATGCATCCTTGGCCACAAATTCTGGGAATGCTGCCCAATCCCAACATGGTAGCACACCATCAGAGTAGTTCGCAAGCCAGTCTCTCAACTTTTTAATTTTCTACTTGAGGTTCAGGCACAGGTCTATTGTGCTCCTTCTCTCCCTAACTCCAGGGAGCACGCACTCCTGGGGGAGGCGGTCTTATTCCTAGATCAGGGGTAAATCTTGGTTAGGTTAAGTCAATCATGGTAAATCCATTCTTCTTACCAGTGATTGGTTTAGGCATGGATATGTGGCAAAATTCTGGCCAGTGGCAAATGAAGAGAAATCTGATGAGAGAGGGGCTTCTGAGAAAACTTTCTTTTCTGTTAAAAAGCAAATTATAGTAAGAGATGGGCTTTTCCCCTCTGGACCACTTCTTGCCTGGATGATGTATGTAAATCTCTCACATAATGGGAGTCCATATGAGGAAAAGCTGGCATGGTAAAGATGACGGAGTGGGAAAAGAAGTTGTTCAGGACATCACTCTAAGTCACTGAACCAACCCATCCCAGAGCCACCCCACAGGAACTCCCTGTTAAATGAAATAATAAATCCTTCTTGTATGTAAGCCATTCTCAGTGAGTTTTTGAGTTACTTATTGCCAAAAGCCTCCCATCTAATAGAATAATGCTTACTATGTGCCAAGCCTATGCTAAATCACTCTACAGTGTATACTCTTATTTAGCGATCTACATATGTAAGTGCTGGTATTGTCCCAGGCTTAAGACGAATAAACTGAAACACAGAGAGGGCACAAAGTAAGTAAGTGGAAGAGCAGGGATTCGAACCTGGCTGTCTGTGAGACTTCAATGCCTAAGCTCCTAACCACCAGGCTGTAATGCCTCCTGGTGGAGACATGAGGGATGCTTACCAAGAATGCCTGACAGAGAGAGAGCCCTCTGAGAAGCTCAGGAGCAGGCGGGGACCATTTGCAGAAGCACCACCTTCTGGCATTAGGCCGGTGGAACTCATCCCATAAAGTCCTTATTTGGTAGTCACAGCCTGGTGAGGCGGAGGACTCTGAAATGCATTAACTTTATACTCTCGACACCTATTTGGGACAGAATGTTGCACTTAGCATCTGTTCTCTCAGTACTACTTTTTAAAAAAGTTAGTTATCAGGAAAGTTCCAAAATTACATTTTCCACTAGTGCTTGAGGGGAGGAACCCTCACAATTCTCTTTGAACAGATTCTGAGTACCAAATTTCTTAATGGAAAAATAGTAAAAAATTTGAATTGGTCCATGGAATTGGGAGCCTGAAGTAAATTCATTAAGAGAAAAGATGCAATTTCCAAAAAAATGTGCCAAGAAGGCATGTAGCATAGAGTTACCAGATGAAAATATAGGAGTCCTTCTTTCAAAGCGGTATTTTGTTCAATGAGGTGAAATAAGTATTTAATGAGCTGTATTGACACGGCAGAGACTGCCACAGCCCTGAAACCGTAAGGGGTCAGGAAGTCCGCACAGTCCAGTTCTAAGAACCAGGCAGCAAAAAGGAGAAATGTACAGTATTTATGTCAACGGTAAAGAAAAGTCTGCTCCCCTAGGAGTAGGCAATCAGAATTCTTATTTATGGGGTTTATGGAACTTTAAAAGAGGAAATACAAAAATGACTCAAAATCCCCACATGAAAAAGAATATTGATTTGAGGGAGCACGAAATGCTAATGTTCATCACATCAAAGCGGCTTTACTTAAAAATAACAACTACCAGCACAGCAGAGAACGGAAACTGTGGCTCTCCTTTTCCCCCAAGAGTCTCTGATCTGCCCCCTGCAGCCAAGAGCACCCTTCACATGCATGGCACGAGCCCCACCCGGGCTTCATTAGCTCTGATCGGCGTGTCCCTAGGTATCCCAGAGTCACTGAGCTTGTCAAGCTGCTCAGAAATACCTGAAATATTTGCCACAGGGCTGTATTGCCTATCCCAGCCTAGCTCTGTCACACTGCTTTTCACCTAATTATAGTTACATCAAATAAATAAAACTGGGCATTTTAGAGTGTTTATGTTTCACCAGAGGAGAGACCAGCGTAGGGCCATCCCTCCTGGCTATTTGGTTGTAAAGATTAGGAAGCCTCTTG
The DNA here is from genome assembly GCF_041296265.1 of Equus caballus. Classification (NCBI taxonomy): domain Eukaryota; kingdom Metazoa; phylum Chordata; class Mammalia; order Perissodactyla; family Equidae; genus Equus; species Equus caballus. The sequence goes on from NC_091688.1 coordinate 8,577,145, forward strand.
TGTATTATCAGGAGTGAGAGTCTGAGCCTGGCACTAACGAGGTCACCTTTAGTCAATCCTATGGTGATTCTGTAAACTGATCCACAAACTGTTGTTTATGACAAGGAAATAGCACATCCCTCTTGAAAAGTGGCTGTGGGTTTGCATTTCCATTCTCTAACGTTTATGAAAGAAGGGTCACATAACTAAAAGATAATCCAGCAAATGAAATTTAAGGAAATGATTTCCTGGCGTCAAGATTTTCACTGAGAAACATTAATTGCTAATATAGTTCATACTTCCAATAAGAGGAACTACAGACGCACCAACTTCCACTGGCAATTAGGTGAGCTAATTTCCCCCAAATCTATAATCTGCTGTCTTTCATCACACGTTTTATAGGTCCTAGAGCTCTTTCTCTGTGGAATCTAGTAACTGTTAGCAACTGATTTATTGCTCTCAGTTCAAAAACGGCCTAACAGAAGGTCTTTTATTGCCTGACCCATTTCAAAACTTTTCCTGAGTAGCACAACCCAGTCCTTTAAAATCCTCATAAGGGGTTGAGCGGTCCAGCAGGCCCAGTCCAGGTGCTGCAGGGTTGTGTCAAGTCTTCTCCCATTTTCTTTCATGGTGTGGGCTGAGAAGAAGAGAAGGTCAGGCCCACCTACCCCGCTGCCTCCGTCTGGGCCTGCTCCCATCTCCCGTGGGCACAGCTTGGACAAGTCTACCTGGGCGTGCGGCACCCACACGCATGCTTGGCATGTGCTCGTGCCTTCCAAGAGAAAAAACACCATAACTTTCAGACAAAGACTTTCTAAATGCACATCTAGAAAAAAATGTTCTAACCATCTTCATCTCTCCACACACACCTCTATTCTAACATTTAATCATAATGTTATGATGACAACAATTTGCTTATGGTCCACATCCACTCCTCCTTACTAGAACTGTGAGGTTCTTGTGAGATTGAAGTTCTGGAATAATGCCTAAAGGTATGTGTAGTTCAGCTAAAAGTCATGACTAATGTATTCCTCATTAAAGTCTCTTCTGAAACATCTTCATCTAGATTACTTTGCAGTTATGAAGCCTCCTGAAAAACAAGTGCAGATGCTTCAGGCAGAGCTGTTTTAAGTGTTACATTACGTGGGAAAAACAGTCCCCCATCTCAGGAACCTTGTAGTCTAGTGAGCAGGGGTAGATAAAGAAGAGCAGACAAATGACCATTCATATAATGTCATGTATAATTGCCCCAGGAATGGTCTGATGAAAAGCTATAGGAACAAGGAGGGTGTAATTTTGCCTGGCAAGGCAGATTTCACAGTCATTGCCTTTCGAGCTGTGTCCTGGAGAATGAGTGGAGTTTACCAGGCACTGGAAGCAGTGGTGATGGGCATTGTCGGGGAGGGTAGGAGTTCGGAGTGGGCATCAAGAGGGCATTTCATCCAGAAACAGCCCTAAAAAGCCCAAAGGCATAAAGTACAATAAGCTTCATAGCCATAGCTGGTTATTGACCAGATGGATTTCAATTTCTTTCCCAGGGCAAAGGTCACCAGTTTCTTGTATCTCCTCTTGGCTTTCTCGCATCATATGAAGATGCCATTGCGAGCCACTGTCATGAGCTTTTCTACTCATGGAGATTAATTAGTAGGTGAGGGGCCTCCAAACTACTATGTAGCCCTGTTGTGACCACAGGCTTATGTTTGAGATGATGGCAGGCTGGGATCAAGGAAGTAGTCTTTGGCTTTGATTATGGATCCTTAGGGGTCCTTGTTGGTTCTATTCTGGGCTAATCAAATAAATTAACTTCTGTTTCTAAAATCTATGGGCACCCTGGGAATTTTTAACCCCTTTTGGGCAAACGGTGGGGAAAAGTGAGTCACTTCCTCATTTTCTTCATTGTCTTTCTCCACAGAGGACATAGAAAAAAATCACAAAGTTAATATAAGAGAAAAATTTAGTTTTTAAATAGTAATCAGCATGGAAGAAACTAAAGATACAAATGACGAGGGAGATTGAGTTCAGAAGTCTGGCTCAAGGACAAAATCAATCCTAATAGGTATTTATCTCAGGCAAATCTTCCCCTTCCATTATGACTTTCCCTTACAGGAAAAAACTTTCACAGCAAAGAGGTAACCCACCTGGAGAAATTATTCTCCTTGAGTAACTCATGACTGAGGCCACATGTGGAGTCCATTTCCCATTATGCAAAAGGTTTCTCAGATGGTGATGCCACATGTGCGTCTCAGAGTTGGAGGGGAGAGTTGTGTCAAGTGTGAACCTGCTGCCCAAGGATCCAATGGACCTCCCAGGGCCCCTAGCCTTTGAGAACCACTAGTCTAGGACGGGAGTTCTTAATCCGGGCTCCGTATAGGGTGTCTGAGAAACTTGAAAGTCTATGCAAATTTTGAGTTTACTCTTATTTGTCTGGGGTCTTTGACTTTCAACAGTTTTGCAAAGGGCTCTGTCAATCCCAAACAGGTTTAAAACCCTGAGGTTAATACAATGTGTTTTAAGTCCTTCCTTCCTTTTTGGATGGGAGTTGGTGGTGGGAGGAAAAAAGCTGGTGGAGCCTCCCTTCAATGTGGCATCACATTTCCCTAAAGACAGATCTGAAGGACAAATGATCACATCAGAACACTTTCCATCGGGCTGCTTTCAAAACTCTGGCAATACGTCACAAATTATCCTAATGAGGAAGAAATGGGAAGACAACATCTACAGAGGCCCATATTTCTCCTCTGGTTCAGATACAAACAGAACCTGTACAGAAGGGGGAGGTTTTATGCGTGAACACAGAAGAGCGTGGCAAATAAGTATAACTATCAGAAGAAAGAGGAAACTGTGAGGCAAAGCTTGCAAAAATGCATCACGAAACCCTAGGGACGTTTTTTTTCTAGAGGAAGATAAACAAAGACAAGATAAGGACACCAGCGACAAGGCAGAATAGTTGTATCTCATCTCAGCCTGGGGAGGTAAGAAAAGACATCCCTGCCAAGGGGAGAAGGCTGGCTCTAAACTGGTGCCATGGGTGACATGCCTGGACAGTTTGATCACCAGGAAAGGTGATAATCTAGGTCACAATTGCTGATTCCAATCTGTGGGGTAAAATGTGTTTCAAAATTTAAAAATATTTTCTTTTAGAAATGTAACACGATATGTATCTTGTTAAGATGTAACACCTCCACTCTGGGGAAGCTCTCCATGGTCAAGCTAGTATTTGATCAAAATTCACATTTTGATTTTGGTTATATGAATAGTCAAACTATTGGGGAAGAAAGACTCTGTATAAAGAATCTAAATAGCCTCATGGCAGTTGAGGTCAAATATTGTCATCAAATGCATTCAATTTAGGGCTCACTGCCAAATGAGTCATGAAAAATTCCCAATTTTCAGACCTTTATGGAAGAGTGATTGAAATCCGTATTATATATACATGTACACATCTCGACAACTCAACGGATATCATACTTTGTAGAAACCGTGCACACACCACCTAATAGAAAATCATTGTAGAAGTTTTCCAGTACTGACGTCCAGTTTAAGTGATGTCTAGTTTCAGTAACATCCAGGAGCAATTCAACTTAACAACTTTTGAAATATTGAGGACATTGGTTTCTCTCAGCTGTCTCCCACCCCATCTAGTTTCTACTGCTTGAAAGTTACAAATTGTCTCCACATTCAAAGCTGCACATTTTGGATATTCTGGAATGAAATTAGTCTGAGCATGATGAATGTGATATAGAAATAAATGTTTGGTCTTGTCCTGGGTTCCTGGCACGCCACTCCTATCCTAAACCTAAGGAATCTTTGTGTGCTAATGAGGTTACTGGTGGCTGGGGGCCCATACATAGCTTCAGGATGGGGGCTGGTCACCAGAAAGACCAAGGCGTAATGAGGGGGTTGGAACTTTCAGCCCCACTCTGACCTCTGGGGAGAGGAGAAGGGCTGGAGATTGAGTTAATCACCAATGGCCAATGATTCACTTTATCATGTCTATGTAATGAAACCTCCATAAAAACACCTAAACAAAAGAGTCTGGAGAGATGACAGGTTGGTAAAGAGATTAAGGAGCTAGGAGAGTGGTGTGCCCCAACAGGGCAAGGAAGCCCTGATTTATAGGCAGTCAGTTAGAAGTACAGGAGGCTCAGGACTTTGAACAAGGCATCTGAAGTCAGGGGGCAGTCTTGTGGGACTAAGCCCTTAAGCTGAGGGGTCTGTGCTAACTCTGGGAAGTTATCGTCAGAATTGAATTGAAGTTTTTCTTCTTCTTCTTCTCCCCAAAGCCCCCAAGTACATAGTTGTATATTCTAGTTGTAGGTCCTTCTAGTTCTGCTGTGTGGGATGCCGCCCCAGCATGGCTTGATGAGCGGTGCTAGGACCACGCCCAGGATCCAAACTGGCAAAATCCTGGGCTGCTGAGCCAGAGTGCACCAACTTAACCATTTGGCCATGGGGACAGCCCAAAATTGAATTGTTGAACACCAAGTTGGTGTCTGGAGAATCAGAGAAAGGGTTGTTAGTTTTAGAAAATACCCCAGAGTGAGGCTTTCATCACAGTGATTCTCAAACTATGTTCCCGTGGAACAGCAGGATCTGCTGAGCTGACTGAGGTCCTGTGTTATGGTAGTTGAATAATGATAGCTTTTCAAATTTGCTGAAAAAACAGCTGAGGTTCTCAAATTGTGCTTCATGAAAACAAAATTCAGAGATAATCTTAACACCCAGTCAGAAAGCCATGTTCAGTTGCTAACATATGACCTGATCTTGAAGAACTGTGTTCAGCACCATAGATTTTGTGTACTCTGTCATTAATAGTTTGAAATCCAAACAGATCTAGGTTTTTATCTTGACTTGGCTACTTACAAACTGTTTGACCTTGGGCAAATTACTTACCATTTCTAAGCCTCAGTTTTATTTTATCTACTTTATCTACATTTATCTATCTTTCTATCAATCAATCATTTATCATTTACTATCATCTATCATTTCTGTTCTATCCATCTATGGTAGACAAAAAATATCCATCAATATCTATTTCCTTTTCCTTCTAGGCATTTAGGACGATCACATACACACACACAGACACACACACACAGAGCTACACATGACCTGCTCCGGCCAATGAAATGTAAGAGAGGTGATGACTTGTGTCCCTTCCAGCAGCAACATTTAAGAGCTGGTGCCAATCTTCCATCTTTCCTTCTTCCTGCAACAGGGATTGGCAATGTAGACGGTGGTGCCTCCGCTAACCAGGGTCCCTGAATGAAGACACTGTGGAGCCCAGCCACTAAGGACTTTGTATGAACAAGAAATACACTATTGTTGTGTTAAGCTAATGAGATTTTCAGATTGTTTGTCACTTAGCCTAACTTAACCTGACTAATACATCATCTTGCCTTGTTCCAAAAATAAGTTAAAGTAGCTTAAAGAGAAATATGGCACAACAGGAAAAAAGGTGACTGAGTAGATTAAGGATAAAGTAGAATAACATTTGTGTTACATAATCATTGGGAGAAAACATCTATATCCATCAGTGTGACTGATAATGAGTAGATGTAATAACATGAGACTCCAGCTCTTTCTTATGTTTGGATCTTTCTGTATGATGGTCCCTCCTGACCCAAGATACCTCTTTCACTTTCCACTGTACTCAGGGAGAGCTTCCTTGACCTACTTACTTGCAATTAAAACCAAGTTTCCTTCACCCTACCCTCATTATCATCCTAACTTATTTATTTTTCCGTTGTACTTATCACCATCTGTCATATTACATATTTTACTTATTTACTTATTTGTTTGATATCTTCTCCAGCACTAGAATGGAAGCTTCATGAACGTAGGAATCTTTATCTATTTGTTCATTGCTATATCCTCAGCACCTAGAGCAATGCCTTACATATAGATTCAGTGCTCAATAAATATTTTTGAATGCGTTATGAGTTAATGAATTGTAACTTAATAGGAGTTTCCAGAATCCTTAGTACAGACACCAAAATGAGGCAGATAGCCAATTGCCTAGCACTCCAGAGTTTGGGATAGCAAGACAAACACACCATGCTGACCCTCCTTGACCGTGATCTGTCTGTCAGTACCATCACTGCTTCTGCTCCCTTTTCGGCATGCTGGTTTTGGGAGATGCTACCCACTAGACAGACTTCAACAATAATACTAATGAGAACTAAAATAAAATAATGATTAACATTCATTGAGCACTTATCATGTGCTAGCTTCAAGGCTAAGTACATTCCATTCGTGATCTAATTTGAATTCCAAAAATCTCTTAAGTCACTACTATTATCCTTATTTCAAATATGAGGAAGTTGATGCTTAAAGATGCTGAATATTGTGCCTAAGCCACATTCTTAATACATGGTAATGTAGGTGTTTTGGTTATCTATTGCTGTGTAACACATCACCCAAAACACACTGGCTTAAAACAATTTCTTGTTATTTATCATGGCTCTGTGGTTGAATGGGTGCAGCTGGATGGTTCTCTCTTGGAGTCTCCTGCATGATTGCATATGGTTGTACTTAGATGGCGACTGGCCTGGATGTCAAAGGTGGCTTTCACATGTCTAGCATCTCAGATGGGCTGGCTAGAGCCCTTGAGGACTGCCCAGGTATCTCTCTTTCTGTCTCTGTGGCCTCTCCTTATTGTTAGCTTGGGCTTCCTTACAGCATGGAGGCCTCAGAGTAGTCAGACTTCTGATGTGATGACTAGCTTCTTATGTCCTGGCCCTAGAAGTCAGCCAGTGCCATGTCCATCCCGTTCTATTCGTTACACAGGACCAGCTCAGATCCACCATGGGAGTGCATAAATACTGGGAGGTACGGTTCATTGGGAGATTATTTTGGAGACTTGCTATCATGGTGGGATTTTTAAACCAGACATTGTGATCCCAGGCTAGAGGTTGCAAACTCATTGATCCAGATGGATCAGACAGGTGACATATGAGCAAGGAGGGCCTGACGCAAGACAATTGAGAGGACCACCTGCTATCGGCCCCCGCTGACTTTGCCTTACAAGACTACAGCCCTCATTACTGCACCCTCCCATTTTTTAAGGGAAGCCAGAAATCTAGATTTTTAAAAAAATAAAATATCCTAATTTAAAAAACACAGTATAGGTCAGGCAAAACATTCCTGTGTTTGACCCCTCGGCTGACAGTCTGTAAACCCTGTGCTAGATCTCGAAGGTCATGTCCGTACTCGCTAGCATAGCACATAAGGCCCTCTGGATTGTGGAGTGACCTTGCTGGACTGTCCAGCTTCATTTTTCACTCCTCTCCAACATCCATGCATTCAGGAGTATTTATTAATTCCTACTATATGCTAAGCACGGTCTAGTTACTGGGACACAACTGGCAACAAAACAAAGTCTCTGCCTTCAGGGGGCTTATATTCTAGCTGGGGAGACAGACAAGAGGTAAATAAAGGTACAAAATGTCAGATGGCACTGAGTGCCATAGAGAAAAATAAAGCAGGGTGAGCCTCAATGTGGCAGGTTGTGGAACATGCCTTGCTGTCTTGTCAGGCTCTTCTGTCTGCCTTGAATGACCCTCCCTACCTCGCAGCTTAGCTGCTTCCCGCCTGTCGCTTGAGCCTTAGCTTGAGCATCGTGACCTCTGACATATTCTCTCACTCCCCACTCTGTTCCTGAAGATTTGTGACCCTCATCCTGGCTCCCAAGGCACTCGTGCCTGCTCTTACCATGAGATTATAACTGTTTTTTAAATTTATATTTACTTTTCAGTATCTCCTGCCAGATAGTGAATAAATTGAGGGATTCTATATTTCCTTAACTGTTTATTGATCGAAGAAACATCCTATTTTTTTAAAAGAGACCAAGAACTTTATTTTTTATCTTTTTGAAGGGGAAGATTTAACATCTTCCTAAGCTTTAACACCTAAGCTAACATCTGTTGCCAATCTTCCTCTTTTTTTCTCCTCACACATCCCCAGTACATAGTTGTATATAGTTGTACGTTCTTCTGGCTCTTCTCTGTGAGCTGCCACCACAGCATGGCTACTGACAGACCAGTGGTGTGGTTCTGCACCCTGGAACTGAACCAGAGCCACCGAAGTGGAGCATGTCGAACTTAACCAGTAGGCCATCAGGCTAGCTCCCAGGTCTTTGCTTTTTTTTTTTTTTAAAGATTGGGACCTGAGCTAACATCTGTTGCCAAACTTTTTTCCCTTTTTCTTCTCCCCAAAGCCCCCCAGTACATAGTTGTATTTTCTAGTTGCAAGTCCCTCTAGTTGTGCTATGTGGGACGCTGCCTCAGCATTCCCTGATGAGTGGTGCTAGGTCTGTGCCCAGGATCCGAACCAGCAAAACCCTGGGCTGCTGAAGTGGAGCACACAAACTTAACCACTTGGCCACAGGGCTGGCCCTGAGCTTTTCCTTTTAAAATAAAACATAAAAGGTTGAAAAAAAATAAAAAGAAATATGGTTTTGGATGATAAATACATATCCTCTTATTCAGTTCCCACAATAATCCTCTGAATCTTTTCTCATTGATTTATTTATTTTATTCAGGCAACATTGATTTTATAACATTGTGTAAATTTCAAGTATTTCATTATATTTTGACTTCTGTGTAGACTGCATTGTGCTCACCACCAGAAGTCAGTTGCCATCTGTCACCTTACAAATGTACCCCTTTACCCCTTTCACTCTCCCCTCACCCTCTTTCCCTCTGATAACCACCAAGTGGTTCTCTGTATCTACGTGTTTGTTTGTTTATCTTCTATATATGAGTGAAATCATATGGTATTTATCTTTCTCTGTCTGACTCATTTCACTTAGCATAATACCCTCAAGGTCCATCCATGTTTTCTCAAATGGCTAGATTTCATCTTTTTTATGGCTGAACAGTATTCCATTGTATACATATATACTACATCTTTATCTATTCATCCATTGATGGTCACTTTGATTGTTTCCAAGTGTTGGCTATTGTGAATAATGCTGTAATGAACATAGGGGTGCATATATTTTTTAAATTAGTTTTTTCATGTTCTTTGGATAAATACCCAGAAGTAGTAGAATAGCTGGGTCATATGGTATTTCTATTTTTAATTTTTCGATGAACCTCCATATTGTTTTTCATGGTGGCTGCACCAATTTACATTTCCACCAGCAGTATATGAGGGTGCCTTTTTATCCACATCCTCTCCAACACTTGTTATTTCCTGTCTTTTTAATAATAACCATTCTGATGGGTGTGAGGTGATATCTCATTGTGGTTTTGATTTGCATTTCCCTAATAATTAGTGATGTTGAATATCTTTTTATGCTCCTGTTGGTCATCTCTGTGTCTTCTTTGGAAAAATATCTGTTCAGATCCTCTGCCCATTTTTTAATCCAGTTGTTTGTTTTTTGTTGTTGAGTTGCACGAGCCTTTATATATTTTGGCTATTAACCCCTTATCAGATATTTGATTTGCAATTGTTAGGTTGTCTTTTCATTTTGTTGATAGTTTTCTTTGTTGTGCAGAAGTTTCTTAGTTTGATATGGTCCCATTTGTTTATTTTTTCTTTTGTTTCTCTTGCCTGATGAGACATATTTAAAAAGATGCTGCTAAGACCAACGTCAAAGAGCTTACTGCCTATGTTTTCTTCTAGGAGTTCCATGTCTTACATTCAGGTCTTTAAGCCATTTTGAGTTAATTTTTGTGTCTGGTGTAAGATAATGGTCTACTTTCATTCTTTTGCATGTGGCTGTCCAGTTTCCCCAGCACCATTTACTGAAGACACTATCCTTTCTGTTGTATGTTCTTGTCTCCTTTGTTAAAAGTAACTGTCCATGGATCTGAGGGTTTATTTCTGGACTCTTGGTTCTGTTCCACTGATCTGTGTGCCTGTTTTTCTGCCAGTACCATGCTGTTTCAATTGCTATAACTTTGTAGTATATTTTGAAATCAGGGAGTGTGATGCCTCCAGCTTTGTTCTTTTTTCTCAGGATCGCTTTGGCTATTTGGGGGAACATCTTCTTTGTGAGGATCTTTACTAAGGAAACTGCTGGGTAGGAGAGAGAGTCTCCAGCCCTGTTTTCTTCTTTCCTTTTCCCAGTAAGAAAAGTACTTTCCTCTGCTGTCAAAACACAGAACTGTGCATGTGGTTACTAGGAAAATCAAGTTAAAGGACATTGTTTATGTCCTTTTTGTTTAGGGGCAGGTTATTAATGAGTATAAAATATTGTCTTATATTACCAGTGAGTCAAAGGAGCCAAAGCTAACTTTACCTGGTTGTGAGACAGATGCTAATATACTCATTGTATCTGCGTATTCATATATTCATATTTGCACATTCATATTTGCACGTTCATGCACACATTCAAACACATAAGAAGATGAAAAATATATCCCCTTTGCCTACAGGCTGAGACTTAACCACGTGCCGTTGTACTAGGCAACTTAGGTAAACAGGATGCATATTTGCAGTTGACAAGGCTGCTCCTGGTGCAGCCCCGTCTCTGACCAGCATCTCTGACTTGCTGTGTGCTGTGGTTCAGTCTGGCTCCTGCTGCCTGAGTTTTCACTGGTTAAGGCCTCTTTTGTCTAACATTCTGAGAACCCTGTGAGTGTGCCTGGAGGCTGACTCGGTTTTCTCGAAGACCCAGGGTTGGGGCTCCCTTTGCCTGTGTGTTGCCACCCCATGGAACAAGATGAGGGCTGAATTTCTGTTGCACGGCGGGCAGAGCACGCACATGTTCCACTGCATTCTGGAACGCTTGAGCTCTCGAGCGCAGACCGCAGAGTGCTGTGGGCAGATCTGCCTCTGATCTGTCTCATCTCTGGAAACCCTGACTTTCAAGCTGTGTCAGAGCCGCCCCAAAAGAAAGTGACCAGCCGTGAACCCTGCGTGAAGAGAGAAGCAGCCTAGGGGAACAGGCAGCTGCCTGGGAAGCTTGTGCCCTGGAAGGGTGGCTGTGGGGAAAGGCCCGCTAACCGGCATCACTTGTGTGTGCCTTACCTGGGGAGAGGAGGGCTGGTCGTGGACGGGGACGGACAGTGCGGGGTTGCAGCTGCAGCTAACCTCGCTGCTCAGTGAACCGGCCAAGCCAGGCTGGGTTCTGATCAAACTGAGCAATGAGGATTCAGCTTGCATATCGGATTCACAACTTCTCTCCAACTGGTTACTTGCTTCATATGACCTTTTTAATTGATAGGCCCAAAGTTTTTTTGTTGTTGTTGTTAGACAGAAATGAATGGAGATAATTTCTCAAGCCTCATCTCAGATTCAGTCTCCTCCGTGAGCTATTTCCTCAGCAACCAAATCTGTCTATTCCTCCACCCTCAGTCCCAATATAGCTTCTCTCCTTTTTAACCCAATATGAATTTGGAGGCACCCAGAGTTTTGATCACAGTTGGCCTCATAAGGCAGTTACTGCTGCCTGAGGACTTCTCTGCTCCGGTGCTACTTTCTGACCGTGGGCAACCTGACAGCGAGGACCGGCTTGCTCCTCTCGCCTCCCTGAGGAAGGCAGCACCCAGCTTAGCCCGCAGGAGCTCACTGATGAACGGTAGAACCAAAGGACTCCTAGACTCCCCCTTTTCCTTGCCCCCTCCCGGTGACTGATGGGCTGCCCTGGCCACATTCTGGGAAGGAGATTGCCAGGAGGTCTTCTCAACATGTTTCAAATAGATCAGGTCAGCATGGTGGAGCACACAGGACGGCCTGAGCTTCAGAAACGTGTTGTGTCTTTTGACTGCCTGTAACTTTTACAGCCGTTGTCTAATCTGAGAGCTACAAGCAAGATCGCCACTGACGGTGTTCTGTGAAAATTCCTTGAGGACAGTGGATATCTTGTGTTCCAATGTATCCCCACAATGGTATGTGGTGCCCGATGCTCAGTAGGGGTTGGTAGAATGACTGATTGGTTCCCGGCTTTGTGGTGGCTCATTAATCCGTGATCTGACCCCTCTCTCCAACTCCAGATGGGGAGGAGGGACTGATAATCTGCAGAAAATCAATGATGAGAGGCAACAGGGAATCAACGCACCTACTCCAAAAGAAGGATCTGCAGTAGATCACGAAGGACTAATGCCATGCCTTTGTTAAAGGGTTGGTGTCTCCCCGTTTATGCTGGGTGAACACTGGGAGGGACAGCAATAGCAAAGAAAGGAGAACTTTGAGATCAGATGTCTGTTATAAACGGTGGAAGCTTGGATTTAGCAATAGAGAAAATGTGGCTGGTGATGAACCCCAATTTAGGCATCTTTGGGTGCCTCTGCATTAAAAATTTCATTCTGGGGACCTGGAAAGCATTGTGGGAGTCAGAGGTAGGCGAAACCTCATCAAAGCAGTTTCACATTCTCACATTGAATCTCACTGGAAGGTTAGGTGGGTGGAGGAGTAGATGTCAGCCCAGGATAAGCCCTTCTCTCCTGGTGAGCTCTGCTCTGCCACGAGGGCTCCCTACTTAGGGCAGCACTCCTATTTGGGTGGGGTTAGCCTTTCCTCTTCTCAGGAGCTGGCAGGACTCAGGCCAGTTGCCCAAAATATTATCACTACCCTTTCACTGAACCCTTCTTCTCTTTAAGCATCCACTCAGTGTCCTGGTTGTGGGTTTATTAGGTCTCTTTTGGTTGTAAGTGACAGAAATCCAACTCAAATAAGCTTATACTAAAAAAAAAAGAAAGAAAGAAAACGTAATAACTTTCACAATTTATAAAATTTAGAGGTAAATCTCCAAGATAAGGCCCTGCTGGAATCAGATCCTCAGATGCTATCACCAAGTATCTGTCTTTGCCATCTCTCAGCTCTGCTGTCTTCAGGCTCTCTTATGCAGATGACTGGGATGACCAGGTCCAGGCCTCCTCTCTACGTTATTAACAAGCCCAGCAGAACCAGAGCGCTTCTTTCTCAGAAACTCCAGCGAAGGCCCCGGAGCTGCTCAGTAATGGCCCAGTTTTGGGCACTTGGCCAGCTCTATCCAATCACTGAGGTGAGTGAGACTCATGGTTTTAATGACAGAGTCTGAGTCCTTTGCCCATCCCTGGAGCAGGATGGTGTCCAGGTGGAATTAGCTGTAGCTAAACCACATGGACAGAGAGGAAGGACAGAGTTCCTCAAAGAAAACTGGGCTATTGTTAGCAAAAATAGGATGATGGTAGCAGGGCAAATTTACATTATAATGGATAAGCGCAGTCACTCTACAAGGATTTCTGTATCCTTCCTACATGTAAGAGTGTTCATATAGAAATACTTATTTCTTGGGGGCCGGCTTGGTGGTGTAGTGGTTAGGTTCATGCACTCCACTTTGGCCAGCCCGGGGTTCGTGAGTTCGGATCCTGGGCGCAGATCTAGACACTGCTTATCAAACCATGCTGTGGCAGGTTTAAAACAGAGGAAGATTGGCACACATGTTAGCTCAGGGACAATCTTCCTCACCAAAAATAATTTTAAAAAGAAAAGAAAAGAAACACTTGTTTCCCTCTAAGCTCTAAGAGCTGGGCTTCTAAAATTGGGTCTCCTCCTTCCTATTACCCTCCCAGTTCTATATAGGAGCTGATTTTTTTTTTTAGAAAGTTGGATATTTTCTTGTGGAGGACAATCATCAAGAGATCAAATAACTTTTCACTTTTTTCCATTCAAGCGAAACCATCAAGAAGCACAACCTCCGCTCCTCCACAAGGACAAACATTAAGTTTCTCAAACTAATTATCCGGGGACAGGCAAACATCATAGATCTGTCTGAATGGAACCAAAATGTCCTGTGGTTTGAGCCCTATCTCCAGGAGGGTAGAGAATTTGGAGTCAGCCATGGGACCCACCTGGCCTTGACTGATGTTGAGACAAGGGAGGTTTGGCCCTGGCTCTGCCGCTGGCATCCTGGGTGAGCCTGAGTTATTCACTTGTTTCCTGAGTCTCAGTTTTCTCAAATTTAGCATTAGGTTTTGGGCTAGATTTTTTTTTTCTAGTATAGTTTGTTCCCTTTCTAGAGCATTTGGTTTTTAGGTGACATCAAAATCCATAGTAATCTGGGTTGTATCTTGCCATGTTTGTAGGTGGCAAAGCAGCATTGTAACAGTTAAAAAAAACCTTTCAACTTGATTCAAAAAGAAGAGTGTGAGTGACAGTAATGGTCATCTTTCTTTCAGGACAAGAGATGCCACTAGGACATGGATGTCTTCAGACCAGCATGGACCAGACTTAGTTTCTAGGACACGATCAACCAACTACTATGTGTCCACTTGGTGGTGTGAAGCTGCCCCCAACCATAAGCAGATGCCTCCTGCAAGCTTGACATATGGAGAACGTGAGACAGGGAAGGAGAGGGACATCCACGCACAGGGAGCCTTGGAATTTAATATAATTAATATTTAATTGCTCTAAGATATTTCATTATCGGAACTGATATGCTACCAGCCATGACGCTCAGTTTGGGAAGGTCTTTCCATCCAAGATTTCCAACTAGACACTGAGGAAGTTATACTGAATAATCACATTGTGTTGAAACCCAAGAGTGGGGTCTGTGCCTGGCACAGGGGCATGTGATAGGTGCAGAGTGAACAAATGAATGAATGAATGAATATATGGCTAAGTACTAAGATTAATTCCAGTTCTAACTCCCATGACTGTGAATACAGAGATCTCCCACCAGGAGGGAAGACAGTACATGGGTGTAGGAAGATGCGAAAAAATGGAGAACATGGAAAATGTGTGTCTGTAAACTAGAGAAATGGGTTGTGTGGCAGGAGAAGAGATTTTTGAAAAGAGAGGTCATCACGTTTAGCTTCTGCCCCCAAGGACTGCTGAGAAAGGAAGTGCTTGCTGGGGCTCTCTGACCACTTCCTCAGTATCCCACCCTCCCCGCTGCCCACTCAGCCTTCACTCTGTGGAGTTGCAGCTGAAGCAGAATCAACAGAAGGTGTGTTGGGGAAATGGCAGTGCTTTAGTGACCACGATTACCGGGCATTATCTGTGTTTATTTTCTGCCCCTGACCCTCTTCAAACCCTTCCTCCGCCTTTCGTGGTGGTGTTGGTTAACCTGAGTGCAGGGAGCTTGAACAGGACTTTTGCAGGAGGTAACACACACACACACAGACACACGCACACACATCAGAATGCAAATGTGAGAGAAGTACTCGCAGTGCAGGAATAAGGAAGGTGCAGAACTATAAGATAAGTTAATTCAGATCTGTGAGGTGAAGGAAACCTTGGTACATTTGCTCCCTCAGCTGAAATCCCTACCCTTAGAGGACTGGAGCCTGGGGAGTGCCTGGTCGAGGGCTGAGATCTCCCTTTCTTGATGATCAGGTAATCCTGGATATGTGAAAGATGAGATGGACAAGAATAAAACGCATTGTAGGATCAGGGGTACTCATGGGTTAGATATCTGCAAAGGAGGTGATTCAGCCAGCTGTCAATCATTGTCTTAGGGATGCATTTAGGCATCTCAGTAAATGTTAAAACCAGTTCCATCAGGGGAAGGACAGACCAGATGAGGATGGCAAGATGCAAAGGTTAATCTCTGCTATGTGATGGGGGCGGGTTTCTGAAGCTGGCAGCAAAAGGGCAAGCAGGCTGGCCTCCACAGCAGCGAGGTGTGAGACAGGAGACAGCCGCGGAGGTGTCTGGGTAGGCTGATGGGACATCTGTCAGGGCAGTCAAGGCTGGGGGCACGGCGCCGGGAGGAGAGCAGGCCTGGGGAAGACAGCAGCAAGCAAAGCAGGGCCCAAGTGTGAGAGGAACAGGCACAGTGGGCAGGGGCTCATGGGTAGGGGAACAGGACTCCACTCCTGGGGGGCAGTGTGTTATGGGCCCTGGAGATGGACAGCCCGAGTTTGAATCCAGGCTCTGCCACTGAATAGTTGTGTGTGTAACTTTGGAAAAATTACTTAAGCTTTCTGAGCTTCAGTCTCCTCATCTGCCAGTGGGATATTTAACCTCCTTGGGTTACTTTGAAGAGTCAACATGATAATCTGTGTAAAGGATCTGGTTCAGTGTCTGGACACAAAGGGGACTCTGTCAAGATTAGTACACCTGAGTGCTTCGTAAACATTCCTGGGGGCACCAGAGGGTGGCTTGCTGATAAGAACCAGGTACGAAGTTAGAGCAGGACCCGCAGCAAAGGTGACAGGAGTGCAGGGTCCTATGATTTGCCTTGTTGAGAAGTTGGACTGGTCCTAGAGGGTGGTGTTGGTGCTGTCTCCAGTGGCCCCACCTGTGACGTTTGATAAGGTTTGGCTAGAGGGTGTGGGATGGGTTAGGAGCCAGTGGGTGCCCAGAACTGGGGGTGGGCTGCCCTCCCTGCAGGTTTTGTTGCTTGAGGACTGATGCTCTTGGCATGTTGACACAGGGCTGGTCAGGCTGTAGCACCTTGGAGAAGGGCCACATGGCGCAAGGCCGTAAGTGCTTTAACTGTGTCTCTGTGTGGCTTGGTTTTTGTCAACTGCAGCTGATTTTCTTAGGATTTAGGTTCCTGTTTGGGTAGGATGGGCATTAAGTGAATTTCTGACTGATCTCCAATAGTAGCAGCTTTCAGCCTTTCAGCTTTAGTTTTCTCTCTGACTTTGTGCCTGCAGGCTTGGGGAGATCTCATGAGTCTGATCACGCACAGCGTACAAGCACCGACCTGTGGTTAATGAGACCCCGCTCTCTCACTTCGTTCTCCTTCTTGCCAGTCCCTCCAATCCCCCTTTTTTTTCCAGCCTCCTTTCCCTCACTGACTCTTTATTTTCTGCCTGGTGCCTCTTTCTCTTTTACCTTCTTTTATCCTCCACTTTTCCCATCTGTCTTTTGATCTTTTAACCAACTTCTCCCTCACCCAGAAACCATGATCTTCGGAGCTAGAAGGGACCTCAGGAACATCTAGTGCAGCCCCTGCCCAAATCTCAGCCAAGGCATCACTTATCCATCACTAAGACATCTCCCGGAGCTGGGAACTGCCCGTAGCCCAGGTGTCTCATTCCGTGTCTGCAGCACGTGACTCTTAACACAGTGGGGATCCAGGGATGGAAGAAGTTGTTTCCCTGCCTTAGAGGAGCTCAGAGTCTAGAGAAGCAGAACATTCCACTGTTTGATTCTAGTTATACCCCATAGGATCTACAGAGACAAGCAATGCTCAGGAAATATTTATTAAGCATTTCCTGTGTGCCAGCCTCTGGGCTAGAGAATACAGATTGCAAAATTACCAAAAAGTGTCCCAGTGGTTAGGATGCTTCAGTTTAGGAAATGGGAGAGATTTCCAATGACTTGGTGTATTAAGCATTATAATAAACAGGCTACAGGAACCTTGAGGAAGGAGGAATTCCCCGTGCCCGGGGACAGCTTCACAGTGGTGTCTGAGCCGACTTTGAAAGGAAAAGTTCACCAGGAAGAGGAGCAGACTTTGTGGGCAGATGACATTTGCAGGCATAACTTGGGGATATTGGCTAAACTAGGCAGTGAGAATAAGATAAAATAGGATCAACTGTGAATGAAGGGAACAAACCAAGGAAGGGGCTGGAATGATGGAGGGAGCTCTGGAAAATGGAAAAAAGTCTCAGAAAATGTGTCATGTGACACGAGAACAAAACACACAGAGTGGTACAGTGAGGTCTGGGAGCAGGATCCCCGAGGAGTGGAGGTGTGGGCTGGCCCAGGAGTTTCTGTGTAGAAGGATACAGCCTAGCTGGGCCCCAGGGTTGCCTTCTGTCAATAGAGGAAGTGACAACACCTGGGCTGCCTGTCTTGGTGCGGGGGCAGGTGGGGGAGTCTGAGAAGCCTCAGTGCCTGGAAGGTAGTCCATCAAGGGAGGTAAGTACAGCCAGTGGTTGAGAGGGTGGCTCTAGAGGCAGGTAGACCTTAGAAGGACAGGAGGCGTGGCAGAGTGAGACGGGGGAGTGTGGGGGTTTGAAAGTGAGGATGAGAAACTTCAACTTGGAGTTCAGGTTCCCCAGCAGGATAAGTAAGGGTTTTAATGTTATTTGTTGGGGGAGGGGAACTTATTTGTCAAAGGCGTTCTAAAGACACATGAGAATATGCGGGGACCAGAGGACAGCTGTGAGAAGAAGAAAAAGCTAAAGAGTGACTATGTGGTGTGTTGGAAAGACTTGAATTCAAGTCCAAGCTCAGCCACTTTGTGGGTTCTTCAACTTTTCTGAATCATTTGTAAAATGGAGACAATAATATTTATCTTAGAAGGCTGCTTGAGAGTCAAATACGGTAACATGCAGAGTTCTTAGTGCAGAACCTGGCATATAGTTGCTAAATAAATGTTTCTTTCCTTCTCCTTTTCCTCCCCACCCATCCCAATAGAGCATTGAATTAGTGTTTTGTTTATGAGGGACAGAAGGCACCAGGTGAATTTGAGGAAATGTGAAGATGACGCCGGGGTTATGACCCACCAAACTACGAGCTCCTAAAGGAATTGCACCCTCCACAGTGCTTGGCAGGGTCAGGTACCCAAGACATGTAGGGATGGACTTGAACAGAAACAGATGCTTTGCTGTTTTTCATTTCCAGACATTGAAGAGGCGGTGGGAAGCTTTAGGAGACATTACAGTTTTCCTTCCTAACTCTTCCACCCACTGGCTGTGGTCTGGGAGGAATCCTCTCACTTCTCCGGAGCTCAGATCCACACCTGTGAAATAAGGGACGTGGCAGGGTGATCTCCACATTACTGAGATTCTAGAGCCGTGGAAGGTTTTGGGCTGATAAGACGCTAATGTGGCTGGTTAGCAAATAAGGGTCAGGAGAGAGAGTTTCATTGTAAAATAACAAACTGGTACAAGGCCTATGGCTCCTCACTCACTGGGCTTAGGCTGTCCTTTTCCTGCAGGCCCAAGGTCTGTGACAGGCAGTGAACCACACCCCAGACTCAGAGGCTGTGTACTCAAAATTGCTTCTCATGAGACCCCGAGGATGAAAGGCTCTCGAGGCATCCAGCTGCACAGCCTTGACCAACATCAAAGGAAACAGTGGGTGACAAAAGCAACGACTTTGACATTTAAGTCAGTCTTTGGTGCATGTGACTTTCCCGCAAACCCACCATGACACATGTTTTTGCAATGAAGCGTTTCAAACATCAATATGGGGCTCATAAAAGAGCCCACAAGACCAAGACGCAGGCATTTCCAGTCTTGGTAGCTGTTGTTTAGGGTGTACCTCACTCCCTACGGGACCTCCTCACTGCCCTGCAGGCGGTGGGCTCCCAGCCCTGCGCACTTGGGGCGCTGCTCACGGGTTGTCTTGAGCATTTGTGTCTCATGATAACGCTCACATTCTGTCCTTTCTGGGTTAGAGTTTTGGCTCAAACACCAACATGCTGTGTGATTTTAGGCAAGTCATTTAACTTATTTTAATGCCAGTTTCCTCATCTATATTCATCTAATCAACAGATATTTATTGGATATCTCCAATACCAGGCAGTACTCTAGATTTGGAATTCATGTTTAGCCATTTCTGTTTGAGAAATTCAGACAATTAGTCACTGATGAGATTTAGTAAGCAATGCATGACCTCCAACACTGCTCCCAGTTGTGCACAATGTATTACTGTCCTGCATATGAGGACTGAGAAGAAACATGGTGAATCCGCACAGCCGCTGCCTGAACTTTACCATGTCAGGGTCAGCCACTAGGGTTCTAACTACAAAAGACCTTGATGAGCCTCCTGAGAGAAACAATGAATGCAATGAATGATATTAAAACTGCCGAGCCAGGAGGGAGGACAATATCTCCCTGGCTTCTTGGGATGCGCTTTGGGTGGCAAGAAGGTCATCTGGAAGCAGGAAAGACCAAAGACTGCCCTGGGATCCTGTTGGATTAATATCAGGAATGGATGCCTTTGGGAGTAAGCCTGTGTGGTTCCTTTCAAATGTCTTCTGACTAGTCTCAGGGTTTAAGAGCCAAAAATCAATGATAAATTGAGAAAATGAATGAATTGTAACTCAAGGGTGCTGTAAACCGACCGTTAGGGGAGTCTGTTAAGAGTTGTTTCAACATTTATTTATTGAGTGCATGTTAGTTGTGAGGTACTGTGCTAGGCTGGGTATAAAATAGAGTGCAGAAGATAGACATGAATATATATATATATATTTTTGATAAGACCAGACAGGAAAAAACCCCCAGAATATTATGAGAGAGAATACTAACAAGGATTATCTCATTTAGATGTAGTGACCAGTGGAGGCCTCTTTGAGGAAGTGATATTTAGTTTAGGACTAAAGGATTCTAGGAGATGGTCGTGTAAAAGTGAGGCAGAGGTCGGGCAAAGAGCATCCCAGACAAAGGTCCTGAAGTCGGCAAGAACTTGCCACCTTTGATTAACTGAAAGGCCAGTGTGGTCTTAGTGTGTTGAAAGAGGAAGAGAGCAGAAGGAGAGAAGTTGGAGAGATAGGAAGAGCCCAGACAATGCGGGGGCTTGGAAGTCATGGTAAAGAGTTCAGATTTTATTCTAAAGGCAATGGGAAGTCACAGAAGTGTTATTTTAAATAGCAGACCAACCTGATCAGATCTACATTTGCATCAGTGGCAATTGAAGAAGTGACATGGCCCATCTCAGTGAAGGGTAGGGAAAATGCAGTGTTGTCATGTTTCTACAATGAAGTCAGCAGCAGGCCAATAGCACCTGCAGAGTGTCATGAGGAGATGGAGCACATAGTGTCACTGAATGAAGCTGCAGAAGAATCTTAATTCCCACCAAAGAGTCCTGTTTCTGACCTGGGACCCTCCTACATTCATTAATTCAGCCAAGATTTATTTGTTGAGTTTTTGCCCAGTGAACAAGACAGACACAGTGTATCACATATAATTGTCAGCACTGAGTACCATCCCTGTCTCTTTACCCTCTTTCCTGTGCCCAGGAGTATAGAACCTAAAAATTACAATTCCTAGACTCCATTGCAAGTGGGATGCCATATGGATTCCACCAGTGAGAGGCAACTGCAAGAGATTTTCAAGATGGAAGAAGAGGTGAAGCCATTGCTTTTCATGGCAGCTACTGAAAGGCCTGGGGAGACAGCAGAGGCAGTATGAGGTTTCCTCACAGCTTTCTGGTGTCCTCCAAGAATCACCAACATCAGTGCTGCTGGCAGCTGAAACTTTTGGTTGCAGCATGAGTTTGCACTTCAAAGTTTCCTCAAAGTCACTTTTGCTCACCCAGCCTTTAATTCCTGCATTAATCCTTTTCTTACTTTGCATGCTTGGAGTGTCTTCTGTTTTCCTGACCAGACCCCAACTGATTTACAAGGAACAGGGAAAGAAAGGGAGTAGTCTTGAGATCCAGTAATACTGTTGCATGGAGTATCAGGGCTGAAGGATAATTTTGACCCCATTGCTGCTGTCATCCACAGCCTCTTGATTTCCCACCTTCAACCTGGTGTGACTTGGAGAAATGAGAGTTACGCTTGATAACTTGTCCTCTCATACTAGAAAAGGGCCTCAAAGTCGCTTTTCTTTGGGGGACAAGAGATCAAATTGAAGCATAAAGCAAGTTGTGGCCACCTACCTACTAGAGTGAGATAGAAACACTTCGACACTTGCAAATTTTCCTGAGCCAGTCAGCTGTCGTTCCAACCTCAGATCTGCTCCCACCTCAAGTCAGATCTTGTGAGGTGGGAGCAGAGATGGTCCATATACACAATGAATAGTAGAAAGAGCACACCCTTTGGAGATGAGACAGACTAGGATGTGAATGAATCCCGGGTCTGCCCCTCACCAGGATTGCTTTTCTTCTCCAAGTCCTTTATTCATCTATGAAGATAATATACGCATTTTTTTTAGGATGATTGTGCATATTAATAATGATGACGATGATAAACAATAATTACAGCTAACAGATGTAGAGCATGTACTATATCCCGGACACTCTTCTAAGGGCCTCACATGAATTACCTCATTTAATTAATTGCCACAGTAATGCTAGAGGTGACAGAGGTAAAGAACATAGCAGGGCTGACAAGATGACACACTAACATGGGTTTCTGACTCTGTCCCTTGAAACAACTCCAAGAAACAAGAAGAGTCTTGATGGGCCTGAGAAACTCACATAAACATGAGAAACTCTTGAGGGGAGAGGGGTGGAGGTTGGGCCTTGGTGTGCGTGTGGGTGTATGTGTACAGAAGCTCAGAGGAGAAGAGTGTCAGATGCCACAGGGTGAGATGTTGGGCCAGAGCTTTATGATTCTGCGTGTGTCTCTTTCCCACGTTGCCTGATTGTCATTATGAGGCAGATAAACAGCGGTGCTTGCCCCGTAGCAGCAGGGGTGTGTGGGGAGAAATATCAAGATGGTGCTGGAATTTGGCTGAGGTAGAGAAGAGCTCTAGGCGGGTGACTCCAACTGAGGAAGAAATCTCTTGGAAAAGAGCAAGGCCAGGCAGAACCTCAGGAAGATTCACTTGGCAAGGTAGGCCACAGACAGGAATGACTGAGCCCAGGTTATAATGCCACAGGCTCTTCCTCAGGGGGAGCATCTCACTGTCAACTCCCTAAACTCGCTAGGAAGAGTGCGAGTTCCTCCTGGATTCCTGGGCTGTAACCATCCTCACGTCTCCCTACTCCCAACTCCCACGCACACGCTACAAGTTATCCTCCGTGACAGCTGAGGCTTCCAGGAAAACATGAGCTCACAAAGAAAAGAGACATCAGAAGAACACACTACTTTAAAGGAAACTAACAAACTGGACAAACTATACCAGGCAAAGAAAAATTAATGGACCAAAAGAAATAAGATTAAAACAGGCATGAGAAATACCCTTAAAAATATAAAAGTGCAATACGGTAACATTAATCAAGAGCAACAATTCAAAGAAGAACCAATTGGAAATATTGGATTTGAAAAATAGAATAGTTGAAACAAACATCTTAATGGATATGCTAAACTGCAGGAAAGATAAAGCTGAAGAATGCATCACTGAGCTGGGAGATTCCTGAAAGCTGGAAAGCCTCAAGAAGGTAGACAAAGAGCTTTTAAAAGAAAAGCGAAGAGGTGAGGAGAGTGGAATAGCAATGTCAGCATCCTCATAATAGGAGTTTCAGAAGAAAACAAATAAACGTAGGGGAAGAAATATTTAAACAAATAATGACCTAGAATTTCCCCCAAATTAAAGAAAGATAAAAGACTGGGAGGGCTTGTGAAGTGCCACATGGGCTATATTGGGAAAAAAGGCCTATATTCATTTCAGTGAAATTAATAACACAAAGAGAACATTTGGAAAGGTTCTGGAGGGAAAAAGCAAAATACCTAAAAAGGAGTAGGAGTTGATTGATCACAGACTTCTCAACAACAGCTCTGGATGAGCTTCCTCTCTCTCATTCCATCAAGCGAGGATACGGTGAGAAGTCGGCCATCTGCAATCTAGAAGCCACAGTCTTTTTATAACTTAATCTCAGAAGCAATATCCCATCACTTCTTCTGTACTCTATAAGTTAGAAGTGAGTCAGTAAGTCCAGCCCAAACTCAAGAGGAGGCTATTATAAAGGGCATGAATGCCAGGAGATAGGGGGTCATTAGGGTCGTCTTATAGACTACCTACTACAGCATCTAAAAGTACCATCCATCCATCTAAGAATGCGTCAGATCATAAAGAAAGACATGAAAAACTGTGGATAGGGCAAGAGCATTGTAAAGATCATATTTCCCCAAAATTAGTGAAATTCCAGGAGAACATTTTAGGAACATGATAGTTATTTTTTCTAATACATATACAGGAGATTAAATATTCTCAAATAGCCAAGTCAATTTTGAAAAAGCAGAGCAAAGAGGAGGAATTTTGCCATACCAGCTCTCAAGACATTCTACAAAGCCGTAATTACAAAAACTGCGTGATGCAGATACTGGAATAGAGAAAGAGATCAAGGAAAGAGAAATAGGAGCCCAGAAAACTATATGTGTAAATTTGATATATGATAAATATCCCAATGTAATTCAGTGGTGGAAAAGATGACGTGTGTTGGGACAACTGGTTCATACATGGAGAAAAACAAAGATGGAGTCTTATTTCATATTGTAAACAAAGGTGAACTCCAGATAGATTAAAGCCTAAATATGAAATTCGTGATGGTGTGGGAGAAGGTATTTGCAATGTCTAAAAGCAACAGTGGATTAATATCTAGGATATAAAGTACAAGGAAATCCTGTGAATCAGCCCCAAAGGAAAAAGAAACCAGTTAAAAAATGGGTGTGATGCAGGGGCCCGCCTGGTGTCCTAGTGGTTAAGTTCTTGTGTTCCACTTCGGAGCCTGGGGTTCACAGGTTTAGTTCCTCGGTGCGGACCTAACACCGCTTGTCAAGCCATGCTGTGGTGGTGTCCCATATAAAGTAGAGGAAGATTGGCACAGATGTTATCTCAGTGACAATCTTCCTCAAGCAAAAAGAGGAAGATTGGCAACAGATGTTAGCTCAGGGCCAACCCGCCTCACCAGAAATAAAAAAGAAAGAAAGAAAAAAAGTAGGCATGAAGTATGAACAGGAAATATACATGAGAGGGAAAATGTGGACGTCTAATAAGAATATGACAAGATGTTACACCTCATGAGAAATCAGAGAAAGGAAAGGGGCCGGCCCTATGGACAAGTGGTTAAGTTTGCGCTCTCCGCTTTGGCGGCCCAGGGTTACGCCAGTTAAGATCCTGAGTGTGGACCTAGCACCGCCCATCAAGCCGTTCTGAGGTGGCATCCCACATGCCACAACTAGAAGGACCTACAACTAGAATGTGCAACTACCTGCTGGGGAGCTTTGGGGAGAAGAAGAAACAAACAAGCAAATACTGGCAACAGATGTTAGCTCAGAGCCAATCTTTAAAAAATAAGAAAAGAAAAAGAAAAACCACTAAATGAGATACGACTTTATAACCATAATGCTTGGCAAAAATTAGAACAGTGAATAATACCAAGCAGAGATGAAGACATGTTATAAGATAGTCACGCAACTGGTTTTGGTGTCAACAGATTCAGCCACTCCAATGGGCAGCCTGTAAACACTTAGTGACATAAAATGTGTAGGGTACATGTTTGTGAGCAAACTCCAGCCAGGAGTATACTGGGGCTTTTGCTCATCTCTGGGGAAGATCAGCTTCTATTTTCATCACGCGCCACTCTACGCTACTGCCAAGTCATGTCTAGGGCTCTGGGCCCCAGTCCACTGAGTCAACTTCCCTGCCAAAACAATGGACGGGTGGGAAGAAGTAGGTATCCCTTTTGTGTATTCAGTGCATCTCTTGAAGGCAAATGTATACATTGTTTTCTTCAGCAATCACGGAGCGTGTCAAATGCTTTTACTCCTTCCATCCTCACAAGGCCCTCTGAAATGGGTACTATTGTGATCATGCCCATTTTTATAGATGAGAAAACTGTGGTACAGAGGAGGGAAAGTGGCCTGTCCACGTCACACAGCTAATAAGTGGAAGAGCTGGGACCTGAACCCAGGCAGTTTAACTCCAGAACCATCCAACACCCCTGACCATCATGCAACACTTTCTTTCTATCCTCCCCATCCACAATGTGGGGTATTTTTCCATTTATTTGAATCTTTGCCACTTTCAGTAAAATTTTTGTAACTTTAAAAATAGATTATATACAATTTTTGGTAGAGTGTTTTCAGGGTATTTTGAGGGTTTTTCTTTTTATGGTTGAATATATGGTGGAATTCTTTTTTTTTTTTAGGAAATTAGCCCTGAGCTAACATCTGCCACCAATCCTCCTCTCTTTGCTGAGGAAGACTGGCCCTGAGCCAACATCCATGCCCACCCTCCTCCACCCCACATGTGTGACGCCCACCACAGCATGGCCTGCCAAGTGGTGCCATGTCCGCACCCGGGATCCGAACCGGTGATCACCGAGCAGCCGAAGCAGAACGTGTGCACTTGACCACCGTGCCACTGGGCCGGCCCCATGGTGGAATTCTTAATATTATTTTTCCTGGTTATTACTTATGAACTTCAAACTTACCATTTTTCATAACTATGAATAAAGCCACAGGTGAGTGCAGAAGCACATTAGTCCCGCCCACCTCTGGAGGACAGTGAGACCCTCGTGCAGTTGTTCTGGTCTCCTCTGCTGCACTGTTTCCTGAGTGGAGAGTGGGATGTGGGCAGAAGTGCTGGCGAGAAGGCAGAGCCGGCCATTGGAGTCTGGCTGTAAAGAGCCTGTGTGTTGTGCTAAGGAGTTCGGACACTCGTGGAATCAGACCTTCCAACGGAAGGGTTTAGGCAAGGATGTGAGATAATTGAATTTGTTTTTAGAAATATCTTTCTTGCAGCATTTTGCAAGGTGACTTGGGCTTAGGAAAGGCTGGTGGCAGGGAGAGCAGGGAGGTGCCACGGCAATGTTTCAGAAGAGAGAGAGTAAAAGTCCGACCTAAGGCAATAGCAGTAGGAAAAACGGGAGTGGAGAGGGTGTGCTGAGGTGAGAACCATGTCTCAGCTAGAGGCAACAGTCCTGGGTGTCTGGTTAAATGCTGGGGGGCAGGAAGAGAGACGAGGTGCAGATGTCATCAGAAAGAGTGACCTTAGGTGAAACCGGTTGCATTGGGAGTGGAGTCGGGAGGGCAGATGGCATTGGGGTGTGTTGAATGTGGCAGGAAAAGAAGTTTGCTGTTCGTTTGGTCCAGGTGCAGAGCCAGAATGACAGCCACAGAAATGCCAAAGCACGGTATAAAAACTAATGGAATCTGAAAAGGAGAGCCCTCCAGTAGAGTGGAGAATAAGGATTTGTGGGAGGTTTCTCTGGTTTGCTGGGAGAATGAGAGACGGACGAGGTCTACCTGGAGGTAGAGTTGCCATCCTTAGTAAAAAACAAACAAACAAATTCAAGTTTAACTGGGCACCGTGTATTTCATCTGACAACCGTAACAGAGGCTGCCAAAAGAAATGTCCACAGGGACCGGGAAGGTCAGCTCACGTGGCGGGTGGGCTGTGGACCAGCGGAGGGTGGTGCAGGCTGGGCGACCTGGAGCCCCTATGTCTCGTCCATGGAGCAGCTGCTGCCCAGCTCCAGCTGACTGGGTTTGCGGAGATGGCCTTGAGGATGTTTAATACTCTAACGTTTCAAAACAGAATAGAAATATGTATTTTTACAGGCAATATCGCAATTTTAAAAGGGGACAACAAATGAAAAACAAAAACATTCTGAGGCACAAACAAAGCAAGTCTGTGGGTTCCATAAGGCCTATGGGCCACTGGCTTGTAACCTCTGATCTAATCTCTAGAGAGTGGGCGGGGCAGGTTTTTAACCTGTAAATTGCCGGGCTTTGCAATGTCTGGGTAAATAGCACTTGGGTGTGGGGAAGGGGTGGCCGCAGGGGGATGATTTCCTCCTGCACAAGGTAAGACGCGGCAGCAACTCCTCCGGCCAGGACTCCAGGGTCTCGCCTCTCAGTGCCTGACACGCCCCCCTCAGCCACTCTCCCCATGGCTGGGCAGTGTTCAGAGGCCATGGGGCTGCACCCAGTGCTACCTGCTCTCGCAGGGCCTGAGAAAGGCGAGCCTCCCTACCAGCCTTTCAGGTAGCACAGCCCTTTGAAGGCTTTCATCAGAAATTTGTGGGCGGAAACTTCCCGAGGCTCGCTGAGCTTCTTGAGGCTTCTCAGCGTCAGAGGCAGAGAGTGAGTGGGTGTCTCTCTGAGAAGCAAAAAGAGAAAGAAAGAGAGAACGAAAGAGAGGTGTTTCCCTTGGCCATGGAAACTCTATAAAGAGAGAACTGGCTTCTCTTCTCTCGAGCAGTCAGCAACAGGAGTCCCCTTCTTGCCCCCTAGGCCTGCACAGGATTGAGAAGAAGGAAACTCCTTTGCTGAGGGCTGGCTTGAGTCACTGACGGCCATGCAGCAACACCTGAATTACACTTACCCCCAAATCTACTGGGTGGACAGCAGTGCCAGCTCTCCCTGGGCCTCTCCAGGGTCAGTACTCCCCTGCCCGTCCACTGTGCCAGGGAGGCCTGGGCAAAGGAGGCCGCCACCACCGCCACCACCAACACTACCACCACCGCCGCTGCCACCACCACGGCCACCTCTGCCTCCACTACCGCTGCCACCTCTGAAGAAGAGGAGTGACCACAACACAGGCCTGTGCCTCCTCATGATGTTTTTCATGGTTCTGGTGGCCCTAGTTGGAGTGGGGCTGGGGATGTTTCAGCTCTTCCACCTACAGAAGGAGCTGGCTGAACTCAGAGAGGTAAGATGGCACGTGGATTGCTATGCCCTGAGGTGCGGATGTAAGACAGCTCTGCCACAGTGGAGGGTATAGGAGTATCGGGGTCCATATGGACCACAGCCTTGCTTGCCAAGTACTTTTCAATCCTTTTTTCCTGTCTTAGAAATGGATCATTCCAGTCATTCTGTTCTATGGGCAGAGAAATGGAGGCTCAAATGAGTGAAAGGAATATTTTCTGTCTTGTAAAGGATCAATTCTTTCTCACTGGGCAAGTCAGCCTGCTGAGCCACTGCCCACCTCACAATTAGTGATTCAAGAAACAAAAGGAACTGTTGAGTCTTGCTTAGAAGTGAGTGTGTTCAAATGGCCCAACTAAAGTTCCTTGAAAATACTTAAAAATCTTGGAACTATTCCAAATCACAAAACTGAGGCATGGCGAGGCACAATTGTTGGCCAAGGTCTGAGTTAGGAGAAGTTCTGAGGTATTTAGATTCCCGTTCCAGGGCTTGGTTTATTTAACAATTCTATCTCCTTTGCTTCAAGGACCTCATATTTATTATCCATCTTTTCTTCTTCTCTTTCACCAGTCCATCAGCCAAAGCCATGTAGAATCATCTTTGGAGAAGCAAATAGGTGAGTCTTTCTCTGCACGTGTATTGAGTTTCCAAAGATAGTCTTCCAGGCTGAACCATGTTGGCGGAATGCCTTGAATTCCATCCCGTTCTTGGCCATATGTATGCTACAAGAGGAATCCTGGCTAATTCTGAATCTCTGGTCATTTTGCTTCCTTGAGCTGCCCTAAAATATGAAGTTAAGTTAATTGTTCAAAATCAGTGTAGTTAAGTACTGCACTTGATTAAAAATAATTTCCACTTGACTTTGGGAAGAGGCACACATATACAACGTTAGATCTTTGCCCTCTGAGCAGCTGGCTCCAGGCCTGTCCCCTTCCTCAGGCCTCCTGGTTCCTGTATACAAAGCAGTGGCTGGAACTCCTCGGGAGAGAGGGAGAAGTGGGGGCAGAGAAAGACGTTTCCGGGAAGTCTTCTCCTCTTTAAGCTCTCTAAGAGATGACTTTAAGAGTCAAGCTTTATTCCAAAAATATTTTATAGGATATATCTAAGCTTTTAAAAAGTGGGCAACCAGTCATTCACCTTAGGATGGCTCTTTTGCAGTCACTGGAAGGCATGAGGGAAGACTTTACATTACTCAAGGGGCAGCCCAGTTTCACTTACAAAGGCACTTGTGAACTACTTTGGATAATAAAGGAAAATCCTTTAGATGAAATCCAGGACAAGAAGAATATGAAAATGTGGAATAGTGACTTCGTGAAGTTTCAGGATATAGTTTCGGAAACTGTGGACAGAGAGATTTAGGATACTCCAGCTCATTAGACTAATTCATTGAACTTTAGATTTGGTAAGTGTTGGAAGGGAGCTTAAAGAGCATCTGGTCTAGTCATCTCATTTTTCAGAAGAGAAACAAAATGCCAGACAGATTAGGTGATATTCCCAAGACCACTGGTGTGGAACTGGGGCTAAAAGGAACACAAGCCTTGATGCCTTGTCAGCTACAGGGCTTTCCAGTGTATGGACCGGTGCCTCATTAAATAGGGAAACTCTCATCCCTCTGATGGCTATGGAATGAGAAATAAAAATGACAAGCAAGATGTCTCTGCAAAAACCATAGGCAAATCTCATCCTTAGAAACTGGGAAGAAAACAGAAGGCCGCACTGGTCACCAGCAAGGAGAACCTGTTCCGATTTCTCAGGATGTGACCAAGTCATACGCCCTAGAATGTCAGCTCTTGTAGAAGCCATCCTGAGGATGCTTGGGTCCCCGGTTCTGGATCTGAGTTCCTATGTGTTAGAAAGTTCAGATGTACAAAAGCAGAGTAGAAATATTTGTTAGAAAATAAAGCCCCTGGAGGATTTCTAAAATAAAATAGCTTGAAAATCAGTGGAATGTGGCTGGTGAAACAGGTACCTAATTACTCATCTCTCACCCACTCTCTGGAGTCATTTTAGTAATTAAAAGTCAAGTGAACAGATGAGTCAGGTCTACCTACCACACTATCTTCTCTAGATCAACCCAGATGGATCAGAAATTGGTGAATTATCACATGGAAATCGAATCAGCAATTTTACTGATAAGATAATAGATGCAAATTAAAGCAAGGATATACCTATTTTTAGCCATCAAATTAGTAAAGATTAAAAAGAAAAAAAACCCCACATTGGAAAAAATGTAAGAAAAAGGGTCTGCTTAAGCATTAGCTGACAGCCAGTGGGCATGTAAATTGCTATAACTTTTCTGAAGAGTAGTTTGGAAAAATATATCAAAAGACTAAAGCTGTTAATTCACCTGGTAATCTTATCACAATGTATTTATTTTAAAAAAATAATCAGAGATGTGCTTGAAAATTTGTATATAAGGATGCGCATGACTTCCTTATAAGGCTATTTATGACAAACAATTCAGAAAAAACTTTAATACCTCTTAATAGGAGATTAGTGAAATAGAAAACCTATGTATTAGAACGGCACTTAATGGCACGAAGATGGTGCGTTCTATGTTGTTAGATAAAAAGACAAGTTATGAAACAGTGTGTTTAGTTTAAGATTCACTATATAAATATATGTGCATATTTTTAGTGAAAAACTAGGATTCATACTCCAACATGTTAGCAGCAATTTTTTCCTGGGAGGTACTATTATGGATTAAGCTTTCTTATTTGGGTCATTTTAATTTTCCATTTTTCCACAGTTAACACATTAAATCTTTTAGTCATTCACCAATGTTCTTGGAGTGCTTCCTATGTGCTAGGCTGGGTGTTGGGTAGCGGGAGATGACTAAGAATAAGAGAGACAAGGGGTCTTTACTCACGGAGCTTTTAGTACACTGGAGAAGATAAACAAAAGCAAGCAAACGGACAGCATAATTTCAAATTACACTAAGTGCAACCTAAGATAGAGTGGGTCTGGAAAGTCCCCTCTAAGAAGGTCTTGTTTGTGTGTGTGTGTGTGTGTATGTGTGTGGGGCAGAGTGGGAGGACAGGTGAAAGCATCCAGCACTGAGAATGGCATGTGCAAAGACCTTGGGGCAGGAATCAGTCACCACCAAAGTGTAGGATATATTTCTAGTTTATTTATTCCAGTATTTACCCAGCAGATATTTTTACTGTGTGCCTTCTATGAGACTAACACTGTACAAGGCTCTGCAAAGGATACAAAGATATGCAACATGCGGTTCTCTGTTCCATTTCCTGTCAGTATGTGGCTGAATGCCAGATATCTGCACAGAGGGTTTGTGGTGTAGGAATGGAGAGGAGATGCAGCCTTGTCTTTCCTGTTCTCTAACACCGCATTCATGATGAGTGGTCTTAGGTGGCTACACTGGGGATGATTGCTCAGGAGATATTCTCAGTTGATTGGGGCCTCCTCGTGCTGTAGGTGAGAAGGCTTAATCACTACAGGCCTGATGGGGACCAACACCTGTCCACAAATCTTTCTCGAATGTCTTGGTTTGCTAAGTGGTAACTCTATTTGGTTGAAATAATTGAAGTCAGAGAAATAGTGTCTATTTTCAGAACTATTGTCTATTTTAACTCCTTCAATTTAATTTAGCAAACATTTACTGGACACATGCTCTGTGTTAGAAACTGAGCTAAAAACTCTGAGGGATTAAGCATACAGTAAGGAATTGGCTGTTTGTTGGGGGAACTAAGACAAGTCACACAGTTACCACAGAAAAGAGAGTCAGGGCCAATAAGAGGTGAAGACAGGTGATTCTAGATTTCAAAGGAGGGAAAAATCATATGTGATTAAGAAGGCTTGGGCGGATTTCCAAAAGAAAGAGCTATTTCAGATGGTGTTTATAGGGTTGATAGGAATTTGACACAGAGATCTGTTTGGGAGGCCAATCTGGGCAGAAGGAACAGCGTGAGCAAAGGCACAGAGGTAGGAAAGCTGAGTACATTCAGGTCACACCAGAACCCCTGACATGTGGCAGTGTCCAGTGTGAGGGAGGAGAGCTGATAAGGCTGGACAATTGGGTGGAAGTCACGTGGTGGGGGAGACTTATACCCAATTACACGTTCAACTAGGAGCCATTCAAGGTCTTTGAGACTTTAGGTGAATTAATTTGCGGCAAATCGTAGAATGCCACTGGGGGCAGACCTAGGGGCCAGGAGGTGAATTAGCAGTCTTCTTCGGCCTCTGTCCTGTAGAGTTCTGAGGGCAGACGAGCCAGAGTGGAAGGAACTCTGGATTTGGAGGCAGGAGACCTGAGTGTGGGGCCCACTCTGCCACTGAGTAGCTGGGTCTTCTTGGACAAGTCACCCAACTTCTAAGCTCATTTTGCCACCTATAAGGAGGGGCAATAATCTCTATCTGGAAGGGATGTAGCAAGTTCTAAATACAGTAACTGATAGGACAGTTCTGTATAAATCAACCTTTATATTGTTTTATCGCAACATTATAATTTGTGCATGTATCTACCTTAATTTGGTTTGTTTTGTTACCTCTCTGTTTCTGAAATACAGGCAGCTGTGAGTTTTCCAGTTTAGACTTGCAGGATTAGAATATGTTTGACTGTTGCCATTTATGCTTTGAAAAGATATCTTTTATTTAAATGCTCTGTTTAGAGTCCCACCAAAAGAACAGTTGGTATCTCATTTTTACCTATATCTTTCATCTCTCTGATACAGGTCACCCGAATCCACCCTCTGAAAAAAAGGAGCCAAGGAAAGTGGCCCATTTAACAGGTCTGTATCTGGAGGGTATGGGCTGGGCGCGGCAGGGGGGCGGTCCTCGGGAAAGACTTTGGCAGAAAGCAGAACAGCTGATTGCTTTCCATTACTGTGCTCTGAGGGAGCTGTGACTTTCCAGCAACAGTGTTTGAAACCCCAAAGTAGTTGCATCTCTCTGGTCAACCTCACACACATTCTGAGCCCCTGCTCTGGGCAAGGCCCTGGTCTAAATTGGAGAAGCAGAGTTGATGATGAAATGATGCTGCCCGTAAGGAGCTCAGTCTTTTCGATCATTCTCCACTCTTATAGAATTTGGGACACAGATCCAAGAGGTGAGAGCTGGGAATGTAGGAATAATAAATTATTTTACTGAGTGCTTCCCTTGTTTTCTGGAAGAGCTTCAGTCTGCTTTGTCCAAGAGTAGAAATAGGAGTGAGAAGAGAGGTCTAGGCCTGACCCCAGTGGACTTTCAGCATGTGGTCATGGAGTGGAGTGAAATGATTTGATAGCAATATGGTATGGGCACTCCCACTGTAAAGTCTATAAATATCTGAAAAGTATCACACAAAGTGGTATGCCGCTGGCCCTGGAATTATTTAAGCAGAGGCTGTAGAATGATCCAGTTTGGATCAACAGATATTTATTGAGCACATGCTGTGTGCCAAGCCTTGGGAATGTGAAGATGAATAAAAAATGGTTCCTGACTTCAAGGAGCTTAAAATCTAGTAGGGAAAGACAGGTGCATAAGTGATAATTTCAGTATTGGAGACAGTTCTCTGCTTAAGGCAATTACATAATGGTGTGGGGGTATAAAGGCAACGGGGGTACCGAAGACTCCTTACTGTCGGTGAGGAGCTGGATCACATGATCCTTAAGGTCCTTCTCAGCTTTGGAACTTTAGAGTTCCTGAGATTTGGCCTTTCCTCTCATGGAGGGACCTCAAAGCCTAACAGTTTTGGTGCTGGTTCTGAAGAGCATAGAATCTTCGTTCCAGAAAGCTAAACGCATCTCAATAATTTCTCACTGCAATTGTTTAGGGGTGTATATTATTGTCCCAGTTATGTGGATGGTAAAACTGAGACAGGCAATTGATAAAGGTGTTGAAAGAATTCAATGATGGATCGAGTCTGACGCCTCAGCCAGTTCTATATGCGCTGTGTCATTTTGGGTAAAAAATCATTTGCTCTGGAGATCCCAAAGTTTTCCCTGGAAGCTTAGTTTGTTGGCTACATGAACATTTCTGGCTGAAAGTTCCTCTTTGATTTGGTTTCAGGCAAACCCAACTCAAGATCCAACCCTCTGGAATGGGAAGACATCTATGGAATTGCCTTGGTTTCCGGGGTGAAGTATAAGAAGGGCAGCCTTGTGATCAATGACACCGGGCTGTACTTTGTGTATTCCAAAGTACACTTCCGGGGTCAGTCCTGCAACAACCAGCCCCTGAACCACAAGGTCTATATGAGGAACTCTAAGTATCACCAGGACCTGGTGCTGATGGAGGGGAAGATGATGAATTACTGCACTACTGGCCAGATGTGGGCCCGGAGCAGCTACCTGGGGGCGGTGTTCAATCTCACCAGTGCTGACCATTTGTATGTCAATGTATCTGAACTCTCTCTGGTCAGTTTTGAGGAATCTAAGACATTTTTTGGCTTGTATAAGCTCTAAGAAAAGCACTTTAGGATTTTTTCCATTATGGTTCCTTGTTATAGGCACTGAGAATATTGTCTTGAATGAGGGTCTTCTTAAGCCCACTTGAGGTCAAGTGAGAAGACGTGAACCAGGAAGACCTCAAGACCACAGGGTTCAGCAGATCTGCAATTCCTCATCTCACCTTAGGTCCGTGAGCCAGACAGGAGGAGGAATATGCATGAAGAATATAAAACCCTGGGCTTCCAT
Organism: Equus caballus; assembly: GCF_041296265.1. NCBI lineage: Eukaryota > Metazoa > Chordata > Mammalia > Perissodactyla > Equidae > Equus > Equus caballus. Next base: position 8,611,855 of record NC_091688.1, read on the forward strand.
GTGAAGATGCAGAGGCTGGGAAAAGCAGCTACCAGCATGTTCGACACTCATCTTAAGTGAGGCCAAGAACATTTTGGCACATTGAAAAAGACACCTATTAACTCACCTTTTGGGATGGGTCTAACGTCTACCTCAGGGGAGGCTGTCTTTTAGGTATATGGATGTGACATGAGTGTATAAGGAATGGAAGAAGAGAACTAGGCTTGCATAATAAGCTAAAGAGACTGGAAGGCCAGTGTCCCATCGGCAGCATCTTTACTTCTAAAGGCATAGCCTGAGCCACCAGGTGATGCCAACAGAGAAGCAAGGGGATCTTTTGGGAACTCAGTCCATTCTCTACACAGCGTGTATATTTCCAGTGCAATTGTAGGTGTGTGTGAGTGTGTGTGACTAGAAGAGGTACATACGTAGAGAGAATGTGGAGATTGTGAAGGATATGTTAGGAAAATATGGGTTGCATTTGGTGGCAGAGTTTGTATGCTTCCCGGCAACCAACTCTAATAGTCCTCAGAACTCTGATTGTTAGCTGTTGATACTGTTTTCCTATAATATAACGAATATTTATATACATTTTGTGCATTTCTAATGAAAAGAATACATGTAATAAAAATTATATTTTAGAATACAGATAAACATTATGAATGTACTCTTTGGAAATCACCAAGTTTTGGATTTTTTCCCTTTTATTTCTTTCCTCCATGGCTTCTTCGTTCATTATGACTTAAGACCACTTTATAAAGAATTTACTGGGATGAGAAGAACTGTGAAGCAAATCTTTGCATCTTTGCCAGACTCTCCTCCCCTCTCTATAGTCTCTTCCCTCTCCATCTTCCATTATCCAAAGTTTCCATGACCAATATTATTGCCAGTTTTAAGCTCACCCAGCTTTCAAGATATGATGACAACTTGTTTTTTTCCTGGAGTTAGGGCCATAGCATAGTGGAAAAGACATGGACTGTGGGCTATAAAATCTGAATTTGAATCTTTGTTTCTCTGCCTACTAACTATGCAGTTGCTGAGCAGGTCACTTGACCTCCTTTGGATAAAAAAGAGCTGATACATACATAAAGGATCTGACACAAAGTAGAATGCCAAAAAATGGCATCTATCATTATTAATAAACCACTCTCTGAGAGGCACTTCATCCTCCAGAAGAAGCCCCTGATCTGGGGGATCCTTCCAAACGTCTGGTTTCTTGCATTCTCACATTTGTCGCTCACAGTCACCTTTTCCTATTTTCTTCAACCACCCACTACCGTGGACCCCGTAGACTATGTCGTCATTAAAATTACAGTGTTGCCTTTAGAATTTGATGTCAGCCATCTTATTCTCATAACATTATCTCCTATTATTCCAGCTCAATTACTCCAACATTTTCTCTCTTATAATATATGTATATTTTTTTTACCACACTAAGACTTTCTTACATATCTATCAGCTCATTCTTTAGCTTTACTCCTCTCTCCGTCCAACTTAGATTCTACCATCTGTCATTACCATCAGTACCTTGGAAATTTCCTCAGCTACAAAATATCCTGCTTCCTTCACTGTATCCCTCTTCCAGAAATTCCATTTTCTTTAAGCTGACATCCTAGCGGCTGGAAGTTGCTGGAAAAATTACCCAAACAGACTGATTGATTTCATTTTATTTTTATCCATAATCTACTTAAACAGATCACTCAATTGTTTACCTATTCACTGATTCACTTCTATCTTTTGGTTGATTTGAATAGGTGTTACATGTACATAGTACAAATTGTAAAAGTACACAAAGATGTAGGATGAAAAGAATTCCTCTTCTTACCCTGTCCCATGGCCCCATTTCTGCCTATAAAGAGGATCAGTGTCTCCTTATGTAGCTTTCCAGAGATGATCTCTACACAAATCTGACATCATTTTACACAGAGTTTCCCAACCTCGCTTCTATTGACATCCTGAGCTAAATAATTCTTTGTTGAGGGAGCTGTCCTGTGCTTTGCAGTATATTCCTGCCCCCACTACCTACTAGATGCCAGTAACATTTTCCCCTCCTCCATGTGTGATAACCAGAAATATCTCCAGACATTGCTAAATGTTGCCAGGCTGGGGGTGGGGAGAAAAATCACCCCCAATTGAGAAGCCCTGCTTTACATTAGTGATGACAGATCTCAAATGGGCATTCAACACTGCCCAGAAATTTGTCTCCAGTTCCCTGATAAGCGTATATATATATTTTTTCTTTTTATTAAGACTATGATAGTTTACAACCTTGTGAAATTTCAGTTGTACATTACTGTTAGTCATGTTGTAGGTGCACCCCTTCATCCTTTGTGCCCTTCCCCCCCCCCATTCCCTTGGTAACCACCAATCAGTTCTCTTTGTCTATATGTTAACTTCCACCTATGAGTGGAGTCATACAGAGTTCATCTTTCTTTATCTGGCTTATTTCGCTTAACATAATACCCTCAAGGTCCATCCATGTTGTTGTGAATGGGATGATTTTATCCCTTTTTATGGCTGAGTAGTATTCCACTGTATATATAAACCATATCTTCTTTATCCAATCATCAGTTGATGGGCACTGAGGTTGCTTCCACGTTGGCTATTGTAAATAATGCTGCAATGAACATAGGGGTGCATGGGACTTTTGGAATTGCTGATTTCAAGTTCTTTGGATAGATACCCAGTAGTGGGATGGCTGGGTCATAAGGTATTTCTATTTTTAATTTTTTGAGAACCAGGTAAGCATATTTTTTCACTGTTTGTGACAATTATCATATCTTTTCCTCTTGCAAACCAGCCATATCCCCTCCTCCCATCATAGGACCTCGCTTCTACCACCAAAACACAATTCCACCTGTATCTGAAAGACCTCTTTCTTTCATCTGCACAGTGGAGGCAGAGGACCAGCCCTCCATTTGTGCACTAGACTCATTCTGTTTTCCCTGCTTTACCCCTTTAAAAACTTTCTTCTCTATTCTGCATCCTCAGATATTCCTGTCTATGAAATCAATTCCACTAGCACGTATATACGTTCAACCATCGCCTTTCAACAAAAGACAAACCAAACCAAAAAAACCCCCAAACCTTTCTTTGCCTTCTTCCTTCTCCAGCAGTGGTTGCATTTCTCATTTTCCCTGGAGAGACTAGCATCTGAGAAGGCTGTCTCCACACACAGGGGCTCCATTTCCTTAATCATCAATGCTCTTCTGCAGGCTCCTCACATGGCTGACTTCTTACCTTTCAGGATTTAGTTTAGATGCCACCTCCTCAGACCATCCTAGAGCCTTCTCTTTTATTCGTTATTTATTACTGTTTATTTCCTTCTTAGTAGTTATCATAACTTGTGGTTATATGGTTTATTTGACCACTGAAAAAATATCTGGGTTTTTCCCACTCGAATAAAAGTTCCAAAAGCAAGTCCATTTCTGCCTTGTTAACCACTGTATCCACATCACCTAACCCAGTGCCTGTCACGTATTAGAAACTCAATAAATATTTGTTGACTGAATAACCTTAATTACAAGGCAAAAGTCTCCTGGTTTTGGGTTCGTGAGTATGTTTTTGAGAGAAGTGAATCTATACTAATGTTGCCTCATGAATATATATGAGTGTTTGTTCATCATTGAGTAGATTATCCAATGGTAGTTTGAGGCTACAGATGGAAAAAAATAATTCATCCTATTTCATAGCATTGGAAAGCAGGAAAGAACAATTTAGTTCCTGGCATTACTAAGAGTTATTCAGCAGACTGTTGAAGAAAACTGTCTGGAACTAGAGCTGAAACTGTCATTTAGAAGATATTGAATAAATATTGGTTGAATAAATCAATGAGCAAAATGAATGGTCCAGGTGGGAGCGTGCCACCTGCTCTGCCTAAAATTCCTCTGTTGACTGCTCTGCTTTATGTGATCAGCTTCCTGACCAGGAACCTCATGGAGAAAATCAGAGAGGTAGCCACCCTTCTTTTGGCTGCTGGTCTGTATTCCCAGCCCTCACAATCAAATCCTCCTTATCCTTTTCCTTCTTTTTTGGCTCCAATCATCAAGTACACCAGTTGTGATGGTCATGGAAAGTTTGCTGGACCATTTTTTTGGTCAACGGACCCTTCTAGATAATGGTACCAGAGCAAAGAGGAAGTGGGAATGGCACTGGGGCATCCTGAGATGACCTGATGCCACCAGCTAGTGGTGGTACTACCAGCAATTTCATCCATCTAAGTCTGAGCTGTCCTAGGATGTCTTTGGGATTTTCTGAAGATAGGATCATAGCTTACTATGTTTTAAGTACTAGTTTCAGGGAAGGGATATTAACAGTTCCTTTAGGAACCTTGAGTTATTTCTTATTTACCTCAGTAGGAACATAAGGAGTGTCAAAAATCTAAAACTTTTGAATGTGCTCATTAAAATAGGATCTGCCATTGTTCCTTTACAAAATGCTAAACCCAAACTAGAACACTTACAAAGAAAAAACCAAAGGGTTGCTTCTGGTTCAGCAGTTTGAGGTTTTCTTTCTTTTCAAACTACTAAAAACACACAAAACCATAGTTTTTGTTCCAGCCCCCCAGAGTGGTGACTCTGTATTCTCTGAAGTAGTTTTTGACTTACCACAGTTAAACAGGAAAAGAGCTCTACCGGGGACCATCCTCAGGAGAGAGACTAATTTGAAACACTAGCTTTTTGAAAGAGGAGAGTTGGAGAGAGAAGCCTGCCTCCTCAAAGCCAGACTATAAGATTTCCTTAAGGGGGTTGAGCCGTAGATATTCTCTGGTCCTTATCTAAGAAAGTGTTCTGGCCACTTTTAAATTACATTTTTTTCCAAAGAATTTGATGAAGTTCTGATGTTATTAAAGAGAAATTTTTACTTTCTATGGTTTTTTCTTTCCCAGGGCTTTGGATCATCCAGAGACAGAACGAGGTGATCCTAGGAAAGCAGATTCAGAACCCCATTCCTTGGGGTCTTCAGACTCAGAAATGAACCTTATTCCAAAATAATATAACTATTGATGGTAGTCAGGGACCTTTGGAATTCACCTAGACACCAACCAGTCTTGGAAATATAGACGGTTACGTGAGTATTCAGCTCCTTACAGTCCACCCAGATGATAGGAAGGCATCCCCTCAGTGATAACGTCCTCATGTTTGCCAAAGTTTCCCCTTTACTGGGAGACATTTCTCCACCGTTGTAGCTGGCACATCTTCAGAGAAAAGCACAATGCAGTGCTCCCTCATCTCCCACTTGGAGGTCCTTCAGCTTTATGGGGCTACCCTTTCTTCTACGCCTCAATAGAATGACATGAACCTCAATCCCACATTCTGTGAAAAGTCCAGTCTTCAAGATTTCTGGATATTTCAGGGAAAAGCCTTGTTCTTTGGTCAGTTCACTTTATAGCAGGCTTCCTGGCTCTCACCTGTCACCTGGATTCTTTTTTTTTTTTTTTTGAGGAAGATCAGCCCTGAGCTAACATCTGCCACCAATCTTCCTCTTTTTGCTGAGGAAGACTGGCCCTGAGCTAACATCCATGCCCATCTTCCTCCACTTTATATGTGGGATGCCTACCACAGCATGATTTGCCAAGTGGTGCCCTGTCCGCACCTGGGATCCGAACCGGTGAACCCTGGGCCGCCGAAGTGGAACATGCCCACTTCACCACTGTGCCACCGGGCTGACCCTAGAGTTTATTCTAAGTGTCATAGTAAGTCATTAGAGGGCCAAGAACAGAGAGTGACATGACCTCACTTACGATTTAAAAGGAGCACCCTGGTTGTTTATGGAGAGCACACTCTGAGTTGGGAGACCAATACACAGGCTACTTCAGCACTCCAGATGAAAGATGGCTGGCTTGAACCAGGGTATGGCTAATAGAGGGGTTGAGAGTCATTTTGATGTTAGAATTAACCAGATTTGTGATGGTTTGGGTGTGGAATATGAGAGAAATGATAACTCTCTGATGGTCTGAGCAATTGGGTAGATGGCGGTGCCATTTATTGTATTAGGGTTTTGCTGCTGTTATGTAGGAGGCAGAGTTTGTGATGGAGGCAGAGCTTCATTTCCTGCTGCACATCATTGGGTTAGTACCATGAAGGATTAGCTCCTCACCTGATGACCAAAGGCACAGAGGCCAGCCAGCTTTTGGGTTCTGCTTGAGCTTTTCTCACGAACGTGACTTCTCCATATCAGTCTTAAGAAGGAAGGAAAACAGTGTGCATTAAAATTGCCATGTATAAACCTGAAACTGCCCCCACTGCCAAAAATTACTCATTGCAGATCCTGGGTTCATAAGTAATCTTAGAAATAATATAAGGCAACCTCCCTTCTTAAGGCAGCAGTCCTCTTTGCCACACTTTCAACAGGTGGACATGTTTTCAGCACATCTTCTCTTTGAAAACTTTCTGGAGAGAGGGCCCAGCATACTGTGAGGGAGCCCATTTCTGCACTGGACCATATTACATTTTGGAAAGTTCTTTATTAGATTTAATTGAAATCTTCTGCACTGTGACTTCCACACATTGGTCATAGTTCTTTGCTGCTTAATATTCCTACAGGATTTTATAGCTTATTAAGTTCTCTTATGAACCTTATCTTGTTTAATTTTCACTACAACCCTGTAAGGTAGATTGCTATCCTCATTTTATACACAAAAACAACTGAAACTCTGAAAAGTTATGAGCCTTGCTTAAGGTGACATGGCTAATACATGGTGGAGCTGCGACTTAACCCTAGTTGTGTAACCCTATCTCTTAGGTTTTCACCACATGCAAAGAGACTTCTCAGAACTATACCTTATATAATGGCACTCAAAATGAGCCAAATCCCATTAATTTTCAGTGATTCTTCATCTCTGCATTTCAACTTACGTCTCACTTTGCTTGATACCCATACTCTGCATTATATTATATATTATGTATATACTTTATATAGTCCTAGAAATCGAGGTCATAGAATTTCGGCAGTGAGACTTGCTCTTAGATTCTTCTTTCATTCCTTCTCTCCACTTTGTTCTGTCTGAATTGCTTCCATTGTCCCTTTGCAACGAACAGCATCCTGGTCTTAGTTAGGTGAGAAGAAAAGAGCTTGGGTCAGAAGGCCTGGATTTAAAACCAGCCTCTTCTACTCAGCCAGCTGTGTGTGCAACCTTAAGTAAGTGACATGACTACCTTGAGATTCAGTTGTCTCCTCTGTAAAATGAGGATGCTGACTCCTATTCTTAGAATTTTATAGGAATGTTGTTGACACCAGATGGAATGAAGCCACTTTGTGATTTGGAAAAGAACTCCTGAAGGTAGGTCAGTGGCATTCTTACATTTCTCAGCACCTTTCCTGATAAAGTCACTCTTAATAAAATTCTTATTTGCTGCTTAGTTTCTACAAAATTGATCATCCATAATCCTACCATATTATGTATGAATCCCATCAAACATAAAAACACTAATTAGGAAGAAGTGATAGGTAATTCTCATTGTAAGGTATAAAAATAAAAGGATAACATCTTACATTTTCATAGCCTTTAAAACATTTTCCCACATGCCTCTTGCTCTTGTTTTTTTTTTTTTTTTTTTGTAAATGTATGAAGTAATACACATGAAAGCAGTTGACATGCTTCAGATTCTTATAAATGTCAGTTGAATATATTGAATATATTCTGTGCTCATTACATTCATAGTGTGATGACATTTTAATGCCCATTTTTTTTATCCTCCAGTATAACTAAATAGGATGATGGTTAAACATTTGGTGAAATATAACACTCTAAGCCCCTTCTTGTCCTTATATGTAGCTGAAACCCTCTGTTTAACTCAGGGCTGCCTGCAGCAGATGTGCGCTGCTGAGGGAATCCCCTTCTCCAGCTCATCAAGGAGGGGATAGAACTTCTTGGTTCTTCTGTCATAGCCCTGGCTTTCTGTGGGTGAACCACTTCAAAGACAATGTGAGTTAGTAAGAGATACCCTTGATGTTATCGACCTCTGAAAGTGTCCACACATGTAAGATACCATACACAAGACGAGAACCTTAGCAAAGGAGACCGGAGAGTTGGATAGTCATATAATTGGTGTCTCAAATGTTTCTCTGGACAAGGATCTTTTAGTTTCACTTCGTTTTGGTTTCAGTTTTGTCACATACTCCACCCTAATACCACGTCTGCACCACTTCCAGTCTGTGGAAGGGAACTTGGTACACATTTTCTGGAAAGGAAGGTTCTAGAAGTTGTTCCTGGTTGGAAGAGAAGGTAGGTGGAAGAGTCAGGAGCTACAAAGGTCTCGATGTTAAATAAATGAACTAAGAAGGCCTTTGTGACAGAGATTAAAGACTGTAAACTGAAGAAACTGGGGATTCATGCCTTCATTGAGAAGAGAAAACAGCCTTGACTCAGATAGTGAGAAAGAGACCCGAAGGTGTTAAACAGAACTCTAAAGTGTGAGCTACAAAGAAAGACATCTCAAACCTCAGCATCCTCTTTACATCATTTGGGTGGGTTATGTTGGCTTCTAAGAAATTCTAGAGGCTTCTGCAGGGGTCTGGGAGAGTGGCAAAGAGAAGAATGCCAAGCAGAAGATTGAGATGGTTCACACCTCCTTTAGCACTCTGTTCTTGGGTTCCCCAGTGGTGTTGACTAGAACCACTAATTGGTTCTTCCTAACTGTCCAGAAAATGAAAAGACTACTCTGTTCTGGGAAGGGAACAGTAGGCAGAGAGGAACAGTAGGGGGGAGGCGGCCACATAGCTGGATCCACTTTTGAAAGGAAGGTGAATATGAGATATGTGTTTTCTGCCCCATGACCAAGCTCACATTGTCATATCTTATGACTCACAAGATGGGTAAGCATACCAACTTTTTATTTAAAATTAATGGGACACTTATCACAGGACTTATTCTTGCTCTAAGCCAAGCCATGAAGCAGATAAATAGAAATAATAGTTGTAATTTATTGACTCCCTCTTTTGTAGAGATTATGCAAAGCACCCTACATTTATGTTTATTGAACCTCACAACAACTCCGTAAGTCAAGCGTCACTAACTCCATTTTGTAAGTGTTGAAAATAACCAGCCGAGAGCGATGGCTCTAAACCAGGAAGGAGCCTGGCATGTAACAGGAATAGGACGAAGGACCTTGTGGCTGGACCATCATGAGAAGAGATGATGCTGGGGAGGTAGGCAGAGAACCAGATCAGACAGGGTTTTCTAACCTAGGGTGAGGGGTTTAGATTTTATTGTTAGTAGTAAGGGAAGCCACCAAAAAGCATAGTAGAAGGGGAATTGGAGGGAAGTGGAAAACATTGATCTACGTTTTTGTAGTAGCATTTTCACGTCCGCTGATTGGGTGTCAGGTACATGGGAAAGAGATGAATCAAGGATTACGCCTACTATTTTCTACTCTGTTTCCTTTACAGCACCTGTTGTAATTATTTCCTAGACTTTTTTTCCTCTCTGTGTATTTTTTCTAATTAGATCCATGACAACTTTTATTCCGGCACTCAATAAGAGTGTATTGAATGAACGAGTGAACAGAACAATATGGACATGTCCTCTTACTTCATGCATACAGACTGACTTCTTTCGTTTTAATGGCTGTGTGCATAGATCACCACCACACATTCAGTCACTTCTCTACTACGGGATATTCAGTTTGCTCCCAAGGTTTAGCTGTTTCCAAAAAATGCTTTATATTTTATACATATCTGTATAAAAATACATGTTTTTATACGTGTCTGTCCATTTCTGCTAGTATTTCTCTAGGATAAAAAAGTAGAATTAGAAGGGCTAGCCACAAGCCATATGTTATAACTTTAAATGGGTATTGTCAAATCACCTTCTGAAAAGTACCAATTTACACTCCCACCCACACCATGTGAGAGTGTGTTTTTTCTATACTGTAAGCACTGTTTCTATTATCATTTGTAAAAATTTTTATAGTGCTGGCAGGCAAAAACTGGTCTCTTAAATTTTTTTTGCACTTAAAAAATTACTTTTGAAGTTGAAACTCTTTCATTTTTAGTTTTATGTGTAGCTATTCGTATACCTTCTTCAGTGAATTACCTAGTAGAATTGACTCTTTTAAAAATTAAGCTGTTGTCTTTTTATAACTGGTTTATAGCAGCTCTTTATTTGGTGTGAATGTTTTCTGTTACACGTATTAGAAATGTTTCTTCCCATTGCGTCATCTGTCTGTTAACTTTTTCCATGTAGAAATTTTAATTTTTTAAAACAAATTTATCATTTCCTTTATAGCTTCTAGTCACACTTAGACCTCTCTCACCCTATAAGTATATACTTCTCTATTTTCTTCTAACATAAAATTTTAATTGTGTTTTAGCTCCATAAAGGATTAAAAGATCTACTGATATAGTGTGAGGTCAGTAGTGAACACAACTCTTTCAAAATAGGAAAACGACAACATAAGCGATGCCATCTTTTAATTTGCCCTTCGTTTGGGAGGACAGCACTATCTTAGACTAAACTTCTCCTGGTGCTTGCATTCAGTTCTGAACTCTCTTCTGTTCCTTTGATCTCTTTGTCTATTATTGGACTAGTGACTATTTTAATAACCGTCTCTATGACTTTTTTCTTCAAAGTGTCATTTTTTGGGTATATTTTGTACATTTCCTCTTTATGTAGGCTTTATAATCAAATCATCTAATGCCTCTCCCCCTATCCACTTCCCTACCAATTCCTATTGGACTTTTGATTGGAATTACATCAAATCTATTATAACTTAATTTGGGGGATTTTGACTACTTTACACTATGAAATCTACCCTTCTAGGAAAATTTTGTATGGCTCAGCATTTATTCAGATTATCTTATGTTCCTTCAGAAAAGTTACAGTTTTCTTTTTATTGAATATATTTGACATATAACATTGTGCAAATTTAAGGCATACAAAGTGTTAATTTGATACATTTATATATTGTTATATAACTGCTGCAGTTTTCTTCATGTAAGTTTTGTGCATTTCTTAGCTTTTTTTCTGATATATTTTACAGTTTTCTATCTGGCCATTTTATTGACCCTCTTAGTTCTAAATGTGCTAGACTTAAAACAATCGAATTTTTTTCCCTCTTACTATGATGCCTTCCATCTCTGTTACCCCAAACCATCTAATATTGCTTTCTCAAAGGGTCTTGCTCTCTGGTTGTTATCCACAAACATGCCATAAAATATTAGCTGTTAATGAAGGTGTTGGCTGACAATTGGGAAGTTGGTTAACAACATTCATTTCTTACCCGGTTTGCCTTCACATTGAGTCCTAACCTAAGCTTCCCTGCTTTGCCTTGCCTCCCACAGGCTGCATTTCCCAGGCCCCTGGGGCACTGGTGAGAGCTTGAGGGGAGAAGGGCTGAAGCCATTATGGGTTATTTGCCTTCCCCTTTGATGCTTTTGCAGGTGGTTCCTAAGGCCTAGTGAAGGAGTCCATCTCTGACTTTTCTTATGGTTTCACTTTCTTTCACAGACACCTTCCCTTCCCTACCACTATCCGGCCATTTCCTAAAACCTTTCCAGTGATTTTCTTTCTACTTTCATCCTACACTAAATAATTTTTAATATGGAAAATATATTCATTTAAAGAGTTACCTAACATTTGATGAATATTCTTTGAGTATCGACTGTGTGCTAGACTCCGGGCTAAGTATGGTGATACAGAGATAAAAGAAACTGTTCTTGTTCTCAGGAGCTCACAGGTTAGTGCTGAGGTGGTCTTATCTGGCACACAGCAAGTTCCATGGGACACATGCTGTGGAAGGAGTAACCACAGAATGCTATGGCAGCACCAACGAGGGGTCTCTGACTCAGTCTTAGTGGGCAGGAAGGCTTGCTAGGGGGGTCCCATTGAAATAGCTTAAAAGGTGCTTGGGAAAGGAAGAGTAAAGCACGAAGGACAAGGGGTCATGGCCCATTGTGGCTTCTGTCAGCACTGTGTGTGGCTGGAACATAGACTATTATTTGTGAGCGTGTGTTGGGAGATGGTCTGGGAGCGGGGCATCTGATGAAGGGTTTTGCACACCTCAGCGAGATAACGTTAGTTCAAAATTAACTGATGTGCTCCTTTCCCCCTTTTTATCAGCCCAGGAAGCATGCTGCCCTAGCACAATCGGATGGGATTGTCTATGTTTATTGTCTGAGGAAAGGGCTATTATGGAGACACCCAGGAAGGTAAGATTCCACCAGGGGCTGGCCTGTGGCCGAGTGGTTTAGTTCTCGCACTCCACTTCAGTGGCCTGGGGTCCGCAGGTTTGGATTCTGGGCGTGGACCTCGCACCTCTCATCAAGTCATGCCTTGGTGGCATCCCACATAGAGGAACCAGAATGACTTACAACTAGGATACACAACCATGTACTGGGGCTTTGCGGAGAAAAAAAAGATTCCTCCAGACTCTAAGTTCTTTAAGGAAAGAACTTATCTTCAGGTGTGCCCAGAACAAGCAACAGTGGGTTCATAGTAGTATTTAATAAGCAATTGTTGCATTAATGAAGAAAAGAATCGGATTCTTGACTGTTGAGTTTCAAAAGCTTATTTTGAATGCTAAGAACCCATGCTCTGGAGCTTCACTAGCCTAAGTCCCAAGAGGTTCAGGTCATGAAGTTAAAGACAAATATGATAGATCTGGAGGGGTAGATGAGGAGTCGGAGGTAGTTTCTCACACCAGCCTAGATCACTCTTCCACCTCTGAGGAAGTGATGTGCTCCGGATGGAAGGCAGTGGTGTCACTGGAATGCTAAGTGCTGATGCGTGTTCCTGGGAAGGGACATTTTCCATGCCTTTCTTCATGTCCAGTCCGGAGATGGGAGGAACATATGATAATCCTATATGAATTTGGGGGATCAGAGAGCAGAGGGTAACTGTGCTTACAATCTCAGTGGAGTCAGGAGTGGTGACAGTTTTACAGAAGTTTCCCTCTACTGTGCATAGTGTGGGAGCAGTGGAGTAGAGAGGACTGTGTGTGATAGTGAAGCAGAAAGACCTTGAAGAATTTCCTTTCACGCCATAGGGCATGTGAAACAACTGGATATGTTCTGGATGCCCAAGGATAGTATGGAAGTAGCTGAGAGAGTGCAACTTGAGGAGACTCGTGGGCAGGGAAGGAGACTGTAGCTGTGTCCCGTATGGCCCGCAACCATAAACCAGATGGGACTGATGGTGCCTTAGTTGATGCCAAAGGGGCCAAGTGAAGACTGAGGGCCAGGTGTCTCTCCTCCCTTCCCTGTGCCTTGGTACACTTCACAACCTGAGAGACTCAGCTTTAACTAGAGGGAAGGGTGGGGACAGAAACCCCAAACTAATTGAGAAAACCCTGAATTAAATTAAGGTTAAATTTCCCCCAGTAATAGAATGAGAATACAAAATAGAAATTAAGATGCGGGGCCGGCCCGGTGGCTCAGTGGTTAAGTGCACACGTTCCACTTCGGTGGCCCGGGGTTTGCCGGTTCGGATCCCAAGTGTGGACATTGCACCACTTGGCAAGCCATGCTGTGGTAGGCCTTTCACATATAAAGTAGAGGAGGATGGGCACAGATGTTAGCTCAGGGCCAGTCTTCCTCAGCAAAAAGAGGAGGATTGGCAGCAGATGTTAGCTCAGGGCTAATCTTCCTCAAAAAAAAAAAAAAAAGGAAAATTAAGATGGGTGATAACAAAATAAAGAAAGTTGCATTTGTACACTCTTGAATTTGAGGACTGGGATTTGTATCATTTCTATAGTATTAAATATGAACTTAGTTACGTGTGAGACAGTGGCCATCATTCCTTCATTCCTTCATTCAACTTTTCCTAGGTACCAAGTGTGAGGTGCTGAGTACAAGCATGAATAGGGTACAAGTAGGACTAAGACAGACTCCCTGACCTCAAGGGTTGCAGAGCAGAGTGCAGGAGAATGGCATAAATACAGTTTTGATCAGTGACAGACTGCATATGTGACAGTGGTCGCATAAAATTAGTAGCATAATAGTAGTATTAGTACCGTGTACCATCTAGGTTTGTGTAAGTATACTCTAGGGTGTTCACACAGTGATGAAATCACTTAACAATGCATTTCTCAGAACATACCCCACCATTCAGCAACGAATGACTGTGGTCGCAATACAGTGGGATCTTGCACGAGTGGAACAGTGCGTAAAAGTCATGGGAGCTTTAGAAGGATTCAGTGATGGCTTCTCAGAGGAAAGATCTTTAAGCTAGGACATAGGGTATGAGTAGGAACTAGGCAGGCGTACATTTAGATGGTAGGACCAGCAGGTGCAAAGGAACTGAGGCATGAAAGAGCGTTGGTTTTTCAGGGATGTACAAATGAGTCATTATTGTCTGAATGAAAAATGTCACAATGATGGCACAGGGTAGGGAGAGTGTAAAGACAAGACAGGGCGGGGCACAAAGGGACTTAATCATACAAAGGAATTTTATCAGATAGCTCATAGGAATCAATGAAAAATTTTCAGCAAAGGAGCAACACAGCACTGCAACCAGATCTACCTCTTGAAATAATCACTTGGGCCAGATAAACCAGAGACTTGAAATTAAAGGCAGTGAGGTCAGTAAGGAAGACTTTTGTACTGTTACTCCTGCTAGCAACATTGCTGACTGCTGTTATTATGAACATTTATCTCTATGTGAGGCACTTTGCACTTTTATTTTATCCTCATACCAACCATTTGAGGTAGATATTTATTTTCTCGTTTTACAGACGAAGAAACTGAGACTTTGAGAGGTTAACTTACTTGTCCAAGTTCATACAGGTAGAGAATAGCTAAAATGGAGATTAAGTCCAAGTCAACGGACCAACAGGTTTCCAACACGGGTATTCTCTCCTCTCTAATATTTGTCTCCAGTGGCAGACCAGGAAAAGGGTACTGAAGGCCTGAAATAAAGTAGGAGCAGTGGAGAAGAAGAGAAGCTTGAAACAAGAGATGTTTATGGCTCAGTGATTAACTGGATGTGAAGGTAAAGGGAGAGATACGCCTGGGCTTATGCTCAGATTTCAGGCTAGGGCAGTTGGGTGGGTGGTAGAGACATTCAGCAAGAGATAACAAAACAGGAGAGGAGCAGGGTCTCTGGGGAAGCTTGTGAATTCTGTTTTGGATATGTAGTTTTTGGTGTCATTCATGAAACAAAGAACAGCGGTGATTGGAAGTCTTCATGAATTGTGGTAGAAGGATAAAAGGCCAAGGGAGGTGAAGATCCTGGTAAAGGAGTGGCTTGAATTATCCCCCAGGCCACTAGACCCCTATAATATTTACTGATGAGACAGGCCTCCGAGTCTTCATGGATACATCTCCCACCCTCTGGTGTGTCAAGGCCTCCAAAACACTTGTCATTTCTTGCTCATCTTGGCTGAGTAACATGGTGCCATCTGTGGAATAGACTAAAGTGATGTTCCATGGATTCTCAGATGGTCTAAGTCCCTTCACACTATATTATGACAGAGGGAGAGAGTTAACGCAGCCTCAGGGCATGATCATAAATGTAGACTACTGTCCCTTCCATGGGATTTTGAACTGTTTCTGACCTGTTGTCTTGATAAGATGGAAAAGAGCTCATTGACTAGATATTAGTGGAACGTACTTCATAGCGTAGACAGTGCTAATCTTCTCTAACAAAGATACCACAGCTGCACTTAGGGGTAGTATTGAAGGGGTCTGCAGCAGTTCATTTCATCCTCCAGGATCCACATGGTTTTTTTAGGTCAGACTGGTGAATTAGCTGGGAATATGATGAGGACTACCATCCTGCCATTGCCACTAGCAGGCAAGATTGTTTTTGATTTACTATCTTGGCAGAAAGGAGATGGTGGTAGAGTTTGGTCTTCCCCTGTATGATATGTTATATTGTGAATGACCCTAGTTATTGGTCTGGTGGCTAGGAGGGGAGGTGGAAGTAAATTTTGATCTTTGAAAGTATTTTCTTGCAAGGCAGAGGACTCTGTGTCATTTTCAAGGACGGGGGAATGTTAACCTTTAATAGCGAGGAGTAGGCCTCTTCTGTAGGCCCAGAAAGGTCAAGGGAATCTGGTGTTTCAAGATTTTTGAGTGTATTGAAACAAATGTTCCATTTCCCAGTCTCAGGACACTATTCTTTTCTAACTAGTGTCCTTACTCTGACATAGAGGACTTTCCAGAGTTGAGATTTTAAATTTCTTTGGGGCCTACAAATTAAGACCTGGATCTGATTCTCAGATTTTTCTGCCCTCCAGTTTCAGGGGTTAGGGTTTCTTTGATGTTGCCAAGGAGGCCCTCTGACTTTCTCACTCTTCAGCACCATTAACATTTTGGGCACGACAAATCTTTGCTGGGGGTGGTGTTGTCTTGCACCCTTTTGGATGGTTAGCAGCATCACTAGCCTCTGCATACCAGATGCCAGAAGCACTTCAAACACCTCCCCCAAGTTATGGCAACCAAAAATGTCTCCAGACATTGTCAAATGTACCTTAGTGGGGGCAAAATTGACCCTGTAGAGAAAAACTGCATTAGATAAATAGTTGTTATGGTGGGGCAAACAGACATTGTATTCCTCAACTGACCTGATGTAAATGCCCTCCACATCCTGCCCACCAAAAAAAAAACAAAACAAAACAGTTGAACCTGACTCTATTCAAACCCTAGAGTACACTTTTGGGGGTGGTGGGTAACATGGTGTACTGCCCCCATCTCCCCTCAGCTCTGAGGCCCTCATTTCCAAGAAGCTGAGAATGTTGGCCACTGAGGGTTCACAGATGAAGGAAATTGTCCTTAGCTGCAGGA
Source organism: Equus caballus (assembly GCF_041296265.1). Taxonomy (NCBI): domain Eukaryota; kingdom Metazoa; phylum Chordata; class Mammalia; order Perissodactyla; family Equidae; genus Equus; species Equus caballus. Next base: position 8,628,559 of record NC_091688.1, read on the forward strand.
AGCTGCCTTGTGCTAGGTGTCACGCCCTCCTTGCTTCCACTGACTGGCTGATGTGATGGTACAATGTCTCTTTGCCACAATTTGAAACAACTTTGAAGAGCCGTCCTACCTCCAGAGCTCCCCACAGAACAGGCAGTGGCCTTTGTTGCAACCTCACTGCAGTTCAATTTCTCCCTCTGTCTAGTCCTGCTTCTTTGATTACCACAAAGGTGTTGTTTCTGAGAGCTGACCCCAATAAACAGATCTTCCACAAATCTATCTCTTGGTGCCTATTCCCAGAGAACCCAACCTAAGAAAGTTGGTCTGAGGAAGCAGACTATAAAATAGGATTTTAAAGTTGGATAACCCACCAGCCAGCTGGCAACAAGGATCCCATGCCTAGTGATAGGACAGTTCTGATAGACCCTGGCATGCGGCAGTTGTGCAATTGTTAAAACTTTTGCTGGTGGGGAACTGGGATGGGATACAAGTGAAGGAAATGTACTGGCAGGTGCAGTATCTCAAGCATTTGAGAAGTTCATGGGATGTGAAATCTTAAGGACAACGAACTTAGATGGCTGAGTGCTATCAGTGCATTGAAGAAAGACAGTAAGAAGTCTGATGACGAGAAATGTATTTAGTGCCGAGTTAGAGAACCCCTGATCTAATGGTTTCAACCATTGATGATCTTTGCTTGAACCAAATATTTCATTAGGGTTTACAAATTCTATCATTTCTTCCACACTTATTATCTGGAATTCTGTAAGAAAGAGCTTTTTATTATCATCTAGATAAACTTGATTAGCCAGCCTTGGTGGTGTAGTGGTTAAGATTTGGCGTTCACACTGCCATGACCCGGGTTTGTTTCTGGGTCAGGGAACCATACCACCTGTCTGTCAGTTGACATACTGTGGTGGCTGCCTGGTGCTGAAAGCTACACCACCGGTATTTCAAATACCAGCAGGTTCATCCATGGTGGACAGGTTTCAACGGAGCTTCCAGACTAAGACAGACTAGGAAGAAGGACCTGACCACAAGTACTAAAAAAATTGGCCACAAAAACTCTATGAATAGCAGCAGAGCTTTGCTTGATCTGGAGTCGGAATCGACTTGATGGCACTAACAACAAACGTTTACTTGATTACTCTAACATTTTCATTTTAGGATAATAGAACAACCAGTTATGGAATGGGATAGTAGGAAGAGTCAGGAAATCAGTATAGCTTTCTCTGCAGGCCTAAATTTAGTACAGATAATTGAAAAATTTAGGAAGGGGAATCAATAAAATTTGGTAATAAATAAATACCGAGGATAGGCCGAAGTTAGAATGACTCCTGGTTTTCCAGCTGGGTGGACGATGGTGCCAGTCGTTAAAGAAAAGAGAATAGTGAGGCAGATGAGAGATTTGGAGACATGGAGTTGGAGAAGTGCAGCAGATTATCATCCAGCAAATATTCACTTCTTCTTTCTCAGCCTCGAAGAGAAGACAGAACTTCGAGCCTTTGATATTGTGTTTGGCTGCATTACTTGCTTAGACAGATAGCATGTGGATGAAGATGATAGCATGCCCTCATGAAGCCTAAGCCATAAGAGGAATTGTATGTTTCTGCTCAGGGAAGGAGATTCTAATATCTGCTATAAAAATAAGGAGGCCAGCCCGGTGGTGTAGTGGTTAAGTTCGCACATGCTGCTTTGGAGGCCCGGGGTTCACAGCTTTGGATCCCAGGTGCAGACTTAGCACCGCTAGTCAAGCCACACTGTGGTGGCATCCCACATAAAAAATAGAGGAAGATTGCTACAGATGTTAGCTCAGCAACAATCTTCCTCAAGCAAAGAGAGGAGGGTTGGCAACAGATGTTAGCTCATGCCCAATCTTCCTCACACACACACAGAATAAATAAATAAAAAGTCCCTTTAGTCTGGGTCCCAGAGCAAACACATATGGAGCAGAGCTGAGCCTAACCCAGAGCTTGGAGCAGAGCTGCATAGCCAAGGCCAGTCTAGACCAGCTGAACTGCAGTCAGCCTGCAGATTCGTGAGCATGAGAATCAATGTTCTTTACCACTGAATGTGTGGTGATAGGATGGAAACAAAAAACCTGAGGGACACACACATGAAAATAGATAGCAGGGGTTTGGAGATGCAGGACTCAAAACGAGGTGAGAATCACAAATGGAAATGAATGGACTAAGAGGACAAAAGACAGACACTTAGGGAATATTAACATACTGACCGTTTGTCATTTGGATATGCTCAGTTCTGAGTATTGAAGGTATTGCTTTGTTACCTACTTTAACACATAAAGGAGAACAGGCGTTGCTATAAGAATTCTCTGCATATGCTACCCAATCACTTAGGGCTGTACTACAAGTGGACTCTGGATTACCTAGATGAGATAAAACACCAGTCTGTATTTTTCTTCCTTAATAAGAGACTTTCTCTCCCAGGGTAGGTTTTGACATTTTGATTTTGGAGAGAAATGGATCTTGCTTCTCTTGACTTTATTTTCAAGCTTCTGTGCTTGGCTGTCCTCTGCCTCCACAACGAAACATCTATCCAGATTTTTTAATTTAATTTAATTTTTATTTATTTATTTTCCTTTTTCTCCCCAAAACCCCCCAGTACATAGTCGTATATTCTTCGTTGTGAGTCCTTCTACTTGTGGCATGTGGGACGCCACCTCAGCATGGCTTGATGAGTGGTGCTGTGTCCGCACCCAGGATTCCAACCGACGAAACACTGGGCCGCCTGCAGCGGAGCGTGCGAACTTAACCACTCGGCCACGGGGCCAGCCCCACATCTCTCCAGATTTTGAGGTCAGTTTCTATTGAAACCATTCTGTATGGCAATCTTAGAAATTGATTAGTCAATTTCTATCCACCTTTCTTCAGTTGAGAAAATTTTATGTTTTTCCTTTGGGGCACTTTTTCAGTTTTATTTCGCAGTTTCAATTTTATTCTGCAAAACTTAAGGGTTCCTGTTTTATGATAGTGTTCTCTCTTTTCCTCCTCTCCCTCTTCTCCGCTCCGTATTCTTTCCTTTTCTTCTTCTCTCTTCTCATTGAACCCTTCCCCCAACTCTGTCATTCAGCTCCTCTTATAATGACATTTTCTAATTCCTTGAGGTGCTAAGAAGAGGGTAAATAGCTGCTTTTGCTCTTGTGTCCCAACTCCACAAGTACAAAGATTTTTTGGTTATTGTTAGTTTTGGGTTTTTTTGTTAGTAATAGAGTGTTCACCCTCCTTTTAGGTGCCACGGTTCCTCTTAACCGCCAGAATCACAGTAGCATCATTGACCACAAAAATGCTTTCATTCTGATGGGGCCTGGAGCCTCTGCTCTATGCCTAGATGGAGGCAGGCACAGAATTGCATTTAAACCAGACCTCATGAGATGAGTTGCAGATGCTCTTTCTCCCAGCCAACCCTTCAGAACAACTTCCTGTTCTCAGGAGGAACAAACCAGAATGAACTACTTTATGCAGAAAAGATAAATAGAAGAAGGAGAGTGTCATTTCCCCTGTTGAGATTATGACTTGACACTCATCCACTTAGGTCAGACCTCTAACAGAAAGGGGGAAGTTCTGATAGACAGCTCGTTATGGGGGAAGATGATGCATTTAATTTTAGAAACACTGAATTTCAGTGTCTAGTGAGGTCACCAGTTCTGGTGCGCACACAATTAGTTTGGCTTTGAGCATGCTGAGTTTGAGGTTCAGGGGGACGTTCAGGTGGAGGTGTCCAACTGGCAGGACTGACACACAGGAGCGATGGTGGGGCCAGAGCTACAGATTTGGGCATTACTTGTCTGTTTGGAGCTTTGAGAGGCCATAGGGAAGCATGTGGATTGACAAGAACAAGGTCTGAGGATTGAGCTTTGGGTTATACCCAATTTGGCGGATGGAAGGAGGAAGTAAAACCAGTGAAAGAGAAAGATGAGCATATGTGGTAGGGAAATTGTGACAATGTAGCCTCTTGCATGCCAAGGCGGAGAGAATTCTGAGAAGGCAGGCGTGATTGTGAGTGTCTATGGCTAAAGCGGGACCAGGAGCACGAAGGCTGAGCAAAAGTTACCTGATTCAGTGACCAGAAGCCACTAGGGACGTTTGAGACAAGAGTTTCAGTGGCCTGGAGCTGAGTGCCTGCCATTAGGGAGTGATTCATTGGGGGAGGAAATGGAGGAGGGGAAGACAGACGAAGTTTCAGAAAAATGTAGGCAGGAAACAAGGTGAAAAAGAACTCCAGGATTCAAGTCAGAGTCACCATCCGCTCATGAAACAAACTTCAGTGCTCCTCACGGCTCTCGTCCTAGGAAGCCTTGGATTTTATGAGATTTGTGATATTTATCAGCTTCTAAAAATGTGCAATTTGTTATGATTTCTGTTCTTACTCTAAAGAAATTCTCACTTTTGTACTTAATTTTTTATCAGTAATTTTGTATTCTTTTTCTTAAAAAGTGGTACTCAAATTATACAAACTTTTCGCTGCCCAAACCTGGACCCTCCCCAGCAAAGATCTACGTTCATGTCACGGATTCATCAATAAAGGAATTTCTTCTCTCCCTTCTTCTTGCATCTAAGAACAGCCTTGGTAGAGATGAGTTCTAACTCTTCCAGTGAACTTGGTAGCCTGTTGGTCTTGACCAAGCAGATGTAGCAGTTAAGTTACCCTGAAAGTTGAAAGGGTACTTAATTTTGACTACTCTCAGTGTTCGTCTTTCTTCTTTTCCTTTAACTTCCCATTAACACAAACTGGTTGATCAGTTTAGCTACTATTACTTTGGAAGTTACCTTAATGGGTGGGATAGAATGACCCTTTGGGGTCTTTGTCAACTTGAGGTTCTATATTTGTTTCAAAGAGCAGGACTTCAAGGGCAAGGGAGTCAGGGTTGGAAAATTCAATTAGTATCTGTGACCACTAACTGAATCACCCAGGGGTAAGGGTGGCTAGGAAAGAAAGGTGATCCGGAGGAGGTGAGTAGCTCTGAGGGAGAATAGGGAGGGGCCAGCAAAGGAGGTTTTGTCCAGGCGAGGGGTCTGGGTGGCAGAGGCTGGGTTTTCTGGAGTTAACCAAGGACACAGGCCCAGATTGACAGGACAAGGGACGAGTTGAAGCTCTACTTGGGAGAAGAGAGAGAGAGAAGTGCCGAAAGGTGAGGGTGATGTCAGGGATGAGTGTGGCTGCCTCGGAGATACCTGCAGAGCACCCACTCACAGGAAGAACTTGTTTGATCGCTGACTCATTGTGTGGCCTGCTCTTCCTGAGCTTCAGTTTCCCCTTCTGCAAGATGAGAAGCACCACAAAGGGCGGGGGGGAGGAAAAACTAAGAAAATAGACCTAACCACTGGTGGTGGATAAATTCTTCTATGGTTTCTATGGTAATGATCCTGGGCTGCAATTTAAAAAAAAAGCTATATAAAGTGAATAAAATATACTTGTTAGTAAAATACATTTCAAACTGCGATTTTTCTCTTGCAGGGGGTTGTCTCTAAAAGAGGCAATTTTCCTCAAGAAAACCGCCAGTTTTGGAGGCTCTGGTTTGTCACTGAAATGCAGAACCTGAATCTGACACACATTTTTTTGCAGTAAGGAAAGAAATGGTAAGCAAACGTTAGCTCTTTTACTCAAAATAGCATTTATTGCGTATCTACCTTGCACCAAAAAGTGAGCATTACAATAGGTGGTTGGATTACAAAGATGGAAAGGGTAGATTCAGCCTTAAAAGAGTATAGAAAAGAATACAACAAATTACAATCGCATGAGATAGAGGCTCTATTCCACAGGTACGTGCCAGGCACTCTGAGAGATCAGACGAAGGAGCCACAAACGCAGGGGACAGACGTCAGCACAAGTTCCACAAAGGCGCTGACTTGTGAGCTGGGCCTGGCAGTGGTCAGTGAAGAGGTCCTCAGGGAGCCAAAGGCGGGCTAGGAGGGCATGGGAGGACAACTTTCCACTTTGGCATTAAGTCTCAAGTCAGACTATTAGAATGACAATTCCTTAGAAGCTGACACCCTGTTTGATTCATCTTCCTATGTCCCAGGGACTTTTCTAAACCCTTGCCCTCAGTGGAGCCCCAAGTAACAGTGGTGTTTAATTCATTCCCTGGTCTGAAGGGATTCAGCAGCTTTCCATTAATTATGAAGAAATCCACCCCCTCTCCTGGATGACGAAGCCCCGTGAGATCTGTACCTCTCTTGGCTTGCTCTTCCCTTCCCCAATTTGACTGTATCACTCATTCTGTGACTGGCTATTTCTCATTCTTTAGGTTTCCATGTAAACGTCCTCTCCTCAGAGAGGTCCTGCCTGATAGGCTTGTCTAAGCAGCCTCCTCATACTCCGCTCTGATTTTCTCTATTAGAATATTCTGTTACTAAAATATTTATTCAATAAATTAAGTGTTGATTACAATAAAGATAATAAAAGTTAACGTTTATTGAGTGCTTATATCTGCTTGGCATTATGCCTCTTTCTTTTTTAAATTTATTATTATTATTACTACTTTAACCTTTTTTTTTGTGGTGAGAACACTTTAGATCTATTCTCCTAGCAAATTCCAAGCGTACAACACATTATTAAGTATGGTTACCATGCTGTATGTTAGCACTCTAGAAATGATTATCTCACAACTGAGAGGTTGTCTGTATGTTATGTGCTTATTTCTTTATACACATTACCCCATTTAGTCCTCATAATAAACTTATGAGGTAAGTGCACAGTGTTAGAGCTCAATAATTATTGAAGGAAGAGAATTCCTCCTTGCTTGAGAGAGTAGATAAGAATTCACAGCCTCACTCTTCCCTTCCTTCCCAGTTTTGTGATAAGTGGGTGGAATCCACACACATTTTCACTTTTCAGGTAGGTGGAAATCCTTTCCTGTACAGCTACTCACCTGAAGAGAGTGACAGGTGACCTATGTGGGAGAAGGAGAGCGGAGATGAGATCCTAAGACTTGAACTTCTACTTTGGTTAACAGGAAAGCCCCTTTTGAATTGGTCTTTTCTCATTTAGGGCCATATGCAGCAGACAGTTCCCTATCGCTCTGGAATCGAGGGAATTTCGGAACACATTCATTCATTCATTCATTCATTCAACATCTCCGTAAAAGCACCATTCTAGGGACTTGAAATGGTACACAAACAAAGAAGACCTCTAGCCCCCTGGACCTTTGATTGCAGCTGATAGAGACAGAAATAATAAATTGCATAAATAAGTCTATTATATGTTATAAGGTGATAAGGGCTAAGAAAAAAGGAGACATAGAGCAACGTACGAGTATGAGGTGGAAGGAGGTTGTAGTATTAAAGGGGACGGTCAGAGTAAGTCTCATTGAAAAAGTGACATTTGAGTAGAGATTTGAGGGGAGTAAGGGAGTGAACCAGGCAGATTTTGGGGGCTTGGGTGTCGCCAGGCAAAGGCGACAGCCAGTACAAATGACCTGAGGCAGTAGAGTGGCTGGAACACTCCAGGGACAGCACAGTCTGTGTATCTAGAGTGAAGAGAAGGGTAAGGAAAGTCATAGGAAGTGCGGTCAGAGAGGGAAGGGTCTAAGTGCAGGATTGTTCACGTGGGTCCTGTGGGGCACTGTAAGGACGACGGTATTTACTCTGAGGGAAATAGGGGCCTCTGTAGAGTTTTGGTCCTAGGGGGTGACATAACCTGATTTATTTTGTAAAAGTATCTCTCTGACTTCCGTGTTTGTGAATAGACTGTGGATGGTCAAGGGCAAAAGCAGACACACGGGTAAAGAGCTGTGGCAATAATCCAAGTGAGAGATGACAGTGACTAGGACCAGGGTGACAAGAATAGAGGTGGTGAGAAGTAGTCAGATCCTGGGCCTATTTGGAAGGTAGAGGTGACAGGATTTTGTGACCGGTAGGGTGTGGGTTGTGAGAGAAAGAGAGGGGTCAAAAAAACCTCCCAAAGTTTTTGACCTGAGCAATAGAGGGATGGAGTAATGATTAGCTAAGGTGGAGACATCCGAAGGGAATAATCAGGAGTTCAGGTTTGAGAGAAAAGATGCAGAGTTCTACTTCTGTTGGATTTCCAAGTAAAAATATGAAGTGCACAGTTGTGGATGCATGATTCTAAAGTTCAGAAGAGAGGTGTGGGTTGGATATAGAAATTTGGGAGTCATGACATATAAGAAGTATTCAAAGTTATGAGACTGGGTGAATGAATGTTGATAGGGAAGGACAGAGGACCAAGGAATGAATCTTGGGATACTTCATTACTTGGAGACTTGGGACGCAGCATTAAGAGGCGGGGAAGAAGAAGAGGAATCAGCAAAGGAGATGGAGAAGGAGTGACCGGTGAAGTAGGAAGGAAACAAAGAGAGTGTGGGGTCCAGAAACCAGGTCTAGAACATGTATCAAGGAAAGAGGGATGATCTACCAAGTCAAATGCTTCTAATAGGTCAAGGGTGATGAGAGCTGAGAATTGCTGTGAATTGATCAAGGGAGCCAGCAAAGTGGGGATCATGGGTGACCTTGACGAGAGCATGTTTGGTGGAATCGTAAGGATAAATGTCTAATTGGACTCAGTTTAAGAAAGAATAAGAGAAGAAAAATTGGAGATAGTATATAGAGACTTGCTTGAGGACTTTTGTAATAAAATATAGTATATCATCAAGGGACACGACCACGTCAGAAAATTTGGGAGAGAATTGGAAAAGAAGTCAAGGCAATCAGGCAAGATAAAGAGTAAAGAGGAGTGTGAAAATTAGCGAAATATATTTATTAGCAGAAAAATAATAGGTAGCCTAGGTGATAATTGCATCATTTAACTGAGCTTTCAGTGTGTAATTCCAAATGCCGAAACAAAATTCCCTACCCACACGTCTCCACACTTCTACACACCACCGAGGAGTGTTAAAGCACTTTTAGATGTTTACGCTCAATCAAAAATGAAGAAGATGGTATTGGATGGAAGTCATTCCTTTTCTTGTAAATGGAATAACTATGTGACAGGACACAGCCAGCCCATGATGGCTGCCTCTGATTGGTGGAAGTGAGTCCCTCATCTCAGCCTGTTTCCTTACACTGTCCTGATTGTTCAGCATGATGGCACCTTGTCCTTTCCCAAATTTATTTGGAATTGATAGTCAACTAGTCACATTTTACAAATATGGGATTCTGACTGGATTGAATCATAGCTTGCTTTATATCTGCCTTCTAGATTGGTTGTTCTTTGTAACAGGGTACAAGGATAGAAAAGAAATCAATTCATTTAAAAGTTTAGAATAGAAACATGGATTGATGGGGAGGGTGAGGCTTAAGATTAAGTTTTGGTTGACACTATGACCTTGGGCAAATCGTCTCACATTTATGTTTTACTTATAACATGAGATGACTGGATTTGATAATCTCTAAAGATCCTCCTCGTGGTAATATTTACTTCTAAATCTCGCCAAAGGCCTTTATTAGAACAATCAGCCCTGTGCTAGGTGCTGTGCCCACCGTCCTCAAGGAGTTTACAGTCAAGTTGCGAAGACAGGATCTCCAGATAAAAGGTTAGATGACCCCAAAAGGGTTAGAACCAAGTCCCAGGCTTGCTAAGTGCCCAGTGGAAGTACCAGGTCAGTCCTGCTCTGAATTATAGGAGGGGAACTCATCATGGGACAAGGTGGCAAAAGCCATTTCTAGAGGAAGTGTGCATCAAGAGCTGGCTTCACATCGCTGGAAAGATGGACAGGTGGACCTGGCAGAGAGATGTGGACAAAGGCAAGGAACAGTAACATTCTTGCTGTATGCAAGGACAGATAAATTGATTTCTCTCTTACTGTGGCTGAGCAGATGTTTCACGAATAGGGGAAGGTTAGGAAACAGATTAACAGATGGGACCTACAAATCCTTTTAAGATTGCATTTTAGTCAATAATTGTGATATTCCCCCTCAACGAACCTTTAATTTTGAGTCACTAAGAAGAAACAAAACTAAGAAATTATTCATCCTTTTAAAGGCAGCCACCCTCACCTCTCCCCTGCTGTGGGTGGTACTTACACAGAGGGCACACCCAGAGATGTGCAGAGAGAAAGAGAGTGTGATGTACTCCTCCGATGATAGACAGGTCCTGCTGCCTGTCTGGACTTCCCAGAGAGTGCTCCTTGGTCCTGGGCTGTGTCTCACTGGTTTCCTTGTGTGCAGAGGGAAGGAGTTTTTGTAGGTCAGTCAAATGTATAAATGTGCCTAGTAATTAAGATATCCATGGAATATGCAATAGACGTACCTTCTCTCCACTTCTGTACTTTTTTAACCTGTATAAGGAGAAGGAACTCAGAGGAGCTTGCTCACTTCCCCAGCTCAGAGCTACCCAGGCAATTCGTAGGCAAAACACTTGTTCCCCAGGAGAGTCTGCAGGAACAAGCATGTGTGGGGGATTGTTGGGGGCAGGGGGTGCTGAAGGAAAGGAACATGGGCACAATGTCCAGAATAAAAAATGCTAAGAGAGGACCTTGGCTTTGCTGTTCCATTGCCACTTTCCTGACCTTGCTGGCATTCCATTTGTGATTTCTTCACACTCCTTATCCCGGCCCCTTCCCAGTACACTGTCAGTTACCTTCCACGACTTCACTTCAGGAACTTGGCCTTAGCTTTTCTAACGTTAAGATGTGCCCATTGTCAAAACCAATCCTCTCGTCCCTGGCCTCTCATTCTCCTCCTCGCTTACCTGTCTGAACTCTCATTCTGAGTGGCCAAATGCCCCTTTTCCTCCCAGAACAAAAGAAGAGAAAACTGCCTTTGTGTGAGTCCCCTCCGCTGAAAAGGCGTTTCCTGGCAGTGTGTTGTGGTCTTGTCTGAAGATAGGCTTTGGTTGAGGTTTCAAGAATTTTCATAACGAACGAGGGCTATAAGTAGATGAGCTTTCAACCAGAGTTACTTCTGGTAACTTCTGTTAACTCCTAAATAGACATTTAAGGAGATGGATGATTCATCTCAACATGATCTGGTGCCGTTTTATCGTAATAGCAAGAGATTATACAAAAAGAGGAAATCAGTGAGGAATATTGGAGAAATCAACCACATAGTCAGATGACCCTTCCCTGTCTTATCATGCTGTGGTTATAGACATTGGACAGAAACAGAGGGTTTTGTATTTGTTCATTTTCCATTGGATAGATTTCTCCTCCCATGAAGCCAGCTTCTCACTGTGTGCCCCTCATCCAGTCTAAAAGGAAAAAAAAAGGGAAAAAGAAAAAACTAAACACAGACCCCTGCCCCAACCACCACATTAAAAATCCAATTAGATTCCAAATAATGTATGCCATAAATAAAGGACACTCCTTTTGATGGCTCGATTAGAGGAACTTTGTAATACTTTAGCACAGTTGTTGGTAGTTTTCAATCCCTTCCTTCTCAAGGAAAATATAGTTCAGTTCATTTGCTTGTACTTGTACCTCGTATATAGTGATTAATAGTTATTAAATATATATAGCAGCAAATATAAAGGAAACAGGTTTTCCCTAGCTGAGAGTGTAGATGTATTGTTTAATCATGCCAGTGAACACTCATGAGACTAAATGTGAAGTAGCCACATGATTTTCTGTGGCTGTTTGCCTTTCCTCCATATGGGCCTGAATATTAGGGCCAATGAAAGGTCATGTGAGGAAATGGCCTGCTACGTCCCTTTGGAACAGAATAAACAATGATTGTCAAGATGGTGTCATGGAGGAAGATAAACTGGATTGAACATGAAAACCTCAGTCAGTGGAAAAGAACCTTATTGGACGTCCAATTTTATTTTTTGATCTCACTGAAGATCATCTCCAGCCATCTCAGTAGTATCGAGTCCCTGTATTGTGGTCATTTTGATGATCTTCAGGAAAGAGGAATAAAATGCAACATGTTACGGGTCCCCACACCCAGGTGGGAATTTAGGGCAGTGACGCCAGCTGGAAAACCACAAGGCTCAGGTGTGATGTTGGGGGCTCAGTTTTGTGTATAACTATTCCAAGTACCCAAATTCAGTGTCAAAAATTAGGTCCCCAGATTTCTGAGACTGCTTAAATCTTCAATCACCATATTTCGCTACAGAAAGAGGAGACTTTGCTGTCTCATATGCACCTCAAAGTGAACATTCCTCAAACTGAATTCATGGTCCTCCTCCCGCTCCCTACTACCTGCTCCATCTCCCCTGTCCTGAATTTCAGTAAATGACATTGCTCTCCACCTCTTCGCCCAGGCAGAGATCTTGGGGCCATTTCTGATGACCACCTCTCCTTCACCCCTACATCCATCCCATCACTAACTGTACCACTCATACACTTCCCACCCTCTCAGATGCTTTCCCATCCTGGTCCTTTTTCACCTGCTCTTCTGGGCCTCCTCTTGACCTCCAGCAATCCATTCATCACTCTGCTATTGGAGTATTCTTTTAAAATCACACACCTGATTGTGCCATTTACTCTTTTACTATGGACTTAAGTTTAGCCTCAAGTTCCCAACATGGCTTACCTACTGCTCTGTCCTCCAGTTACACTGACTCTATAACCCCTTCAGCCCCAGTTGAACATCTCTCTCTCTCTGATCCAGCAATACCTGAGGGCTGTCAGTTCCTCAAATATGACAGATGACACAGAGTCTCCTTTACCTGGAAACTAACAACCATTTCTCTCTCTGTCTCCTTCCCCTCAGCCATAGACACACATTCTCTTGGCTTAAATAACTTCCATTTGCCGTTCAGGACTCAGCTTAAACATAATTTTCTTCAGGAAGGCCTTGTCTGATCCCTCAGACTCTGTTAGGTCCCCAGTTATAAGCTCCCATAGTCCCTAGTATTTTGTAAACTAGAAATGTCTTAATTATCTCTGTTTATGTACTTAGTGTGTGTCTTCCCCACTGTACACTCCATAAGGCAGAGTTCCTTTTCCTTTCACCACCGTAGACCCAGTGCCTGATGGTGAACCTGGCACATGGGAGCGAGTGGTAGGGAGAATTGTGAATTGTTTGAGAAACGTTTGTTTTGAGGCGCATGAGAAATAGCAAAGTGTACTCTCTCTGTAGAAAGATGCATTGATCAAAAAACGTTTTCTGCTGAATGCTGATTCTGCGTGTCAAGAATTTGCCAGATATAGATAGAGGAATTTGCCAGCAAGTAGCAGAATTCTCAGACTCAAATGTGGCTTTAAAATGAGTGCTGTAATTCTTTCACATATGAGAGAGCTCAGAGTCAGGGTAGATTTCAGGGTTAGTTTTAATTTAGCAGTCCAGTGGAGTCCCACCTCTCCGCTCTGCTTCCTACCGTCCTGGCTTCTTCCTGGGTCACTTTCCCTGTGTGGTCATTAGATACTTCCTAGAGTCTACCTCAGGGCCCGGCCATGCTGAGAAGGAGATGACCACAGCCATGGACACCTCACAGGGAACCCAGGCTCAGGGCCCCCAGAGCTGAAACGGCTCCAAGTATTGGCCATGGGGCTCCCTGCCTCCTGGTATGGCTAATTCGGCAATGGTTTCCAGGGCTCCCAAGATTCCATGAAAACCAGCACTTAGGTGGTGTTCTTTACTTAAGAGCTTTTAAATCAAGTGTTGACCATCACTTTCTCAGTTCAGTGATGGCTTCTCTGGCCTTCGTAAAAAAATAAATAGGAAAGAGTGAAAGAAAATGAGTGTGAGAGCAAAGTCACCCCTCAGATTCCTCACTTTCCAAGGATTCAGATTCAAGCCCTTTTGAGTAACCCCTCTGCTCAAGGAGAGCCAGAAATCTGCTGCTGGTTCATAAGCTGGCCCCACAGAGGGCAAAGAGAGATGCAGGAAAGAGGGGGAATCACTCTAGATTGGTAGGTGGTAGGTTTAATAAACAAAGGAACTGACATATGACCCTCGTTGTGAGTGGCCGCAAGATGAGTAGATCTCTGCACCCACCTGTCAGAATCTTAAAAGTTTATATAGTCGTCCCTCAGTGTCCAAAAGGAATTGGTTCCAAGACCTCCCTGCCCCCCTCCCGTGGATACCAAAATCCATGGACACTTGAGTCCCTTATACAAAATGGCGGAGTATTCATATATAACCTACACACATCCTCCCATATACTTTAAATCATTTCTAGACTACTTAGAATACCTAATACAATGTAAATGCCGTGTAAATAGTTCTCATGCTGTCTTGTTTAGGGAATAATCACAATCTTTAGTACAGACACAACTATCATAGGCTTTTCGATCCACAGTTAGTTGAATCCACAGATGGGGAACCTGTGGATACCGAGCGCCTACTGCATCAAGGTCTTAACTGGGTTCAGTCACTATGCAGTCCAAATGGTCTCAACAACACCTTACTCTTTCAAGGCTGCTGTTGAAAATGGTTCCTGCTGTGGGAACAGTGGGTAGAATGTACATTCCAAGGGCAGGCAAGGGGTGAGGAGCTTACCTTTGCCTGGGTTCAGTTCAAGGGCCAACCGGTGGTCACGTCCTCTCCATGACTTCCTCCAACATTGGCCTGCTTCACTTTTTCTGAAATAGGTATGAAGGCTTCCTGAATGTTTAGCTGCTCTAGTAACATTAAAATACCATCTTATTTTCATTTTGGAATACTATGGAGGATCTTAGGTTCTGAATCTAAATGAGCAGAACTTAACATTAATTTTCTCCTTTAGATAATAGGTTTGAATTTAAGTACACTGAGTTTAAACTTCATGTTTTAATTAAGAAAAACTTTAATGCTCTTCCAAGAGTCTGTTAGAACCAATAGTTAACCTTCATACCCTTTACTTTGACAAAACATTTAAATTCAAAAAGATTACATATGAGGAGAGGGAGAGCAAGGGAGAGAACGCAGATCCCGACAATAAATGAATGAGGAGCTGACGTTTGCGGTAAGAGTGGCACATACAGCGGGTAGGGCTTAATTCACGTTGAATGAAGAACTCTTGGACAATGACGTACTCAAGTGAAAGAAGGTCCTTGGTTGGTGGCTTCTGTGGAGAAAAGTGTTCCTGGCCAGAGGTGTGGGAATCAGGTTCCAATGTGTCCATAATGAAGAGCTCATCTGGTTCTTTCTGATGTCTTTATTTTTTATTTTCCTGCTTGTAACTCGATTAGACTGCATCGTTGTTCTTTTTTACCTGTATTTATTTTGTTGTTCTTAACACAATTTACTGCTTTAAAGATATTGGGGAAATCTGCTTTTTCTCAAGTAAACTTTTTCTCTCCGAGTGGGAGGAGGGGGCCGAGGTCACCATGGGTATCCCCTGCTCCTCGGAGTTCTGCGTGAGAAGACACCTGCTGCGGCTGACAGGCCCAACACAGACGAAGCAGCTGGAGCTTCTTCTTTTGATCTCTCCCAGTATGTGCTATCTCCCACCTCACGTTTGCTGAGCATTGATTTCCACTGCAGATATAAGCATCTGAGCGTGTCACTCTTTCCCTCTATTTGTCAACTTTTACTTTTTGTTTAATCAGGCAACCCCCTGGGGGTGGAATCTTATTCATCGTTCCAAGTAGTGCATGATCAGACAACTTGAGGCCGGTTGCAGAGCCTGGATGCATATGCAGAAAAGAATGCTGTCTCTGAGGGCTCCTCAGCTGCAGCCCCGATGGGTATTTTCCATGTTAGCTTTGTAGGCGGAGCTGTCTCCTCTTTATGAGGTTGGGGGATGAGGTGCGGGGGAGAAGAAATGAGAACATTGCTTTTATCTTTTCTGTTCACCTAGGCGTTTGTCTTTAAGAAGCTGCAGAAGGCCTGAGAGGGTAATCTGGCTTTGAAGTCTGAACCCAACCTTCTCCCACACTCACACCCGCTGATTCTGGGTTGACCGAGCACATGGGACAGCCGATTGGCGGAACTCTTCCTTTATCCTCGCTCTTTGCATTTCCCTCCTGAAGCTTCAAACTCAGCAGCAGATGCTGCATTTTCTTAATAGATAAGCCCCATTCTGTAGTCAAGAGTATTTGAGTACTTGTCACTTCAAGTTGAAGAATGAAATAAAATAATCAGGAAAAGGCAAACATTTCATTTAGTAGCGAACTATCCCTCTTTGACACTTGCCCCTCAAGCCCTCAGGATTGATATGATAGAGTAAAATTGCTTTATACAATTGAAAAATGAAATTCCATCTGAAAGAGGTTAATAGTTTTTAGGAGAGAAACTGCCTTACAAAGCACATGTTCTCCTCCATTTTCACCTCAGCGGCCGGAGCAATCTAACAAAGAGAAATTAGATCACACCATTCCCCTGTCCTAAACCCTTTGATAACTTTCCATCACTCTAAGGATAAAATACAAACTCTTGACCATGACCTTCCTGACCCATAGGGTCTGGCCCCTGTCCACCTGCCCAGCCCCATCTTGTGCTAGCTTCCCCATCACCCACTAAGTTCCAGCCACGCTGGCCCCTTCAGTTCCTGGGATCACCACATTCTCTTACCTCAGAGCCTTTGCACATGCTTTTTCTTCTTCCTGAAATGCTTCTCTTACCTGTGGACTCTTTACATGGCGATTTCTTTTCACTCTTTGGCTGTCAGGCTATCTTCTCAGGAAGCCTTTCCACAACCACACTAACAAAACCCCTCCATTATTTTCTATTATTGCATCCTGTTCAGTTACTTCATAAACTTAATAGCTTTTGATTATCAATTTGTGTATTTGCTTGTGTATTGTCAATCTCTTCCTATTGGACCACAAGGACTATGCCTGTTCTTTTTTCCTCTCTCTCTTTTGTTTTTTGAGATGGATAGATGACCTACAAGAAATAATTTATAGATTATTTTAAAAGTTATGGTATAATTTACACAAAATAAAGAAGAAGGATTTTAAATGTTGAGTATGATGAGTTTTGACAATTTTGTACTTCCAGGTAGGCACCACTCGTGGTAAGATGTGGAACTTTTTCACCATCCATGAAAATTCCCTCATGCTCCTCTCCAGTCAAGTCCTCACCAGAGGTAATTATTTTCTCATTTATATCACCGTACATTAATTTTACTTATTCTTGGCTTCTTTCTCTCAACATAACGCCTATGAGATTCATTCATGTAGTTACGCATATCAGAAGTTCATTCCCCTTTGTTTCGGAGTAGCATTCCACTGTATGAATATACTAAAAAGTGTTACTCCATTCTGTTGTTGATGACGTTTGGGTTGTTTCCAGTTTTTGGCTATTATGGGTAAGACTGTTGTGAACATTCATTCTTGTACAAGTGTTCTTACAAACATATATATTCATTTCTCTTATGAATGAATACCTCGAAGTGGAATTGCTGAGTCACAGGGTAAGATGTATATTTAGTTTTCTAAAAAATGACCAAAAAGTCGTCCGTGTTTGTTTTGTTCACTAAAATAGACCCGATTTCTATCTCAGGGCATGATACACAGTAGTTATTTACTCCTTCTTTGTTGAATGATTCAATTCTGTTTTTAGTGTTCTGACTTCCGGAGAAACATCTGTCAATTATTCACGGATGGAATTTTTATTGAGAAATTATGACTCTAAGGTACAACTCAAATCATCATTTGGCAAGGACAATGTATGAAGTGAATTTTGAAATTAAGCCTCAGCATTTTGATTGTGTAGGGGAGGAAAAGTAATTTTCTCTCCATACTTCTAGGTTCTTGGCTGAGATCCCCCCCATCGTAATAAAAGACACATTAACAAGAGGAAAACAAATAGAAGATTAATAACATGTATACTTCCTGTATACATGAGCAATACCCAGGAAAACTGAGTAACTCCCTGAAATGGATCAAGCTACCACCTTAAATAACATCTCCAGTTAAAGACAAAACAAGATGATGGTGGGTGGCAGGGTGGTTTTGAGGGTGGGGGTCCAGGGAGATTACCAGGAAAAGCACAGTAAACAAGGGTAAGGTTGTTATACTGACTTAAGTGGTTGCTTTCTCCATTTTTAAGAGTTTCTAGAGATTTAGAGTTATCCTTCTCTTCCTAGTACAGAGAGAAAGACACTCTTACAAATGGAGATTTCCCTTATAAATGTAAATCTCATTACAAAAAGATAACTTCTACTTAGTTTTCAGAGTTTTTCCTATGTCTACTCTTTCTTAAAAATTATCAGCCTAAGAATCTCCTTATGCCAAAGAGGCTTGTTTCGGGGTGGAAGATTCTCTTCCCCTTAAGTTTATTTGGTTTTGCTTTTTTTTCCTTCTTACTTATTTTTTTTCAGTTGACCACTACTCTCTCAGCAGAAGACCATTTCTACCCTTTGGAACCATAAGTTGAGCCTTTGTGTGGGTTGTGGTTACAGTTTTTCTTCCAAAGAGGTCAGAGTATTTTGTAAGGAGCAGCTCAGTCATTTAGCACCTGTTGGGAAACTGATGGGTAAAATACACCTAGGGTCTTCAGAAGGTCAAGGGCAGAACTGAGTTACACAGTTAAGCTCTCCTTATTCTTTATCAGGAACTCACAATGAAAACTCTTTACTTCCTCTCAACAGCAGTGAGTCAGGCCAAAATCAACATTTAGTGGGTGGAGACAATGGGTGCTTCATTCGGAGTAAAGTCTCAAGGAGTCTCATTCCTGATTTGAAGTGACCCACATGGGTTCACAGTTCTCTCTCAGAACACGTACTCCTTTGATTTTCTTGAAAGCCTTTGGAAAGCCTTGGGACACCTGTAGGTTCCACTGGTAAGTGAACCTGGATTGTTGGGGGGATGGGAGAGAGGATGGGAGAAAGGATGGGAGAGAGGAGGAGAGAGGGAGGAATAGTGTAGTGGTTGGGAGGCAATGACATTGATTTAAAATATCAGATGCTGCGTTCATGAGTAACTCCTTAAAAGGCAAAGTCCTTCTGTAGTTCATGAATATTTGCATAACTGCTCATTAATGCTTGGGAGAACTGAATCACCACAATGTCATGGGGGCAGATTATTTCTATTAAGCCTGGTGGAATCTTTCTGTGGTGGGCATTGCCTGCCTGGGCCCCCATAACATAACAACTTGTAACATCCGGTACAGAAGCCCCCTGTGTCTAATAGTTGATCAGGGGTTGTAGTGCTCGTGAACACCAATGACTCAGAAAGCTCCTAGAAGTGAGATGGGGGAAGTAAAGACCCTATTAAAGATCTTCCTTTCCCTAGGACATGAGAGAGCTTGGACAATATCTAGAAGGACTTTTAATGTTCTTCAAAGCCATTAAGAATAATTTGTTTGTTCATAATTCTCCTCTTTCCTACTTCAAAATATGTTTTAAGTCAACTTGTAAGTTTTAAAAAAGTATAACACAGGACAACTGAAAGTGTATAACAGAAACTATTTTAAGGGAAAGGAAACAATTTTACACCAAAATTGGGATGACATTGTCAGTAAAATCGATACTACATGGAGCTCTGATCTTCCTGGCAGCCATAGCAAAACAACAGTAACAACAATAATGAAAGAACAAACAGAGACACAGTTCTTGTTATTTGATAAAGGGAATCAATCATAAAAATACGTTTGGAGTATATTTTTGGGGCATTGAATTCCTAAGAGAAATTAGCTTTTTGGGTTTCATTATAAAGGATAATGAATAAAGAAATGGGCATGTCTGCAGAGAAGTCCTATAGGTAAATGTCTCTTACATTCATGATCATTCAAAGTCCAAGGGCATAATATTAAGTTGTGCTCACTGAAGGAATTCATATAGAGACCTAAACTAATACGTTTTGTCTAAAGATTATTTAATTTGACACAGAATTAGAATATTGAGAACTTACTGCTGGAGTTCTTAGCTTTCTTATACTATGGACCTCTTTTTAAACAACATTTTACACACACTAAACAAAGCATATAGGATTATAAGGAAATCAATTATATTGAGGTAGTCATCAATATATTTGAAAAATTGTGACATATTAATATATATTAACACATTAAACAACAAGATCTATCAGCTGGTCTACAAACTACCATAGTTTAATATTGTGATGAATTTAACACTATTTTAACAAATTTGTACAACTATAGCGTAATAAGAAAAATATCTGTGATTTCTATTAACAGTCACAGAATCTGCTATTATTACTGTGGTTTATTTCCTACATTCATAAGAGAAGAATATGTTAAATAAACTTAGTTTATTTAGTCTAGTTTATTTATTTAGTTTAGTTAGTCTAGTTTTACCAGAAGTTAGTGAAGATCAAGGTGCCTTTTTTCCCATCCAAGTTCATGGACCTTCTGTATTCCGTTCGTGGGCCCCTTGGGATCTAAGAACAGCAGGTTAATAACCAATGACTTAGAGGAATGAATATAGGTTAACTAACCCATCTTCATTTGTTTTTGTCAGGATCTTGGTAAGAGTCAATCTGAGACTGATTGAGTAACTTAAATAAAGATATTCTTTGTGAATGGAGGGAGATCCATCCGCCTTAGATAACAAGAAACAAAGTTAATGTTATATAATGATAACATTTTTTCAGTCTTCTATGTGATTTCTTGACTTTTAATTATTTTTTGAACAACTCTTTAACAAACATAGAAACTATGTCTTATTTAATTTTTATGTCACATCCTGGAAAAAAGATAAAATATAGTTGTTGATGTTAGAATAAATGGAAAAATGAACGAATAAATTTTTTCTTGAGCTTCTGTTCTCTAGCTTCAGTTCTTCCAGTAAATCTTTCTCTGAGCTGCTAACAAATAGTAAATAAAATTTATTAGGCCCAATTTCCTTTCCCTTTACCTCTCCAATCTATTGCCTTGTGGAGATTCCAAAGCTTTTAGAAATGGAAAAAGAAAGGAGACGTCATGGACCTGTATGATAAGGAAGTTGTATCATTGGCACCTGACTCATGGAAAATTCTCAAATTCAAGGACAACAACAAGTGACAGTCTGGTGCTCAGAAAGTCAACACAAGTGAGGCTTTTTCTTCTCTACCCTTTTCCTATTCCATGATTCTTAGCTGAAAATGCAGACAGAGGGGAAGAAAATGGTGGAAAAAGGGGAAAACCCAAAAACTGGTGAGCAGGAGAAGTAATACGGGGATGAGGCATGGGAGGGGAAGCACAAGGAAAGTCATCCTTATTTGTGCTGAAAATCCACTGTCATTCCATCCCTCGCACGGATCACTTGGAGCTGTTTTGTGTATATCTGTGGGGTGGTGGGGTTTCTGGAATAGGTTATCTCAAAGTGTGGACCAAGGACCACCTGTGGTGTTTGTTGCAAATGCAGTTTTCTGGGCCTCTCTCCCAGTCTACTCAGTTAAAATCCTTGTGGGACCTGGGATTGTGCATTTTAACTAGCTTTCCAAGGGGTTCCAACTCCCCTTAAAGTTGGAGAACTACTCATTTTGATGAGAGAGAAAAACTTGGTTGACTATTGCTGTGGCAAAGGAAATCTAATTCTGCTCATTGCTCCCTCCCTACCCCACCCCCACATTAGGAGGAAAGAAACTCTACTTCTTCCCGCACAAATACTCGCACTGCACTGGAATTCAGGGATTTTGACATTTGGCCAAGCAACAAGTTAAGTGTTTTCTGCATTTTAGCTAATTATTAGCAAGGAAACATGGTAGGCAGCACACTGGAGTTAATCAGCAGGAGCCTCATGCCAGCCTCTTTAGCTTGTAAGAAAGAGAAGGCATAGAAGCAAGCTCTCCTGCTGATCCTGAGTAGGTGAACGTGTTGGGGGAGATGTTTCCTGTGGGTGTCTACGGATCATTCTTGGATGATAGGCCATAGAGGCAGAAACCTAGACTGTCTCAAAGTATGTTTATACTATCCAGAGAGAAAGAGCTATAAAATCAACTCCCAAATAATTTATATTAGCTTTCAAAAGCATGGTCTCTTCTATTGCCTTTTTTTTTTTTTTTTTTTTTTAGCAGCAAGATTTACTTTGGCCTATATAAAGATACATTTTTTCATTCTATGAAGCTTGAGTTAAGCAGTCCAAAACAGCCTCACTCACTATAGAAATTTTCTAGAGCAATTTCCATGCTAATCTTAGTCCATGATACTCCTGTTATTTCCCAAGTCATACCAAACAGCACTAAAAGGATTTCTCCCTATGCAGCTATCTCTCCAGGCACATTCCACACACTTTGATCAGAAACAAAGCTCCTTGAATGTAAATATTAAACTAAAACAAAATTAGATGGATATAACACTGAATGCACAATGAAATTCATGAGAGAGAAACAAACTATGAACCTCCCTCTAATAACAAATAAGATGAAATTTAAAAGCTCAATACTAGTCTCTGAAAATATTGCTTTCTTTTTGAAGTCAAATTAATTGATGGCTTCAGAATTCCTCTCTGGTCTTCCTTTCACCTACAAAGTGAGTATTTAAAACCACACGGGGCTGGACGTGTCTACCACCATCAGGTTATCTTATTAATAGACACATGCTATGGACTTGTCACATGAGAAGCATTTTCATTGAGATTTCAGTAATTTAAAAATTGGCTATAGAGTGTTTAACTCAGGCACTGACTATTTTCTTGTTTTTTCTTGGAACCATTGCAATTTGAAAGAAAGAGGCCTAAATCCTGGACAAACCATGTTTCAGAATGATGATAATTCCTTTCTATTGATCATCTGAATGGCCTACTTTCATGTTTTTCAGGTTACACTCTTTATTAGGATTCTTTATCCTAATAATTAGTCAATCCACATTACTCTGTTAACCTTTGTTATTTTGTTGACTTACTGCTACGGCATCACTTCAAAGTATAGCGTTTTAAAGCATGATTTACAGAATTAAGAGTTGTAAATTGCCTGGAAGAGACTGAGAAATCTACCAACATCCATTCACTTGTGCACACTGCCTGAATGATGCTGTAAATATGGATATCTCTTCATATTTTAATAAATCCCAGATGTTTCTAATATTCTTCCTGGCGATTTCTTTTATTTCATGATGTTCAAAGTTTCTTTGAGAAATTACTTCACTTATCAACTGTCTAGGAGGAGCAATGTTTAATCATGCAAAACTGATGAGAGTCTATCTTAATTAGCCATTCACTGGCCTCCTCTTCTCATGATCTCCAGAGGCTCTTGACTGCCACTTCTGCTCTGCTTGTCTGGATTTGGTTCGTCTAGAACAGAATATGGCCAAGGACAACTGGATATTTGTCCAGTGGACCATAATGTTTAAATGTTTTTACCTTTTTGGGGGAGAAGGCTGTGGAGGGAAGGTGGAAAGAGCAGTTGTATATTGCTAGTCTAAATATAGTTCAGGACACTGCGCTGCTGACCAGAACAAGGGAGGGAATCTCCTGTCTGTACTGTTAGCCTACACTTGCAGCTCTGGGTCTAGTTCAATAAGTCCCACGTGGGAGCGTCATGGACAAACTGTGGCATGACCAGTAGAGAATGATCAGGACACGTGATGAGATTTGGAACTGTTACGTAGGCCAAGACTTTAAAAGAACTAGGGTGTACAGCCTGGAGAGGGGGGGAGTAGTGGGAGATACTTTGGACATCTTCAAGTAGCTAGAGGACTATGACATAAGAAGAAGGTTTAATTTTGTCCCCATGTGACCCGAGAGGCAAAACTAGGGCCCATGGGTGGAAGTTGCAAGGAGCCAGATTTCTCTGTAGTATAAGGAAGAAATTTTTTTAACCAATTTGAATTCTCTATATACAGAATATTTTGCTTTGGGAGACAGTAAGTTCCCCATCACTGAGAGTATTCAATGACAAATAGACCAACAGTTAAGAATTAAGTTGTAGAGGAGATTCCAGCAAGTAAGGTTTGATTAGTTGAGTTCTAAGTTCTTTTCCAAAACTTGAGATTCTGTTTCAGGAAATTCAGTCTTGTGATCTGATTTGTAAAAATTTGCCCATCACAAGGCATGGTAAAAAAAAAAAGGTGAGTTTACACTCTGTTCCTTGATATTGAATGTACTAGGGTTGTAACCTTAGGCAGGTCACTTTACCCTCTGGGTTTTCATCTCTTTAACTGGAAAATATGGGTTTTGAACTAAGTGACTTCCAAGGTGGCTCATAGCCTTAACACTGTGAGTCTAAGAAGGTGTGCACAGCTGTCCTGCTCTTCTACTTAAAGTCAGTCCCCCTAGTACCACGTCTTTACGCCTCATGGAGGGGCATAGGGGCTCAGTAGCAGTGACTTCTGCTGATGGACTCCTGTGTACCTAATGCAGAAACCTGAGCGGCAGGTCTAAAACATAAACCGGTTGTGACTTTAGCGGAGTAGGGCTCTGGAGAGAGATAGGGTCAGAACCGTCCCAACGTTGTCCAGCAGACACAGTCCACTTCCAGTGTTTGTCACAAGAGTTATTATTCAAGTCAACTGACTTGCCCATAATTCTAGGTAAACTTCGTAATATACTGTAATACCTGTTCTTTGTAGATACCACTTTATGTGAGGATTAAATCACTGATTTGTAGACTTTTGGACTTACCCCCAGAGCCATATCTAAACCCCTCAAAAGGCATTATTTTTCTCTCTCTTGGCAAAAGCGATGTCAGTGCCATTTAGAGCTTTATCTTTCATCTTCCTCCGCTCATGCCTCCGCAGGGTTTCCTATCCTCGCCCCCTCCCCCTCCCTCCCTGAGACTCCCTGTCATGCGGTGGAAAAACGCAGAGAGACTCATCTTGTTTTGCCATTCTCTGGGGAGACCTATTCTAAAGTACAAACAGAAAACCAAATACGATGATAGAAAAAAATAGTTGAAATTATTTTGAATAGTCAGTAAGAAAACCTTGTAACCAAATCCACATCAAAGCCCAGCTGTTGGGGTTTACCTTTCAAATTCCATTAGCGCAGAGGCCTTGTATGGGGAGGGGGCCGTGGAGGTGGAGATGTGTTTGAAGAGGATACAAAAGGTCAGAGTGATAGTGAAAAAAAAAAAAAGTAACTTGAACAACAGGTTTGCGGGAGTGAGACAGAATATTTCCATCACAGAGACCACAGAGTTCAGCTTCCAAGAGGCATATGTGGCCTCTTATTTTCAACTTACTTTGTAAGAAGGTATTTATGGAAAGTCTTTCTGGTGGATCTCACTGGAAAGTATTTTGATGAGTTTCCCCTCCTCTTCCCTCCCTCTACGGAGCTTTTTTGTATTTTAAGGACGATTAAATCCTGCAGTTCCACCTTAGAAAAGGGTGATTTTGTAGGTTTGGTTAAGTGGGCAATGAGCAATTTGAGTTCAGCTGGGGGTGGGGACTTTTGGGAACCTTTTCCCTTTCCCAAGTGGAATGTGTGAGTGGAGACACAGAAGTTCCAAAATGGTGTCACGCAGGTGTGTCGATGATGCTACAGGTTTGTGACCGCCCTCTCACCCTCTTGGCAAGCATCCTATGAGCAGTGTGTTCACAAGGCCACATTGTCACAGTGTTTCCTTTGACTCTGCTTTGCTGGGCCATGTCAATGACCAGACAAATTTTTCCTTGATGTCACCAGAGGTCCAGAAATGACTGTATCTAGGCATAGGAAACCATTGAAGATCCTTAGTGAAGACATGTGACCAATTCCTGGGCTTGGAGTCATTCTAATATCTCACCTCTGAAATCAAATAGGGCAATCTTATTTGCTCCTATGAGCTCATATTGTCAATCTGGTAACACCTTAGTCTTGTGCGTATGTGATTAGATGAGGTTATTTAAAGGAGATTTCGCAGAGAGTGTGAGTGTTAAGGGAAGGACTAAGCAACAGCTCTTAGCAAAGCCAGAGAGAAAGAGGCATTTCACTTCCTTTGGAATGTTGCCATGTGAAGGCTGTGATTTGTGATTAAGAGCTAAGGTTCTTGGGCCAGAGAACTCTGGGTCAAATCTTCTTCCAAATGTTATGACAGTAGACAATTTTTAAGTCCCCATTTTCTTATCAAGAAAGAGAGATAATGCTAGTGCTTATATATATATCCGTTAAGGAGCCTTTGATTGTGAATAATAGAAAACTCAAGCTAGCTTAAGGGAAATGTATTGGCTTGTATACCTGTGAAGTCTTGAAGTAGGTATGGCTTCAGATGTGGTTTGATCCAGACACTCACAGTGTGATCAGGTCTCTAGTTTCATTTCTGTACCTTTCTCTTGCTATGTCTTCCTTGCATCAGGTATGCCCTCAGGCTGTCTTGTCTCAGGGAAGCAACAGTGGCAGTGGCAGTTCTAGACCTTACATCCTTACATCCCACTATCTAAGAGGGGAGAGTTTCTTTTCTGGTAGTTCCCATGGAAAATTGAAGTATTTTCTTTCCAAAAAGCCATCAGCAAATGCTTCCTTATGTCTCAAAGCCCTGAATTAGCTCATGAATACACTCTGACCAATCACTGGGCCAAAGGGGTGGGATGATAGATGTAAGGGTTACTTCTAGAGCTGAAGGCGGGGTCAAACCCATAGGAAAGGCAATTCCCCAAAGGAAAACATGCATGTTGGAGAAAATGGAGAAAATGATGCTAGGAGGCAACTGACACAAGTACCCCAGAGGGTGGGCAGAGGGTCTTAGCAGAGTGCCTGACCCTTGAAAGGACTCGATCAATACAAGCAATGATTATTATGTTGGCGTCATCCTGGGTTCACTGTTTCTGCCTGGAGGTGCTGCCTCACCTTTTCTTCTTTCGTCTGTAATGCCTGCCTCTCCTATTTAGCAAGTCTGAGAACTGGATCACCTTTCTCTGTGTCTGACTTGCTGGGTGGTCTTGGCCAAGTCACTCACTTCCCGTCTGTCAGAAGCGAAGTCTGGATGAAATACAAGCTGAGGCACCTTTCCAGAAATAAAGTGGTCTTTTTCTTTCTTTGGGCCCCCAGGAAACCTTACATAAAGTTAGTCATGATCAGGGACCCTGGATGCCAGGTTCGTGATTTAATTTAAAGACAAAAGGCATTGAAGTCGGGTAGATCTGGATTTGAATCCCAGCTCTGCTGTGCTGTGATTGTGGGGAACTTCAACCTCTGAGCCTCAGGCTCCTTGACTGAGCAAGGGAAGGGGTGATAAATAATATCTCATTTTCAAGCTTGACTTACACGGACATGATAGAGTTGGAATGAGGTCCAAGTTGAGATTTAGTTATTTGTTACTTTTTTGCCAAGGATGTTTTGCCCTGAGCTGTTGCCAATCTTCTTTTTTTTTCGTTTTTTTTTTTTTTTTGTGAGCCACCACCACAGCACGGCTGCTAACAGATTAGTGGCACAGGTTCATGCCTGGAACCGAACCCTGGCCACTGAAGTAGAGCGTGCTGAACTTAACTACCAGGTCACTGGGGCTGACCCATCTCCTAAGTTGAAATTTATACAGTGGTAGAACAGATAGAATAGTGCATTTAGAAATGCATGTCGATGATTTTATCTGCTCTTATTTTTAATATCTTGTCATTTGTCTGATGACTGCACATATTTTTCCCTTAGGGATATCGAGGCACAAAGTTGAGGGCTTGGAAAGTTAAATTAGAAAGATACATGTGGATGTATCATAATGTGAAATAAGAGAACACATTTTCCCCTTCCAGGCTGATGCTCATCTCATATAGGGCTGCTATGAAGAACAAGTAAATATTCACTAATATTGGTTATATCCGTTCTTCCTAGCTTCTCTATTTCTTTCCATTTTTTTCTGCCCTCGTGTACACCTTTGGCCAGCTGGTGCTACCTAGTGGCCATTGTAGGTATTACTTAAGCTTGATAGTGGCATTGGTCTTTTTTTTTTTAAACCACTTGACTGAGTTATGATTGACATTCAAAAAGCTGTACATCTTTAATGTATACAATTTGATGAGTTTTGGGATAAGTATACACCCACAATCAATGCTGTAAGCATGTCCCTCACTTCCAAAGGTTTCCTCCCATCCTCCTTATTTTTTGTTTTATTTTTTGTGATGCACATAAGATCTACCATCTTAGTAAACTGTTAAGTATGCAATACCATATTGTCAACTATAGGCACTATGCTGCACAGTACATCTCTAGGACTTATTCACCTTGTATAACTGAAACTTTGTACTATTTGACTAATAGTTCCCTGTTTCTCTCTCCCCCCAGCCCCTAGCAACTACCATTCTACTCTCCGTTTCTATGAGTTTGACTATTTAAAATTCCTTATGTAAATGGGATCATGTAGTATTTATTTTTCTGTGTCTGGCCAATTTCACTTAGCAAAATGTCCTCCAGCTTCATCCATGTTGTCACAAATGGCCAAATTTCCTTCATTTTTAAGGCAGAATAATATTGCATTGTACGTAAATGCACATTTTCTTTATCCATTCATCTGGTGTTGGATATTTAGGTTGCTTCTGTTACTGGCTATTGTGAATAATGCTGCAGTGAACACGGAAGTGCAGGTACCCCTTTTAAATACTGATTTCAATTCCTTTGGATAAATACTCGGAAATGGGATACTTAGGAGTAAACTTAACCAAGAAGGTGAAAGACTTGTACACTGAAAACTATAAAAAATTGACGAAAGAAATTTTAAAAAACACAAATAAATGGGAAGACATCCCATGTTCATGAATTAGAAGCATTAATATTGTTATAATGTTCGTACTACCCAAAGTGATCTACAGATTCAATGCAATTCCTATCAACATCCCAATAGTGGTTTTCTTTTTTAACAGAAGTAGAGAAAACAATCCTAAAATTCATATAAAACCTCAAAGGATTCCAAATAGTCAAAGCAATTTTGAGCATGAATAGCAAAGATGGAGGCATCACCCTTCCTGATATCAAAATATATTACAAAGCTACAGTCATCAAAACAGTGTGACATCAGTCTTTAAAGGAAGTGTCTGATCCCTGAAGCTGAGATTCTGCCTTGTTCCAGCTCCAGAGTATCAGGAGTGAGGCTCGATGCTGAGGGAGCTCACAAGAAACAAGTTGGTCCTTTAATTATCCTGCCACTTGCAAGATTATTGGGCAAAGCCAGGTTCCAGGGACTAGAATTTTGTAAGGTATCATCAATTCTTACCCTAACAAGCTAAGATGAACTGATCAAGATGAGTCTGAAAAACTGAGCGGAGCATAAGATGGAGAGCAGGGGATATTGGGCTGGTAGGTGAGACTGACAAATAAGACAGTTCCCCAACTCCTCAAGAAAAGGAACCATTACTGACTGAATCCTCAGATGCAACCAGGTGTCCAAAGAAATATCTCCATGCTCTGTGTGAATATAAAAATTTGATAACATACCAAACCTCCAGAGACTTTGAAATAGTACTCATTTATGGCATTCCTATCACTATTAGGAACAAGAATAAATCCTATTCCAGGTTGAAGCACTTCAATAATAGAAAGGCTAGGGATCTGGTCAAGATAGTGGTGTAAGCAGACTCTGAACTAACCTCCTCCCACAAACACAACCAGGTTACAACTACTTTTGGAAAAATTACCCTGGATAGAAAACTGAAAACTGGATGAAAAGAAACCCCACAACAAGGGACAGTGCTGACTAAGGTGGAAGAGGTGGAAATTCCTGCTGGAGAGAAAGAAAGCCACCTTTGGGAGCAGCGGAGTTTCTCAGTCAGCCAGGTGGGAGCCACCCTAAGGTATGCAGCCCTCCCTGGAAGAGTGATGTCTGGAGCTGGGGCCTGATACTGCTATAAGCATACTTCAGACTCAGCCCAGCTGAGATGAGAATCTCACTATCTGGATTTGCTGGCTATTAACTGCAGCAGGGATACCCCCAGAAAAGCTATCAGACGAAAGCCAAAAAGACTCAGGTCTTAAAGGGCCCATGCACAAACTCACCTGTCTCAGCAACATAAAATCACCAGAAAGAAGGCTGAAAGTCCTTTGGTGAAAAGAGGGTCACCAGATGGGCTCTGGAGGGATCTTGGTGAGAGGAGGGACCTCTCTGGAGACTGAGACATTGGTGGGGGCCATTGTTCTGACCTGGTCCAGACTTGCTGACACAGACCCTGGTGGGCACCATTGAGGTTATTCCCTTGGCCTGTTAGTCCATGGGTCTACCACACCCACTAGAGCACAGATTTAATCCAGATCAGCCAGGGCAGGCAGCTGGCCCTAGGGACTGGCCCTGCCCAACAGCAAGCCCTCAGGCTACTTGTTGGCCTGCATTGACTGGGTGCTTTGATCCTCTACAGGCAGGCAAGTGTGTCTACCTCTGTGGGGCAGGGCCTGTGTGAGGACCAGGTGACCTGTGAGGGACATTGGTGGAGAGGTGGGGGCCTCTACAGTGGGGTGTCGGGGCACACTCCAGGGGCTTGGGAGGTATGCACGGACCAGGACTGTGTTGATGGCATGTGTGGTCCTATGAGGGGTGAGACGTGTGCTTCACAAATAGCCATAAAAAGGATTGGCCCCACCTTCCAAAGCCTGAAACAATTGAGTCCTCCCATGCCTAGGGCCAGCCCCACTCAGCTGCACTCCTAAGAGAACTGACAACAGCCTTGTAGGCCTGAGGCTTATAGCAACTGTAAGCCCCTGAGCCTGGCAACCAGCTACACTAGGTAGCTACCCAATTAACAAGAAAACTGCAACAGGAGTGTGCTGTTAGACCTTGTAGCCAATGGTGCTGAGGTTCCCCAAACCTGATTTTACAAACAGCTGGCCAGGGCAGGAAAGAATAGACTTCGTGGGTACCTGCATTAAGAGCAACCCTGCCACAGCAGAAGGACACAAGTGGCTCACAAAGGGGCCACTCCTGGATCATTTGGACATGTGATGAGAGGGAAGCACACTGCTGGGCCTCAAAAGGCACCTCTTACATAAGGCCATTTCTCCAAATCAAGGGACACAGCTGATTCACCTAATACATAGAAATAAGCGCAGAGAAAGAGGCATAATGAGGAGACAAAGGAATACATTCCATCAAGGAAACAGGACAAAACTCCAGAAAAAGGACTAAATGAAACAGAAACAAGTGACCTACCAGACAAAGAGTTCAAACAAAATCTCATAAGGATTCCCACAGATATTGGGAGAAGACTGGACGAACATAGTGAGCTCAGCAACAAAGAACTGGAAAATATAAAAAAGAATCAATCAGAAATGAAGAATACAATACTGGAAATGAAAAATTCACTAGAGGGACTCAATAGCAGAGTAGAGGATGCAGAAGAACAGAACAGCGAGCTAGATGAAAGACTAGAGGAAATCACCCAAGCTGAACAGAAAAAAGAAATAGACAGAATGAGAACAGTCTAAGGGAACTCTGGGACAATATCAAGTGCACTAACATTTGTATTACAGGTGTCTCAGAAGGAGAAGAGAGAGACAAAGGGGCAGAACATTTATTTGAAGAAATAATAAATGAAAATTTTCCTAAACTAAGGAAGGAAACAGACATCCAAATACAGGAAGTGTGGAAAGCTCCAAACAAGATAAACTCAAAGAGGCCCACAACAAGACACATTATAATTAAAATGTCCAAAATTAAAGATAAAGAGAGAATCCTAAAAACAACAAGAGAAAGGCAGCAAGTGACACACAAAGGAAAGCCCATAAAGCTATCAGTGGACCTCTCAGCTGAAACCCTTGAGGCAAGAAGAGAATGGCATGATGTATTTGAAGTGCTAAAAGGAGAAAACCTATAGCCAAGAATACTCTATCCATCAAGGTTGTCATTCAGAATGGAAGGAGAGATAAAGTGCTTCCCAGACAAGCAAAAATTACAGGAGTTTATCACCAAGAAACCAGTTCTACAGGAAATGCTGAAAGGACTTATTTAAGTTGGAAAGAGATGACCACAAATAGGGATAAAAAAATTATGAAAAAAAAAATAACCCCCACAAAAAAACCAGGCAATAAAATCACTGGTAAAGGTAAAAATATAGTAAAGGTAGCAGATGAACTGCATGTGAAGATAATATGAAGGTTAAAAGACAAAAGTACTAAAATTACCTATTTCAATGATAAGAGGGTAATGGATAGACACACACAAAAGATTAGATATGATTTCAAAAACATAAAACATGGGAGGAGGGGAGTGAAAAAGTGCAGCTTTTAGAAAGAGGTCAAGCTAAAGAGTCTGTCAACTCAATATAGACTCTTATATACATAGAATATTATATAGGGTCCTCATGGTAATCACAAATCAGAAATCTATAATAAGTAAGCAAATAAGTAAGACAAAAGAAATCAAACATATTACTAAAGAAAGCCATCAAACCACAAGGGAAGAGAGCAAGAGAAAAAGAAAGGAAGAGAGAACTACTAAAACACCCAGAAAAAAAGTAACAAAATGGCAATAAATATATATTTATCAATAGCTACTTTAAATGTCTGAGGACTAAATGCTCCAATCAAAAGGCATAGGTGAAGGCTGGCCCCGTGGCCGAGTGGTTAAGTTCACGCTCTCCGCTGCAGGTGGCCCAGTGTTTCATCGGTTCGAATCCTGGGCACAGACATGACACTGCTCATCAAGCCATGCTGAGGCAGTGTCCCACATGCCACAACTAGAAGGACCCACAACTAAGAATATACAACTATGTACCGGGGGGCTTTGGGAAGAAAAAGGAAAAAAATAAAATCTAAAAAGAAAAAGGCATAGGGTGGCCAATTGTATAAGAAAAACAAGACCCATGTATATGCTGCATACAAGAGAGACACTTTAGACCTAAAGACACTCACAAACTGAAAGTGATAGGATGGAAAAAGATACTCCATGTAAACGGCAAGGAAAAGAAAGCGGGGGTAGCAATACTTATATCAGACAAAATAAACTTTAAAACAAAAACTGTAGCAAGAGATAAAGAAGGGCACTACATAATGATAAAGGGAACAATCCAACAAGAAGATATAACACTTTTAAATATCTATGCCCCCAACATAGGAGCATCTAAATGTGTAAAACAGTTATTAACAGACATAAAAGGAGAAATAGACAGTAACACAATAATAGTAGGGGACTTTAACACTCCACTTACACCAATGGATAGATCATCCAAACAGAAGATCAATAAGGAAAGACTGTCCTTAAAGGACACATTAGACCAGATGGACTTAGTAGATATATACAGGACATTCCATCCCAAAACCACAGAATACATATTCTTTTCAAATGCCCATGAAACATTCTCCAGGATTGATCACATAACAAGTCTCAACAAATTTAAGATGATCTAAATAATACCATGCATCTTTCCTGACCACAAAGGTATGAAACTACAAATCAACTACAGGAAGAAAACCAGAAAAGCCACAAAAATGTGGAGATTAAGCAAAATGTTACTGAACAATGATTGGGTCAATGATCAAAGGAGAAATCAAAGAATTCCTGGAGACAAATGAAAATGAAAATACGACATGCCAAAATCTATGAGACACAGCAAAAGCGGTTCTTAGAGGGAAGTTTATAGCAATTCAGGCCTACCCCAACAAAGAAGAAAAATCCAAAATAAACAATCTAACGGTGCATCTAAAGGTACTGGAAAAAGAAGAACAAACAAATATAAAAATCTGGAGAAAGAAGGAAATAAATGAAATAGAGACTAAAAAAAAAAAAAATAGAAAAAATCAATGAAACCAAAAACTGGTTCTTTGAAAAGATAAACAAAATTAACAAACCCTTAGCTAGAAAACCCTCACCAAGAAAAAAAGAGAGAAGGCTCAAATAAATAAAATCAGAAATGAAAGGGGAGAGATTACAACAGACACCTCAGAAATACAAAAGATAATAAGAGAATACTGTGAAAAGCTATACACCAACAAATTGGATAATATAGAATAAATGGATAAATTCTTAGAAACATACAACCTTCCAAAAGTGGACCAAGAAGAAGTAGAGAATTTGAGCAGACCAATCACCTGTAAGGAGATCAAAACAGCCATCAAAAACCTCCCAAAAAATAAAAGTCCAGGAGCAGATGGCTTCCCTGGTGAATTCTACCAAACATTCAAAGAAGACTTAATTCCTATACTTCTCAAACTCTTCCAAAACATTGAAGAGGAGGGGAGGCTTCCTAACTCATTCTATGAAGCCTTTATCCTGATACCAAAACCAGACAAGGACAATACAAAAAAAGAAAATTACAGGCCAATATCACTGATGAACATCAATGCAAAATTCCTCAACAAAATACTAGCGAATCGAATACAACAATACATTAAAAGGATCATACATCATGATCAAGTGGGTTTCATTCCAGGGATGCTGGGATTGGTTCAACATCCACAAATTCATCACTGTGATACACCACATTAACAAAATGAAGAATAAAAATCACATGATCATCTCAATAGATGCAGAGAAGGCATTTGACAAGATACAGCATCCATTTATGATAAAAACTCTAAATAAAATGGGTATAGAAAGAAAATACCTCAACAAAATAAAGGCCATATATGACAAACCCATAGCGAATGTCATTCTCAATGGAGAAAAACTGAAAGTTATCCCGCTAAGAACAGGAACCAGACAAGGATGCCCACTGTTACCACTCTTATTTAACATAGTATTGGAAGTCCTAGCCAGACCAATCAGGAAAGAAAAAGAAATAAAAGGGATCCATATTGGAAAGGAAGAAGTGAAACTGTCACTCTTTGCAGATGACATGATATTATATCTAGAAAAACCTAGAGTCCACTAAAAAACTTTTAGAAATAGTAAATGAATACAGTCAAGTTTCAGGATATAAAATCAACATACAAAAGTTGGTTGCGTTTCTATACACCAGCAACGAAGTAGCAGACAGAGAAATTAAGAATACAATCCTATTTACAATTGCAACAAAAAGAATAAAATACCTAGGAATAAACTTAACCAAAGAGGTGAAAGATGTGTACACCAAAAACTATAAAACATTGTTGAAAGAAATCGAAGACACAAAGAAATGGAAAGATATTCCGTGCTCTTGGATTGGAAGAATTAACATTGTTAAAATGTCCATACTTCCCAAAGCAATCTATAGATTCAACACAATCCCTAGCAAAGTTCCAAAAACATTTTTCACAGAAATAGAACAAAGAATCCTAAAATTTATATGGAAAAACAAAAAACCCCGAATAGCCAAAGGATTCCTGAGAAAGAAGAACAGAGCTGAAGGTATCATACTCCCTGATTTCAAAATATACTACAAAGCCATAGTAACCAAAACAGCATGGCACTGGCACAAAAACAGACACAGAGATCAGTGGAACAGAATCAAGAGCCCAGAAATAAACCCACACATTTATGGACAGCTAATATTCGACAAGGGAGCCAAGAGCATTCGATGGAGAAAGGAGAGTCTCTTCAATAAATGGTGTTAGGAAAACTGGACAGCCACATGCAAAAGAATGAAAGTAGACCATTCCCTTACACCATGCACAAAAATCAACTCAAAATGGATTAAAGACTTGAATGTAAGACCTGAAACCATGAAACTTCTAGAAGAAAACATAGGCAGAACTCTCTTTGACATCAGTCTTAGCAGCATATTTTCAAGTCCCATGTCTGACCGGGCAAGGGAAACAAAAGAAAAAATGAACAAATGGGACTACATCAAACTAAAAAGCTTCTGCACAACAAAGGAAACCATCAACAAAACGAAAAGACAACCTAACAATTGGGAGAAGATATTTGCAAACCATATATCAGATAAGGGGTTAATATCCAAAATATACAAAGAACTCATATATCTCAACAACAAAAAAACCAACAACCCAATTAAAACATGGGCAAAAGATCTGAACAGAGAATTCTCCAAAGAAGATATACTGATGGCCAACAGGCATGTGAAAAGATGCTCAATATCATGAGCTATCAGGGAAATGCAAATCAAAACTACAATGAGGTATCACCTCACTCCAGTCAGAATGGTTTTAATTAACAAGACAGGAAACAACAAGCGTTGGAGAGGATGTGGAGAAAAGGGAACCCTTGTACACTGCCGGTGGGAGAGCAAACTGGTGCAGCCACTATGGAAAACAGTATGGAGTATCCTCAGAAAATTAAGAATAGATCTACCATATGACCCAACTATCCCACTGCTGAATATTTATCCAAAGAACTTGAAAACACAAATGCATAAAGAGACACGCCCCCCTATGTTCACTGCAGCACTATTCACATTGGCCAAAACTTGGAAGCAACCTAGGTGCCCATCAAGGGACGAATGGATAAAAAAGATGTGGTATATATACACAATGGAATACTACTTAGCAATAAGAAATGATGAAATCCAGCCATTTGCGACAACATGGGTGGACCTTGAGGGTATTATGCTGAGTGAAATAAGTTAGAGGGAGAAAGTCAAAGACCGTATGATCTCACTCATAAGTAGAAGATAAAAATAATGACAAACAAACACATAGCAATGGAGATTGGATTGGTGGTTACCATAGGGGAAGGGAGAAGGGGGGAGGGCAAAAGGTGTGATTAGGCTCACATGTGAGGGGATGGACTACCGTTAGTTTTTGGGTGGTGAACTTGATGTAATCTACACAGAATTTGAAATCTATTATGATGTACATCTGAAAACTATATAATGTTATAATCCAATGTTACTGCAATAAAATAAAAAATAAATAAAAATAATAAAAGAAAGGCTAGCGTGCAGGAGTTCTGAGGCGGTGTGTACTGGCCTGTCAGCATCTGCTCAGTGTGCGATTGGTGAGCTGCATCTGGTTTTTGTGCGCTCTTCAGTTGGCTTTGCTGTCAGGCTGATTACATAGCAGAGATATGCTCAGGCCGTCAGCAAAATATTAAAAACCTCAAATGAGATTTCATTTTGGGTTTTCTGGTTACAAGATGTTCCGTGTATTTGTCGTGGGAGAGAGAAAGCATGTTCAGCCACAGTCCTTACCGAGGGGGGACAATAAGGAACTGAACCTGGTCTCTCCAGACCCCTTCCTATGAGAGCCTGTGGCTGTGACATAGAGCCCTACATTAATGCTGCCACAGCAGTGTACACTTTGTCTGTGGAAGCATTATTTTGAGTCCTGTGACTATTTAGCAGTCCACTCTTGTTTCATTGCCACTGTTAATGAAAGGGTAATATGTTTCTATTCTTGCACAAAAAGCCTGGGAGTTGGTGTAGCGCCACTAGTTTTTAGTTTTGTAATCTTGGGCAAGTTACCTAATTTCTTTAGCTGATGGTTTTTAGGCTGTGAAATCAAGAAAGTAATATTATCTACTGTATCTATCTACCATAGTTAGTCTAAGAATCAAATGAGATATGAGTGAAGGGTCAAGATGAACTTTAAAGCATCATAATTATCATAATTGTTATTAAAAGTACTATTAGTAATAATCTTGGTAATAGTGGTAATACTTTGAAGTGATTGTAGAATAATTAGCCAGTGTAGAGAATAGAAGCACCTAGAATTGGGGTGCAGGATTAAGAAAAGTCACCTTTTGAAAAAGAAAGTAGCGAAAGTCAACTGATAATCGGTCCACTTTGCTAAGCCATTTTAAAATCAGCCTCCTCTAAGGAATAATTTCTGACCGTGTTGCTGATGTGAATTTAAGAAATATCCAAGTACAAATAAGAAAGTTAAATGTAACTAATTTTTACAGATTGAAATGTACATTTTAGTGACTGACAAAGAGGATATTTAGATGGTAAATATTTTTGTCTTTCGCAATCACGATTCTGGGTTGCAGATATCAGTCATGGGTGCCAAACGTTAGAACTTGAAGAGGACTTAAAGCACATCTTGTCTATTCCAGTACCTTACTGTAAAGATATTATTTTATGATGAGGAAGCTGAGGTCCAGGTGTTACCGAACACAAACACAGTTTCTTTTACCTGCAGCACAGAAAGGCCAATAACTGGAACGCCAGGCTTGTGGCAAGGACAGTAGTTTATTATCAAAAGGCAGACAGATGAGGAGATGGGTCTTAGAACTCAGATGTACCTCCTCAAAGGGAAAATTGTAGAGGTTTTTGTCTGGGGTTTTATGTAGGGGAGGGGAAGCAAGTGGCCTTGCTGGTTGGTGCCTTCCCACTAGCCTGCGTTTGGCCTGGAAGACTGAATTTCTTTTCCCTTGACCATCTGGACTTTTCTGGTTAGTTTTCATCTTCAGCCTGTGTTTGGCCCTGTGAGGCTGAATCTTGATGTCTGGACCTTGACTTCCTGGGACAGCCAGCTCACTCATATACTGAGAAGGGACAGAAAGACCTGGTTAGTTTTAAACAAAATTGGTTATGCTGAATATGCACAGCTGCAGTTAGCAAAGCTTATCTCAAATTGTTTCTTCTAGGGAAGATATTTTAACATCTTCATTCTCAGTTTCACAGGCAGGTAATGGGACTTCTCTGAGATCAGAAGCAAATAATTAACACAGAAAGGAGTAAAGCCCAGATCTTCTGACTCCCCATCCATGTTCTTTCAGGTCCCTTGGTTGGCCCTATTCAGATCCCTTGGAAGTCCAGGGATGAAGAGTAGGGAGGGCCTTTTCCAGTAAGAACTTCATAGTCTAATGGAGGAAACAGGGAAATAACCAACTATACTAAAAGAATGTGATCAGAGATAGAACAAACATAAGCCACATGCATGCTTTGGGAAAATGTTTGAAGAGAGAGTTTATTCTTCCTGTAGCGGGTTAGGCAAGGCTTTGTAGAAAACCTTCTCATGCATACCACGATGATTGTTATCAGAACTCTGAAATAACAGGGAAAGCTCCCAGGAGTCCTACTGGTAGTTTGGCCCAGGGTCCCTGGGTAACAGATGTAAAGAGACCTTGGTTCCTGGGGCATGAAATGGAATCCTCAGAAACTGAATTGACACAAGGCTATCTCTGTCTCTCTCTGTTGGGGCTGGTAAAGAATTCCCCTCGATGGTAAGAAAATCACCCTGAGGTTGTGTAGAGAGAAGATGAGTGTTTCATCTTGGGACACCTGTAATCTGTTGGCAAGCAGAGAATTTCAGGCTGGTACTAGGTACTTGAGTCCCCTCCAGCCGCAAACCCAAGAAGTTAAATTCCTCTACTTACTAGGCTGTAACAGACGGAGACTGAAAGATAGAAACTTAGGAAGGAAAACTAACACTTGTTGAACTTTTAATGTGGCCAAACATTGTGCTAGATGCTTTATAGATGCTATCTTATTTATTACTCCCAACAGAGCTTGAGGTAGAGTTAGGTCTGGTTTTACTAGACTTCCAGCTTTCCTTAAGTTCTTCCTCACCATTTACTCATTTTATGAGTGCTTCATGCGTGCTTTCAAAAAAATCCTTTCAGGAGGTAGCTTCTCCAATTCCTCTTCCTGAGCCAGATGGAACCTTGTCAGGAAGCTTTAGGAGCCTCCTCCTTAGCCAGAATTTTAGTTAGGAAATTGGAAATGACCTATATCTTGATCAATAGAGAAATGGCTGAATAAATTATGAAATACTAGGGACTGTTAAAAATAAATACTAATCTGAAAATCTGACTATGATGTTTTTAGCAATTTCAGTCCAATATGTATAGTACGCTCTCATTAAAAAACTCTGTGTGTGTGTATATGTGTGTGTGTATATATATATATATATATGTATATATATATATATGTCTAAAATTATATAACAAACTGTTTACTGTAGTTTTCTTAGGGGATTAACTTGGGACAAATAGGGACAGAGGTAAGCTAAAAGTGTGACAAGAATGGGAGGCACATGTCTTTTATTTATTTACATAACTTTTATGTGATGAAATTATGAGTGGCTTTTACTTTATTGTGTATTTTTCAATTAAAAACAGTTATAAAAATCCCCTTCATTTCTGTTTTTGTTCCATGGGCTTCAAACCAGAATCCTTTGTACTCTCAACGTGATAGCAGAGATTTTGAGGGGAATGACTCATTTTTTCAACCCTCTCTTTATTAGAGCCCTCCTCTCATAGACTCAGGCATGACAGGTGGGGACCTGTCACCTGATGAGCAGACTCATAGTTCTGTCTCTCCAGTCCTGCCCTTGGACCAGGCTCAGGCACATAGATGGACTTGTTCTGCCTTAGGTTAACTTTCTTCCCTTGCATCTGAAATTACTTGGCAGATTCCATAGATGTATTCAGACGGAACTGACTTGCAGGATGAATACAATTGAGGCTATTAATCTGTGACCTCAGTATGTGGGAATTATTATCCCCATCATATGAATGAGGCGCTCAGAGAAATTGAAGAGGCACTGAAATTGAGGAGGGCACTTAAAAAAAAAGTCTTGAACATGTGAGTTTAATTACCTCCTAGACCATCAAGATGGAAATATGTGGTAAATGATGAGAGAGGAGTTAGAGTAAAATGGGTCATACAAAACGTTGTTTTTGATCACTTTAATGTTTGTTTAAGCTCTAGATGATTTTGTCTGATTTATATTTATGACAATGGAAAGGGGCAGTTGTTAAATGTTATTGGTGACTTGACTTTCAAACCAAAAATTAAGACTAATAATCTTTCAAGTGCCTTGATCAATTTAATTGAAGCTCTCCTGAGATTTTAATGTGAGCTGTTAAAATTTGCAACTGCTTCTCTGTTTGACTTGATTTCTAAGGTTCTGGCTCCATCAATGTGTAAGTTTGATAAACTGGTTATTTTCCTTCTCTGGGCTTCAGTTTTCTGATCTGTAAACAGAAGAGTCGGCTGATTCTCTGTGGTTATCTGAGAGTTCTCCTTAATTCATAGCTCATTTACATAGCTAATTAAATTTATTTCTGGAAACTCCTCTCTATGTCCTTTGAATACTAACGTCAAAACTGCATAACTATCTTATATAAAATAATAAAGTGGCTTATCACAAGTAGATTAAATGCTTTCTTGCATTTTATACTGAGTTCTTACTGAAGTTATAATTTGTCAAGAATTACGTCACAGCTATGTTCGTTGGTCAGATTTATTCTATGTTAGTATTTCAAAAATATTATATAGGAGACCTGAGGTAGACTACATGGGAGTCATCACTTCCTCAGAAAGAGAAAGTGATATCTTTTCCAAATTATATTTATTTAGATAAAAGAGGGAAATTCTTAAATAAAAACTGTTGGAAAAAATTTGCAGAAAGAACTAAAAATGGAGGAATGTCTTGCTATTTTTCACATTTGGCATGTAATTGTGCAGGTTCTAAGTTGGTCTGAATGATAAAGACTTGGATCTCATAAGACGAGTTGCTGTATTTATTTTACCCAAAGAGGGCACATGTTGTCTTCATCAT
The DNA here is from genome assembly GCF_041296265.1 of Equus caballus. Lineage (NCBI taxonomy): Eukaryota > Metazoa > Chordata > Mammalia > Perissodactyla > Equidae > Equus > Equus caballus. Next base: position 8,669,419 of record NC_091688.1, read on the forward strand.
CATTATCAGTAAAAATAAAATCAGTGTTCTCCTTGGTATGTTGTCCGCGTGGTGACTTTAGAGACTATGTATTCAAATGATCTCGTTTTATTTCATGAAGATTGTCTAAATCCTAATGATAATAAATTTCTGTCTAATATTGGAGCAACTCAGTGATATAATTATAGCCACTCACTTTTACCCTGTTTTATTTTAAACGTACATACATTAACATGCACTCTATTTGATATAGCTCTGAGTTTTCACAAATGTACAGTCATATTTGTTATCACCACAATGAAGATACAGAACCATTCCATCACCCCCCAAAATTCCTCATACAGCTCAGGAATAGTTAACTCTTCCTCCCACCATCAACTCTTAGCAACCACTGGTATGTTCTCTTCCTATAGTGCCTTTTTTCAGAAAGTAGTAGAAATGGAATCTGACAATGTGAAGCCTTTTCAGTCTGGCTTCTTTCTCTTAGCATAATGCATTTATTTTAGATTCATCCATGTTGTTGTAGCAATAATATGTTCCTTTTTTATTGCTGAATAGTATTCCATTGTATGGATGTGTCGCAATGTTTACCCCCTGAAGGACATTTGGTTTTTCCTTAGTTTTTAGTGATTGTGAATAAAGCTGCTGTAAACATTTGCAAACAGGTTTTAGTGTGAGCATGTGTTGTAGGGGGAGAAGGGTAAGCACCTAGGAGTGGGACTGCTGGATCATATGATATATGTGTGTTTAACTTTGTCAGAAATGGCCAAATTGTCTTGCAAAGTGGCTAAATCATCTATCTTTCTGACCAGAAATACATGAGAATTCCAGCACTTGGTATTGTCAAGTATTATTATTTTTCAGATTTTAGAATTGCACTAGATGAGTAGCAGTATCTCAGTTCCCTAATGACTTATGACATGGAGCATCTTTTCACGTGCTTATTTACTATCCCCAGATGTTCTTTGCTGGTGTGTCTTCAAATATTTTGCCCGTTTTTAAATTGGGTTATTTGTCTTCTTATTGTTGAGTTTTGGGAGTTCTTATTCTGGATACAATTTCCTTGTCAGATAAATGATTTGCAAATATCTTTTTCAGTCAGCAGGTTGTCTTTTTACTTGCTTAAGAGTGTCTTTTTCAGGGCAAAATATTTTAACTTTGATGAAGCCCAATTTGTCATTTTTTTTCCTTTTCGGTTTTGCTTTTGGTGCCATATCTAAGAACTCTCTACCTAATCCAAAGTCACAAAGATTTCCTCCTAAATTTCTTCCAGAAGTTTTATGGTTTAATGTTAGACATTTAAGTCTTTGATCCACTTTGAATTAATCTTTTTTATAAGATATGAGACAAAAGTTTATTTTTCTAGGTATGAATGTAAAATTATCCTAGCACTATTTGATTAAAAGGCCATTGTTTCTCCAATGAATTGACTTCATACTTTGTGAGATCAATTGACTTTATATATGTGAATATATATCCGGACTTTTTATTCTTTTCCATTGATCTAGGTGTCTGCTCTTTTTCAATAACACACTGTCTTTTTCACTATAGCTTTATAGCAGGATTTCTCAACCTCAGCCTGTTGATATTTTGGGTAATTCTTCGTTCTGGGGGTATCACATGAGGTTTAACAGCATGCCTGGCCTTCCTTAAAAGTCTCCAGACATTGTCAAAGATCACCTGAGGAGAAAGACACCTCTGGTTGAGAATCACTGATTTATATAAGTTTTGAGAATCAGACTTTATCCTTCTTTTTCAAAACTATTTTGGCTATTCCAGTTCCTTTGCTTTCTCATGTAAATTTTGGGATCAACTCATTGATTTCTACAGAATATAGGGCTGGGATTCTGATTGGGATTATATTGAATTTATACACCAATTTGGGAAGAGTGACATCTTAACAATATTGAGTCTTTCAATCCATAAACACAGTATATCTCTACATTTATTAAGTCTCTTTTGATTTTTTTCATTAATGTTGTGTTGTTTTCAGCATACAGATTCTGTGTATGTATGTATGTATGTGTGTGTGTATCAAATATATATATTAGACCTATTTCATTTTTTACACTATTGTAAATTGCACTTAAAATTTTGAATTCTAGATGCTCATTGCTACTACTGAAAAATATAGTTGATTTTATATATTGAGCTTGTATTCTGCAACCTTGATAAACTTATTTATTAGTTCTAGGAGCCTTTTTTGTAGATTGCTTGAGATTTTCTATGTAGACAAATGTATCTAAATAGAATTTTTTTCCTTTCTTTCCAATCTGTGTGGTTTTTATTTCCTTTTCTTGCCTTATTACACTAGCTAGGATGCAAGTACAATGTTGAATAGGAGTAGTTATATCAGCTATCCTTGTCTTGGTTCCAATATTAGGGGAAAGTATTCACTATTTCTCCATAAAGTAATGTCAACTGTGCATGTTTGTATCTGCCTTTATTAGGTTAAGGAAGTTCCCTTTTGTTTATAGTTTTCTGAGAGTTTTTAACATAATTGGATGTTGAATTTTGTCAAGTATGTTCTCTGCTTCTGTTGAGATGATTGTGTAGTTTTTCTTTTTAGTTTGTTGATGTGGTCAATTACACAGAATGTTTTTCAAAAATTGAAACATCTTTGCATTCCTGCAATAAACCCCTCTTGTTCATGGTATATCCTTTTTATATGTTCCTGGATTTGATTTGATAATATTTTGTTGAGAGTTTTTGTGTCCATGTTCATGAAGGGTATTGGTTTGTAATTTTATTCTCCTGTGCTGTCTCTGTTTGGTTTGGTATCAGGGTAATGCTGCCCTCATAAAGTGAGACAGAAAGCGTTCCTTCTTATTCTATTTTCTGGAAGAGATTGTATAGATTTGGTGTTATTTCTTCCTGAAGTTTTTGGTTGAGTTCAGCAGTGAAGCCCTCTGGGCCTGCACTTTTCTCTGCTGGAAAGTTTTAAGTACAAATTCAGTTCCTTTAATAGAATATTTAGGTGACATATTTTTTCTGAACGATTTTTCATATTTTGTTTTTCAAGGATTCATTCTGTTTCATTTAAGTTGTTGAATTTATGGGCATAAAGTTGTTTGTAGTATTCCCTTAATATCCTTTTAATGTCTGTAGTATCTATAGTGATGTCTCTTCTTTCATTCTTGATATTGATAATTTGTATTATGTCTATTTTTCTGGTTCACTCTGGCTAGAGGTTTATGAATTATTTTTGTCTTTAAATAAAATTGGCTTTATAAGTGTTCTCTATTATTTTTGTTTTCAATATCAATTTATGCTCTTAATTTTATTATTTCCTAGCTCCTGTTCACTTTGTGTTAAATTTGCTCTTATTTTTCTAGTTTCTTAAGACGGAAGCTTAGACTATACTTTGAGATCTTTCTTCTGTTCTAATATTTCTATTTTTTATATATTTTCATTTTTGTGTAGTTTAAAATATTTTCTAAATTCTCTTGAGACCTCCACTTTGGCCAATGGATTACTTAGAAGGATGCTGTTTAATTTCCAAAGTTTGGGAAATTTTCAAATATCTTTATTACTAATTTAATTCCATTGCAGTCAGAGAATAAACATTGTGTACCTTCTAGTTTTTTAAATTGACCATGGTTTATTTATGGTCCAGAACAGGGGTAGGTAACATTTTTTGTAAAGTGTCAGATACTAAATATTTTTGGCTTTTAGGGCCATATAGGCCCTCTTGAAACTACTTACCTCTGCCTTTGTGGCTCAAAAATAGCAACAGACAATATGCAAACAAATGGACATGGCTGTGTTCCAGTTAGACTTTATTTACAAAAACTGATGTTGGCCTGAATTTGTCCTCTAGGCCCTAGTTTGCTGACTCCTGATCTCCTTTGGTGAATGCTCCATGTGCACTTGAAGCAAACATATATTCTCCTGTTGTTGGGTAGAATACCTTATAAATATTGATTAGGTCAAGCTGATTGATAATGTTGTTCAGATCTTCTCAATCCTTGCTGATTTTCTACTGTTCTATTGATTACTGAGTGGTAGTTTGATGTCTCCAAGTATAATTGTGGATTTGTGTATTTTTCCTTTTAGTTCCATCAGTTTGTACTTCATGTATTTTGAAGCCCTGTTGTTTGGTGCATACATATCTGGATTGTTAGGTGTTCTTGGTGTATTAACCCCTCTTTCTCCTGGTGATCTTCCTCGTTCTGACACCTACTTTGACTGATGTTAATATAGCCATTCTTGCTTTCTTTTGGTTAGTGTGATTTCATAGTTTATCATTCTCCATCCTTTTACTTTAACCTATATATCACTATGTTTAAACTGAGTTTCTTATAGGCAGCATACAGTTAAGCCTTTTTGTTTTTCCTGTCTGACAATTTCTGTCTTTAATTGGTATGTTGAAACTACTCACTTTTAATGGAATTATTGATGTGGTTGGATTAGGTCTACTCTTTTTTATTTTAGATTTTCCTCTCTCTGGCTTTTATTCCTCTCTGCCATTTTTTGGTTTATTTCAGTGAACCCAAGAGAAAAAAATAAACTATTATATTTATCCAGATATTTATCGTTATTATTTAGTATATCATTGCTTTTCCTTAAATCCTGAAGTTCCAAGTCTCTCTTGTATCATTTTTAATTAGCCTGAAGAACTTCCTTTAGCATTTTTCTAAGAGCAGTTTTGCTGAATATGAATTGTCTTAGTTTTCCTTCATCTTAAAATGTCTTCATTTCACCATAATTCCTGAAAGATATTTTGCTAGATCCGGAATTCTGGGTTGACAGCTATTTTATTACAGTACTTTAAAAAGGTCGTTCCACTGTCTTCTGGCCTCCATGGTTTCTGATAAGAAATCCACAGTCATTTGAATTATTTTGCCTCTATGTGTAATGTGTCATTTTTCTCTGGCTCCTTTCAAGATTTTTTATCTTTGATTTTCTGCAAATTTATTATGATATATCTCGGATGGTTTTCTTTGAATTTATCCTATTTGGGGTTTTATTTTTTTGGCCAAGTTTAGGAAGTTTCCAGTCATCATTTCTTCAAATAGTTTTTCTGTGCCAATCTCTTTCTTATATTTTTCTGGAATTCCAGTGACATGAATGTTGGACTTTTTGATATTTTCTTATAGGTTCCTGGGGCTTTGTTTAATTTTTTTAAATATTTTCCCTCTCTGTTCTTCAGAATGAATAGTTTTTATTGATCTGTACTCATTTGCTGACTCTTTCCTCTTTCATTTCCCTTGAGTCCATTCAATGAGTTTTGTATTTCAGATATTATTTTTTCAGTTGTAAAATTTTCATTTATTTCTTTTTTTGTCCTTTTTATTTCTCTATGAAGAGTTTCTATCTTTACATTCATTTCAAGAGTATTTGCTTCTAGAAGTCTGGCTATAATAGGTGCTCTGAAGTTTTTGTCTGATTCCAATATCTGAGTCATTTCAGGATTGACATCTGTTGGCCGTCTTTTCCCTTAAGAAGTTGTCATATTTTCCTGGTTCTTTGTTTGTCAAGTAGTTTTGTTTTTTTCCTAGACATTTTGGATATTATATTGGGAGACTCTAGGTCTTATTAAAATCCTCTGGAGAACGTTGATTTTTTATTGTTATTATTTTATTTTTGTAGTAATCAATCTTTTTAGGTTCAGACTGCATTTTGTTTCACCTTCTCTGGATGGTGGTTTCAATTTATTTATGTTTTCTAGGACTTTTTCATGCTGCTTTGGGTCTGTCCTGAGCATGTGCCCTCAGAGGTGAATTCAGGACATGTTGCTTTATCCACAGAATTAGGAGATCTCCCTCTCTAGCTCTTTCTCCAAGTATTTCCCCCAAACTCTCTGCTTCTAGGAGCTCCTTTTCCTTGTAGTCTGACTCGAAAGATAAGGTTTAACTTGAAGTTCTAGTGACCACATTGCCTATAATTCTGCACGACTGGGGCTACCCTCGGGGCCAAGTGGTGAGAGAAAAGAGAGAGAGAAAAAATAAAAGTGATTCCACCACTCTTTTTGTACCACAAAGTTCCCTTTTCTAGTTCCTTTGGCCAGAAATGCAGGTTTTCTTTCAGGGTTTTAGGGGCCACTGTTGCAATGTGGTGACCTCATGATGTGGGCTGCCCTTGGAGCAGGACTGGAAGAGAAAACAGGGAAAGTGATGAGAATTCCTTGGATCAAAGTGGGAAAACAAGAAGAAAAATACCAAGGAAACTCACCCCTGTATGGGTTTTTCAAGTTTAAGTTCTGCTCCCTAACCTGCTTGCTATTCTTAACTTTTCCGAGTTGTCAGGTAGTTGCTTTTGTGTGCTTTGTTCACAGTTTTTATGTAACCAGTGGGGGATATAGGCTATAGGGACGGCTTGCTCCCCCTTGGCTGGCAATAGGAATCCTCTGTATCTATTCAATTTGCTTTGATTCTTAATTGCTCACATTGCCACCTTAGAAGATGATCAAAAATTATTTGTTAAATGAAAGGATAAATGAATAAACAAAGGAAAGAGGAAATGAGAAGAGGAAGGAGGAAGAAATAAAGGAAAGGAAGAAAATGGATGGATGGATTTAGAATGTTTGTGCTTCCTATGACATCTTTAGACATAATTCTACATTATGGTCACTAGATGGCGGTATAAACCAATGCCCACAGTGATCTTTTAAAAATATGTTCAACAATTGTTGACAATCTACTATTGGTAAGGTAGACGTTAGAACCTAAGAAGAGTGGGAGTGGAGAGGGGGTAGGGCACAAAGATAAATAAGAGGCAATTTCTGCCTTCAGGAGTTCACAGGTTGACAGATAAACAGAGTAACCAAAATATAAATCAGATCATAGTAATCCTACAGTAGGTGTATAAACTAATATTGCAGTAAGACAAGAGGGAGGCATTAATTCTGACTACAGAAATTGAAGAAGTCTTTGCAGAAGTAGAGTTTGAGCTGGACCTTGAAGAATGAGTATAGGTTGGACACAGAGAGTGGGAAGCTGGGGTAGACAGGAGGAGGCATTCCAAATAGAGGGTACAAATCTGGGAGAATATTTAGACAACAATAAATATTGAGGTGTGGCTATAATGTAGGATATGTGAAGGAAATAATAGGAGATTAAGTTGGGAATCTAAGTTGGCATCAAATTATGGGAGTTCTTACGTGGGGTGAGGGACCACAGTCCTGGTGTCGTCTCTAATTCCTGTGGTCCTGCCCCCGTCTGTGGGCTGAGTGCTAGGTGGGCTGGCATTTTTAGCTACAGTATGCTGTCCTTTGTGGTAGAGGAGCCTGTCCCAGGGCCCTGGGTGGCCACTGCTGCATCAGAAGCTAAAGACTCAAATGCTTCTAGGGTACTAGAGGGAAGCTAAATGAGTGCTGTGGCTGGGTGGGCATCATGCCAGACGCAGTCCCTAAGAAGGACTTGGATGAACTCAGCTTGTAACCATATGGGAATGTGAGCCCAGAATTACTAGATCCAATTTCTCAAGAGAAGTCGGAAATACAAACTTATGTGAAATTTCCTGATTTTGAAATGCTGGCATTGACTCATGGTTTAGAAAGCACAGAGCGTGCCAATCATAACACATCTGCGGCTGGAGTTGGCCCTTGGGCTGTCTCTTCATGACCTCTATTCCGGAGAGTCATCTGCGGGTTCCTGTCCTGGTTTCGGCCATGGCCAACATCGAGACCTAAGTGTCCTTCGAGGGAGTTCCTCCTTCCCTAATTGGCCGTTCCCTGTGTACCAATGTTCCGCTAGGAGTGTCTCTCAGAAGGACACTTCCCAGCCATTCTTGCCAGTGAAGCCCTTCTCCCAACTTCCTTCTGCTCCATGTAGGAGCCACATGCTGGCCCTCGAGGGAGGTGGCTGGGGTGCAAGCACTCCATTCCTGGTGTCCTTCTTATGTCTCAAATACATCAGTGTGACCTTTTTGATGACCCTAATTGTGCATAGAAAATATCATTCAGAAGTTACTTTGGTTTTCAAAATTAATTTTCTTTTAAAATCTATTGCTTCTTTGTACTTTCAGGTTACATTTAAAACATTGTTTTCTACTTATATATCTACATCCATATTTTAATAATGACATTATTTCTTATTAGTTAGAACTGGGGAGAATTTGGGTTTTGCATTTTTCTTGCTGATTCCTCATTACAGCTATCGGGATCACAGAAAAAGGGTGATTGGATTTCCAGGTTCCTTGAGGCCACAGAAGCTGGGAATCTGGTTCAGTGACACTAGGGTGCCCGAGAAATGGACAAGGGAGAGGCACAGGTGCAGGAAGGAGATGGGAAGTTTCTTTTCTCTCTTCTCCAGTGATCAGTGCTCCAGGTGGCGGAGGAAGAGTCAGAAAACATGGCAGTTAAGAGGATAGATTCTGAAGCCAGACTCTCTGAGCTTCAATCTCAACTCTTCCCCTAACTAGCGAGGTGAATTTAAGCACATTGCTTAGCCCCTCTGTGACTTAATTTCCTCTTCTGTGAAGTGGGGATACTAGTCTATCATTTCACAGAGCTATTTTGAAAATTAACTAAAATGTCTGGCCCAATGTAAGTGAAAGGTAAACAGATGGATATTTGTTTTTTGTTACACACACACACACACACACACACACACACACATATATATATGTGTGTGTGTGTGTGTATATATATGAGTGTTGCCATAGAATTTATTTCCTAAGACACTTATAGACAAATCTTTGAAGAATCAACAAGATGTCCTCAGGAATTCCAGCTTCACTTGCCCCACAGGCTGCCTGTGGGCTCTTCAGAGGTCCAGATTCATTTTATTCTCATTTCCTTTCCAGTCTCAATGTGGATTCTTAGCAAAGAACCAGATTCTTCTCAGTCAGTGGATTCTGTTGCAGAACCAGGACTTAGGAGCAAGAGGAAGGAAGGCAAGGGCTTATTCTGGAAATCCTAGCAGACTGGCCTCTTCTGGGAGCATTGGATGCCTGCGGGGTGTTTGGGACTGACCTCAGTGGGCGTCTGCTCCCCTGTGTGTGTTGGTGTGTGTGTGTGTGGGGGTGGGGGGGCGGTATAGAAGTTGAAAGTCAGTGGCAACTCTAGTGGCCATTTTGGTTATAAATTTTTCACCAGGTGGCAGCAGAGTATTGTGGAAAGAAGTCGCAAAGCTTCACTATCCCACTCAGCCCTCAGAGTAGCGGAAGGACAAGAAAGTGTGACTTGTTCAGGACAGTTGTTATCGTAATGATATCATAATGTTATCATGATGATAAGAGTTCTTATCATTCTGAAAGCAACTCATTAGGGTTGGCAAGTCAAGCTCCAATATGAATTCAAAAATAGTATCTCCATATAAAAATCTAGCAGAAACCAGTCAGCCAGATGAGAGGAGATTCTGTGTGAGAGCAGAGACTCCCAGAGCTGTGGGCCACCTGGAGAAACCAACAGTGGGGTACCATGAATGAGCCTTACAGAACTGGTTATGTGGAGGTTCAACTGGGGATATGAACTGAGGGCCAGCTCTGTATGTTGGCAGAGGGACCAGTGCCTGTTTGGTTTAACTGGAGAAGTCCTGAATATATTCTCTTTCAGAGTTTAGCCCAGTATCACCATTATGGCTTATCTGGGGTCAGCTTTTGTCTCTAAAAGGTTACAATTATAGTGAAAGTGCAAGACATCCCTCTAACCCCAAGGGGACAAAATTTTAACTCTTGTTAGTTGAGGTTTATTCTTCTGATTAGTTTATGCCACTTTGAAAAGAGTGAATTGTCCCAAGGAGGGAATGGGAAACAAAATAGTTTTAAGAAAAAGGTGAGGGGAAGGATATGAGCCTATACTGCGGGTGAGGATTTAAAGCAGAGCAGCCCCTGACAGCCAGGAGATGGCCTGGCTCTATCAGCTAGGCCCTGGTGTTGCTGGCGCTGGCCCCGCACTCGTGGCCAGAACTTGGTGTTCTCCTGTTGGACAGAAACAATTTCACAGAACGTGAACACCTGATAAGGCCATTCTATGACCACCGTGGAGCAAGGCAAGAAAGTACCACTTCATAATCATGTCTGAACACAGACAAAAATGAGAGCACTGTTCAGAAGTGACCACAAGAATGACCAACCATGCCACTGTTCTGGTTTGCGGGAGTGATTGCTTCTTTACCAATGAAAGCTTTAGCCTTCTTTCATTGCTCATGCCTCCTAGGTAAGAATTATTAGGATACCCAATCATAGACTCCTGACAGCATCCCATCCAGAGCGAGGAGGCCCTGCTTCTTATATCCTCTCCCACATCACTGAAAACAAAGTTTGTCTGGGGCGCACTAGATGCTTAGGAAGAGGATAGAAACTAGGACAAGAACGTGCCAAAGGAATGGGAAAGAAGAATGAGGCCAACAGCTCACTACTTCCTGACGGGGCCTTGAAAGGGCCCTTGTTTCAATGTGTTCAGTAACCAGAAGCCAAGGGCTCTGACTGCATTTGCTGCTGACATTTGTCCTCTGCCCCAAGTCTCTGCTTAGCAAAGGCCCCTACGGGTCCTCCGGAAGGCTGACTGTCTGGAACAGGGGATGAGTTTGTTCAGCCCACTGCAGCTTCTCCTTCCTAAGCAGCTGACTTCTTCTGATGTGGTTTTGTGGTTATACAGTAGGCAGCGCTGCTCATGTGGACATGGTGTACTTTCGGTTTCTCAAAGTGAGTCATGTTGACTTTCCTCTTGGGAGTAAGAGTGACCCATGCTCAAAAAGGCTATATGACTAGAAATAAGAAACACCAGAGGCCACCAGTGCCAGAGTACTTACCAATGTAGGTAGTAACTAGTTTTTGGAAGTATGTGTTATCTCTTTAAGCAAGGTAAATTAAGAAGAGGCATTTGGTTTTGAATCTTTGAATATTTACCAATATTTTAAGTCTTTTTTAATTCTCACTCATCATTTGGAGTGATGATGATGGCTACATTGCTCAGGATCTACAGATGGACTCAAATAAATTTACATTTGCTCAGCTGGCACAGGATGAGGAAATTTCCAAGAGAATTATTTCTTATTAAGCCTCCTAATTCTTGTGTCTACTAATGAGCTCATAATATGAGACCGCTCATTCACGCTCTAAGACAGCTCAGCAAACTTGCTGAGAATAAAAATTGAGCCCATAAACAGTCAGCCAATAGACAGAAGAGAGGCTTTCTTCTAGTCTAACTCTGCTTTGTGGTCCCATTTGGGTAATTTTTCACGGAAATGAGTAGAGCTAGGATGGAAGATCTGTAGCACTCGTGTCACCACTTCTGTGCCCTTGACAAGCATTGTTAATCAATTGAGGCATTCTTTCATGCTGACCCAGGACGTGCCCACGAGACACTTCTCATCACCATGCTCCAGGCAGCCACTATAACCAGATCCCAGTGGGCATGTGAGATGAAGCCTGTTGCCATGTCTGTTCTAGAATCTCAATTTAACTTGCTCTTGGATACCCAAGTCGTGGGTGTGCCACATTGAGGGGATTGCTTTTATTTCCTCAACAAGTGAATTTTTCTGGGTTGAAGAAAGAGCAAATAGAGTTATTCTTGAATTCTACATCCCTGATCCAACAATCACTACCTATTGCCTTGCTAAGTCATTTGGGTGATAGGAAGAAAATGGTAAGAAAAGCCCAATAGTGAAGAAAGATACATCAAATCATTAATGAGAACTTCAGGATGGTTTATATTTTAGAAGTGTATAAAAATTGCTGCCATGTCACTGGCCTGAATCTTCAAGGTAATTCCATTTTCAATTCTTTTGAGGTACCAGGCCTGTCTGTCACTTGGCAGTTGCTATAAGGTATGTGGTAGCATCTATTAGGGCAGATAAGATTCCGTAAGGAGATTTATTAAATTGATAATATTTTAGATTTAGCACGATAGCTATTTGTGCTTTTTCTATAAAATGTACTTATTAAAATCATAGTATACAAATACTGATTAAATACTATACCAGCCGAGAGTCACGGTTGCACTTAATAGATATGAACTCTAGATTATGTGAGCAGAAAAGGGACTTTTTGGAAGCATCCAGAGTGGCTCAGAGAAGTAACTAGAAGGTTAGAAACCAGACCTCCATCAAAAGGCAGTCACCATACTTATGCCAGACTGGCACAGGAGCTGTTTTCTTGTCTGATTTCTCTTCAGACCAGGAATTCTTAATGTTCTGTGACATGAACCCTCTGGCCATCCAGTGAAGCCCGTGAACCTCTTCTTAGAGTATTTTAAAATTTATAAAACAAAGTACATAGGATTACAAAGGAACCTAATTACATTGAAAAAGAGTAATCCAAATTTTAAAAAATCCCAGACACGTGCTGTAATAATAGGTGTGCTTTATTAATGCATTAAATAAAATTAACCAGTGGCTCTAATCACTAATGTAACTTCAGGAGTGATGAGCACAGATGGTCTTGGGTGTCCACTAGCTCATTGGCTTACAATATCTGCAGTGACTCTAGAGAATATGAAAATATCCGTGATTTCAGTTGGTGACAAGGTCACAATTACTGCTAATACAATTGAGGTTAGTTTATTGCCTACATTCATAACTGAAGGAAATGCTAAATTTTTGTTAGAAGTTAGTGAAAATAATAGTGTATATTTTTTTCAATGCAATTTCATGCATTCTCTTTCTCTTCATAGACTCAGGTTAACAAGTCCTGTTTTAGATTGTGAACTCCTTGAAGAGGAGGTTGGTGTCTTATTCAGCTTCGAGTATGTTATCTTCACCACCGTAAGCTCCGTATGTGTCCCTCTAGGTGGTTGGGTTCCTCAAGAGTGATAATTCTTGTCACTTGTGTATGGAAGAATCCGCACGCGCCTTCTGCAGTCATTACACTCTATTCCTCTTCCCAGTCACACCAGCCAGACTCTCCGGAGCAACCTCTCCTGTGGCTCCACAGCAGGGCCTGGCCGCTCTCCTGGATTGCAAGGATAGTAATCCTCTAACATTGTCCTCTGGAAGGACACAGGTTCTGCAGCTGAGCTTGTCCACCTAACCCTTTCTGAGGAAAGGAAATTAACTCCTTTCCAGGCAGTCACAATTAGTTTTGCTGTTATATTTCCGTCATTTTCCTTGATTAATTGGAAGGTTTCTTTCTGTCCCCCATTGGTCCCTCTTAGCTATTCAGCCTTCCAGCCACCTGTTATTTCTTGTTTCACAATCCTGTTCAATTTGAATTGAGCAACTTGTACTTGGTAAGTGTTCAATAAAAGTTTATTAAGACAATATTATTGAAGGATTTTTTGATGAGTTAAAGTGTTGCTTGTCCTGTTAACGACTCAAATATCTGTTACTTGGATCCTTGTATCTGCACCTGTGATGCTTTTGCTCTCACGCCCTATTTTATAGTTTAGTGACCTCATCTAACAGTCAAGTGAAAATGAGAACTGGAAGTGGCTTATAGTCTGTGCATTTCTTTTCTGTTTACCTCCTTCCTGCCATCTTTATCTCATTGTTATGGAATGAAAAACAATGTCAAACATAAAAACATGTCATAGGGAAAAACGCCTTAAAATATCTGGTCGATAAAAACAGTAGCAATCAACAACAATAAAAAGCTCTCACAATGATCTGAGCTTTGAAAAGCTATTGGGTATTGCTGAATACTTTTCATCTCATTGATCAAAATATCTTCCTGATAGAATGAGTAAGTTACCCCTAACTCAGAAAACTAAGGGAGAAAATTCCTTCTGTCCCCCTCCACCCCGTTTATTCTACACACATTTTTTTCGGTTGTCTGTGTACCAAGCACTGCCGTTAGAGAGCTCTCAGGTTACACTTTGAGAATTGGATTGCATAACCGTTTGGATTACCACCACCCTGAGATATATCATATTATCATCTCTCTTGAAGAGATAAGAAACGGAGGCACAGAAAACTGAAATGACCTGGTTAAAGTTATCCACCTATTTTTTTTTTATCAACAACAGAACTCGAATTCTATGTTTCTGGACTTCTATCCAGTCGTCTTTCAGAAGGGCAGACACAAGTCCATATTCCCCGTAAAGTAACTTTTGAAGATCACTCCTCTATGGCCTCCTTTTCAGAACATTTTCTTTTTCCTGGAAAAGTTGTTCTGCAGAACAGTTCTGTAAAAACCTGCCGTTTATTCGCGGTGAATTCATTTTACCTGGGAAGAGCACTAGCTTGCAGTTCTGACTTGCAGAGCTGATTACAGACTTGCCATCAGTTATTCTAGAGCAGTTGGTGGATATTTTTTTCCTCAAGTGAAAACATAGTCCACTGGAGCATAATTGTCTCTTTCTTCAAGGCATTCCTGTGTGACTTTGGTACGTATTTATCGAGCAGGTGCTATATGTAGAGTCTTGTACTCCTGTTCATCTGGAGGGCTAGAATGCATATCTTGGGTCGTGCTGAAGGGCTTTTAGCCTGGAAAGACAGCCTCATCTTTTACCTGGGGAGGGAGCTACAGAATTCCCAGACACAGTGATCTGAGGCATTTATAAGACGTACAATACTTGTGAGATATGGCCTCATAGGAAGAAAAGTTGACCTACTCTTTCTCTTACACTGTGTGAAAGTATATTTTGGTTCATTCCAGTAACTATTTATGTGAGCACAAGATGAACTGAATTCTTGTCATCTAGAAATCATTGTTTAAATATAAGATGAAGTAATTTCCTTTTTCTTCCTTTTGCCCTTCCTCCCTTCCTTTCTCCCTTTTTCTGTCTCATTATTTTCTTTTTCCCAAGAAACATTTATTGAGCTTAGAACCAATCAAGGACTGGAGATATCATATGAATGAAACATGGCTTTTGCCTCAAGGAGATAGACTTGTTCTAAATGTCAGGGTAATGTGTTTTTCTGTAATGAAGCTACCCATAAAATTCAATGGCTGCACAAGGTGTGAGTGCCTGTCCCCTGGGGCTAGAGGAGGCTTTATACCATAGGTGAAACCTGAACAGAGTCTTAGAGAATGAATTAACATTCTCACAGGCGGATTGTTTACATTTATAAATTAAAAACTCAACGCACGCCAAGAAATAAATGCTAGAAGTCATATAGATTAAACTATTTTTCCGATGACCTTAATTAGATGTGGAGGAAAATAAAACTTAGGCTGGGGATGAGAAAATGATAGAGAAGCCCAACTCCAACTCTAAAACATGGCCTTTAAGAAACTGGCCAGAGCCTGAGACGCCAATGGGTCTACCAGAGCATTTCCTGCCTCTAGGTGGTCTGAGGGTTCTGGTGGGAGGTCTTCAGAGCTGGTGCCTAGCAGATTCTCTGCATTAAATATCACTTTTCTAGTTCTCCGGGGGGCCCCAACAACTCAAAACTGAAATTGTTAGTTAAACCACAGCTGTGACTATTCAGCCCCCCTAAGTCCCCAGTCATACTTGTCAATCACCCCTACTCCCACACAGAACCTGCCGTTTTTTGCTGGGTGATGCCAGTAAACTCACCTCTGACTAGGATCAGACTGTATGGGAGGCTTAAAGCCCTATGGGATTTTCAGAATGTTTAATAGGGTGTCAAAACACCTATAGGGGACGGCCCCTATAGACGTTGTGCCAACTGATCTCTACCCACCCTTACTCCTCACTTAGATGGCGGCTTTCTTTAGAAGTTCACTTGCAGTAAATGCTTATGAATAAGTACACAACTTAAAAGAATTACAAATTAACTCATTTTTGGAGACATTTCACTTTTAGGAGAAAATGCCAAATGACAAAATTAAACTTCCAGGGGAGCAATCCAGATTCAGTTCAATTTCTTAAACCTTCTATTCCTACATCTATGTTCAAGAGATATGATTATGAATGTTCAGACTGATGACCTGCGAAATGTCAATTGTTGATTGTTTTATACTTCTGAATGCCAGAAATCTTACAGCAATAAAAATTAAAACAAAAAGCAGATAAGCGTATGTTGATCATAGAATTAACTTGGAAATTCTCTTCTCTATGTGCTTGGGTTAATTGATTTCTTAATGTCAAACTTCATGCATTCTTATATATTTTCTTTAAAAAGGAAGTTTTAGAAGCACTGTTTTACAGATCCAAAAATAAAATTTGTTCCATTGAAATTGCACAGGAATGATATTTTAATTTTTTGCTTCATATGCATTAAGTAACTTTTGTTTCTTTGTACCTGATTACTTCACACCTTATTTTGGAATGAACACAAAGAAAACAGCTGCAAAAATAATCACTCTGGTTCAGTTACAGATTCTATCTGTATTCAACTAGTGGCTTTCAGCAGGGTTGGAAACCAAAATCACTTATGGAGCTTTTCAAAAATTACACTCCTCTCTCCACTCCCTCTCCTTTTTATTCACTGGATCTGGGATGATGCCTGGGCATGTTTATTTTGGAGATGCTTTCAAAATGATTGTGATGGTTTTCCATTTTGAGAACTACCAGCTTGTATTACTCTCTCTTTAGCCCTTGTGTTCTCTATTTTACCTCATCCGAATTTGCTGCTTAATATTCCTTGAGTAGCTTTTCTTTCCTTGTACCTGATTACTTCAGTCCTTCTAATTTCAAAATGAACACAAAGAATTCAGAGGTGATGACTTGCAAGACCTAGACACCCAGCAGATCCGAGCCAGCTGGCTTGAATACAGTCAGGCGCCACATAATGATGCTCCAGTCAACCGTGGACCGCATTTATGCTGGCGGTCTCATAAGGTTAGTACTATGCAGCCTAGGTGTGTAGTGGGTTATACCATCTGGGCTTGTGTAAGTACACTCTGATGTTCACACAATGCCGAAATCGCCTAACCACACGTTACTCGGAAAGTATTCCTGTCGTTAAGCAACACATGACTGTTCCCTAGAGGTGGCAGAGAGGCCTGAAGTAGGAGGAGAAAGTGGAGAAAGCTCGTGCACTCAGAGGCCTAGCAGGAGGCGGAGACGCTGGCTCCCTCATGGAGATGCAGGAGCCGAGTTGAGGGCATTGCTGAAAGGCTGAGAAGGGCTGTTTGTTATCTGGCTCCTCCTGTTCTCAAAGACAGTGCAGAAGATCATGATTCTTAGGGTGGGGCTCTTGATATTTTGCCTAGTTGGCCTCTTGGTTCCAAAGAGGAATTGATGATCTCACTGGGGCCTGCTAGAGTGGATTAGAACTAGGAAAGGGATTGATAGCCCCAATTCAAATGGTCTCACAAAGCTTTAACTCTCATCAGAATGTTGAATTGTCATCTCTGTCTTTTGTCACTACGTACAACTGAGAGCCACTTTGAACCAGGAAGTGGACATCTATCATTAGTGGAAAAGTGTCCAAAGAAGTGAATTGGTGAAAGAGAAGCCTCTTGAACACGAATATTTCACTCCTATCCCAGCACTCTTTTGTACTTCTAACTTAAACTTTAAATTTGAGTGTGCTGCAAACCATGGATCTGAAATCCAGTGTCATCTCAGGTTCTTGCTTTCCAGCCTGGGAGGAATTTCCCCAATGTCCCAGCACGCCCCGCATTTCACTCCTCACTCGGGCTGTAGCTTTCCAGGAGCTCTATTGCTTCCTCTTATTTCTTCCCTGTTTTTACAAATGCAGTGACACAATGACTCTCCCTTGCCTTTTATGAAACCACATAAAGTCATAACAAGCAAATGATAATACTCCAGCATGGCCATTAAATTTATTCTCTTTCTGTTGTCTTGGGAGAGGGTTTAGTGGAATTTGTCTCAAACTTACTGCATTTCTAGTTGGACCTATGTAATCACTAGCTATTTCCTCTTTTTCTTTTGGTCTTATCACTATGAAGGTAAGTAGTTCCTGAACCTTAATAAGAGATTTGATGGGTAAGGAGGATGAAATGAGATGAAGATTTAAAAAAATGGATTCCTCTTTTAAACAAGAACAAAATGAATTCTCTTCAGAGAGGAACGCCCCTTGATGCTCATGATTATGAAACAGAATGTGATTTGATTTCATTTTAAAAACAATTTGAAGCATTGAAATTAAGTTTTCACTAAGTTGGACTTGGATAAAAGTTGGTTTTGGTCGATTCACTGTATATGAAAAAGAAAATGAATTCATCATAAGTAGCATTTGCAAAAGACAAATAGCTTTAAGATTTGTTTCAAATGTAAAACACAACCTCAAAGGACAAAGGAAAATTAAAATTTGCCAAAGCTCACCAAAAAGTCCCTCAAGTACACATGTTTATAGCCTCAGTTTTTCTCATCATTAGTATTGAGCCTACAGACATACATGCTTTGGTATCACCTTTTTTTCATTTTCTTTTGTTAATTAATATGTATTTATATTTATGTTTATAAAATTTATATTTATAAAATTTATTTTTATGGCCGTTACAAGTTTACAGAAAAATTGAGCAGGAAGAAAATAGAGTTCCCATATTTCCCCCACCCATGACCGCCACATACATGGTTTTCCCTGTTATTAACATCTGTGGTATATTTGCTACAATTGATGAACCAATATTGATATATTATTATTAATTAAAGTTCATAGTTCATGTTAGGGTTCCCCTTTTTTTATACAATTCTATGGCTTTTGACAAATGCATAATATCCTGTATCCACCATTACAGTATCATACAGAATAGTTTCACCATCCTAAAAGTCCCACCTATTCATCCTTCTTTCCTTTTCCCTGAATCCCTGGCAACTATTAGTGTTTTTACTATCTCTATGGTTTTGCCTTTTACTCCCCAGAATGTTATATGATTGGAATGATATAGAACACAGCTTTTTCAGACTGGCTTATTTCACTTAGCAATACACATTTAAGGTCTTTTCATGGTTTGGTAGCTCATTTCTTATCATTGCTGAATAATATTCCATTTTATGAATGTACCACATCTTATTTATCCATTCACCTATTGATGGACAGCTTGGTTACTTCCAATTTTTGACAATTATGAATAAAATTGCTATAAATATTTATGTGCAGGTTTTTGTGTGGACATAAGTTTTCAACTCATTTGAGTAAATACAAAGGAGCACAATTGCTGGATCATGTGGTAAGACTGTTTAGCTTTGTAACGAACTGCCAAGCCCTCTTCCAAAGTGGCTGTACCATTTTGCATTCCTGCCAGCAACAAATGAGAGTTCCTGTTGTTCCACATTCTCTTCAGCATTTGATGTTGTCAGGGTTTTGGATTTTTTCAATTCTCATTGGTATATCGTGGAGTCTCACTGATGTTTTAATTTGCAATTTTCTAATGGCATAAGATGTTGAGCATCTTTCTATGTACTTATTTGCCATCTGTGTATCTTCTTTAGTAACGTGTCTGTTCAGAGCTCTTGCCCATTTTTAAGTGGGGTTGTTTGTTTTCTTGTTATTGAGTTTTAAGAATTTTCTATAACTTTTGGATGTAGTTTCTTTACCAGATGTTTGTTTTTCAAATATTTTCTTCCTGTCTGTAACTTGTCTTTTCATTCTCTTAAGAGATTGTCTTTTTAAAAAGAGGTGTATTATACAAATAAGCAGTTTCCTTGGTTTCCTGGGAGTGCTGTTACAATGTTATGAAAGAGGAAGACAGGGAAATTTCGTTTTAGTAAGAAAAGTTAAATTCTCTTAACTGAAAACTTAAAAAGAATTATCGCAGGGACCAGGAAGAACATTATCTGAATAATCAAATTTTGTGGATAAAGTGAACATCACAGGGATGTTTGGTGCCTTTTAAGTAGTAGCCCCATACTAGTGGGACATGTATGTTCTTCCACAGAACTAGTCCTCATGATTTTTCATCCAGAAACTTCTACCTTGCACTTCACTCCATTCCTTTGATAACCTTCTCTCTTAACTTATTGACCTTTCATCATTTACATATCTGTCTAAACCCCTTACATTTAATGCTCAGTGTGCACTACTGAATCATGAGCTTGGATTTCTTATCAAATGGATTGAACCTCAGCTCTCAGCTCCATAACTTACAAGCTGTGTGACTTTAGGAAGTTGGTAACTTCCTACAGCCTATTTCCTTGTGTCCCTATCTCACAGATTTGTTGAGAAGATTGAATAACACATGTAAAACATTCAGCATTGTGCCTGGTGCTGGTGCTCAGCAAATGTTTGATTTCTTATCATTCTTTTTATTTATTCTGTAGGTTCTCCCTACCTTTACAGTCTATGACCCCTTTTTGACTACCAGTTTTCCTTGTTTGCGGCTAAATATTTCTCCAAATAGCATTGTGAGCAATAATGCCCTTCCTTCCTGCCACTGGATTCCTCTCTTTTAAGTGTCCTGTGGTCAACCCCCATGTGGTCTGTTCTGGTCTCATGGTAAAGCCGCCACACAGACACAGTTAATTGAAGTTGTTTCTTGGACCTGCAGCTTCCCTTTCTCCTTTAGCTGTTGCTAATTCTAGCTTTCCTCCCCTTTGTAGAGGCACTGAAGTCAGTTATATTAATAAGTATTTAGTGATGAACTACTATGTCCTTGGCATTTGACACGTTTGAGGGACTCACACACAGTAAAAGACACGATTCTTCTCTTCAAATTGATTATCTTCCTGGGGAGACAAGAAATATACACAAAACAGACCCCAAGGTTAGACAGAGTGTGTCTAAACGTTAGGAACACTCAGAATGTGAGCTGGTGGTTTCATAGGATTCACTGGAATGTCATGCAAGTGACAACTGCCCAGGTTTAGGCCCCACACTCTGACTAAGAGGGACACCTCCTGACTAAAGGAGTTAAGAGAAATGAGCACAGGGTTAGTGGTGAGGGGCAACAAAGAGAGTGAATGGCGTTGGTGGTTGGGGATCATTGGAGGATCATAGAAAGCAGCTGCTCTGGGGAGTGGGGGAGAACATGACCATGAGACATAGGCTCCTAGAACAGGAGAACTTCCTCTTTCTCTCCTCCCCACTTTCTTCATGTCCATTTACTGTTAGTTTTATGGGCATAGACATATGTCTAGTGAGAACTGTGATTTGCAGGACTTTTCTTATGAAATAAAATTATTCATCTAAATGTCAGGTTTTGCCATTGTTGTTAATTCAACATTTATTTAAAAAAAATACTTTACCTTGGTGCAAAGAGGATTTAAGAAAGTTTACAGGGGCCGGCCCCGTGTCCGTATGATTAAGTTTGTGAGCTCTGCTTTGGCGACCCAGGGTTTTACTGCTTTGGATCCTGGGCGCAGACATGGCACTACTCATCAGGCCATGCTGAGGTGGCATCCCACATGCCACAACCAGAAGGACTCACAACTGAAATATACAACTATGTACTGGAGGGATTTGGGGAAAAAAAGCAGGAAAAAAAAGAAGATTGGCAACAGTTGTTATCTCAGGTGCCAATCTTGGGGAATCTTGGGGAAAAAAAAAGAAAGTTTACAGAGCTTAAAAAATGAGAAAGAAAAAGTAAATGAATAAGACAAATGAGGCGTTGTGAAATTAATGGTGGGAACATCAGATAGAGCCAGGAGTAAAATTAGAACACAGAATTCAAGCTACGGAGTTCACGACATTTGTTGGAGGTGGGCCTGTCTAGGAACCAATAAGAGAAGCAAACATGATTGTTTACAAAGCCTCCAGGATTCCTTAGGTAACGATCAAGCCATGGTACAGGAGAAAAGTAACCATTCCTGATACAAAGGGCATGGAAAGTTTTACCCTCAGGGTCTTCATAGATCAAAGATTCAGAATTTAAAAACTTGAGTTCGACTTTTGTATGAACTTTATTGTAGGAAGGAAGGAGGAGAATGTTTACTAACCAGAAACTATTGTGCTCAATTTCCTTCAACAAAATTATAGGGTTTCTTTTCCACTTGAGTATATCCAAGACCCATCCAAAGTTTCTTCATGATCTTCAGGAGAGGAGGAGGCCTCATGACACTCAGAAAGGGAAGATGACGCATCTTGTCAATCTCAAAAATAATTCCCTCTCCTCCTGCACCTTTGGTTATGGACTAAATTATTTCCTCCCCCAAATTTACATGTTAAAGTCCTAATGCCCAGCACCTCAGGATGTGATATATTTGGAGACAGGGACTTTAAGGGGTGATTAAGTCAAAATGAAGTCACTGGGGTCATCCCTAATCTAATGGGACTGATGTCCTGAAAAGAGGAGATTGGGACACACAGAGGACACCCATCATATACACACAGAGAGAGATGACCACGTGAGGACATGGCAAGAAGGTGGCCATCTGCAAGCCAAGAGAGAGAAGCCTGAGAAGAAACCAAACCTGACAAAACCTTAGTCTTGGTCTTTTAGCCTCCAGAGCTCTGAAAACATAAATTTCTGTTATGTAAGCCACCCAGCTGGTGGTTCTTTGTTACGTCAGCCCTAGCAGACAAATACACCTCCCAAGGGGTCTTACACGCCACTGCAAGATTCCCTTTGCTTAAGTTTACTTTTATCTTGTCAATACTCTCTTAACTCAAGCTTTAAACTTCTTATTCTGATACTCATGGCCTTAAAAAATCTGGCCCCAATCTACCTTTTTCCACTTACCCACACTACATAAACCTCCTCTAGCAAAGTTGCTCAAGACATCACCTTTGGGTGTGCTTTGTACTATGCATATTCGTGTCTTTGCTCATTCTACCCAAAACATTGCAATTTCCATCCTTTGAAATCTTACACACCTTTCAGTGTTCATCTCAAATACCCACTCATCTCCAAAGCCTTTGGTTATCTTAACTAGCATTTCTTCCTCTTCTGAATTCTTACAACGTTTTGTCATGATTTATTCACAAGTCTTATTCCTCTTGTTTGAGAGTAAGATCCTAGAAGGCACAAATCATATTTTTATATCTATATATGAAGTTCCTAGCATAACACCTTCTAAAGAGAAGGTGCTTTGTTCATTAATTAATGTGTTGCTATTAGCCACATAAGGTATTAATTTGTAGGGGATACAACAGAGAACAAAACAAGTGTGGCCTCTGCCCCATGGAGCTTACATTCCATTGGAGGTATAGATAAATGAGTAATCAAGTAGTTACAGGTTACCAGTAGTGCCTCAATGCAGAATTATGTTGTGACCTATTTCAGAGTGCATACTCAAAGAGGGCCTAATGGAGGAGGTGCCATTGAAGCTAAGACGTGTAAAGTAAGAAGAAACCATCTCCATGAAGAGGGATAAGCAAGTGGTAGGCTCCTGGGGCAGGGATGAGTTCCATGTGCTCCAACTAGTATACTTAGGGCACAGTGAGCAAGAAGGAGGGAGCAGGAGGTGAGCTCAGGGAGGAAGGCGAGGACCAGGTTCCTGCAGGGCCTTGCGAAAGAGTTTGGGTTTTATTGGGAATTCCACAAAGAATTTTGAGCAGGAAGGTGTCATTTTTTTAAAAATCTCTCTGCTATGGAGAGAATAAATGGTAAGGTTGAGAGCATGGAGACACATCAGGAGGCTATGGTGATATCCCAGTTAGAAGCGGTGAGTCGTGAACAAGAGTGGCGGCAGTGAAGAAAGAGAGAAGTGGGTGGAACATGATATTCTGGAGGTGGAACTTACAGATGGATGTGATGTGGGGAAAGAGAAGAAGAAAGACTAGCCCCAGATTTCTGTTTCTATTAACAATGCTTTTCCTTTTTTATTTTTTAATTGTAAAGTAGGACCTGATCATTAAAAACAATCTTATACAACACTCACGCACACAAATGCACCCACACGAGCACTGAAGTATATATATGTGTATATGTATATATATCCAACTACTAAATATATATTCAATTATTAAACAGATTATCCCTGACAAGCAGAATTTAGTGAAGTTGAGAGCTTTCCTTTTTTGCGGTGTGTGTGTGAGAGTGTGTGTAGTGAAAAAGAAAAAGCATGTTACTTGAAATGAAACCAACTATAGCCATTTCTGTCTTCCCTGGGCATAGCATAAATCCATCTTAAGTCAACAGTGTTTTGCTAAGAAAAATCACCTTGGTGGGTCCTTTTGGTGAATGTCCTGGGGAGAGAGCGGGAAACAAAGGAGAGGTGAATTACCCTGGATAACAGTCAAAGGACTACATGGCTACATGGGTAGCCTGGGAGAGAGGTTCAGAAAATGAAAGATGGGGGAACATCCGTGGAGGGGCATCCAATAGGGGGCCTGAGGAAATCCTTGGTGGGCGGCCCATCATCTGTGGTGGAGGTGTTCATTTAACTTTAGGATGGTGATGACTAATATTTCTACAATTCCCTCAGCTTTGCTGTACACCTTCCTAAGTTTTCATTAAGCTTTTGTTACACACAACAGCTTTAAGCTAGTGGTGGTTTAGGAAGTAAAAACAAGAAGATTGACATTTCGTGCGGGCAAGGTGGTGTTGGAAGAGGAGAGCAGGCCTAAGAGTTGAAAGTCAGGTAGTAGTCATAGAGAAAAAGGCTGAAGAATGGACTAAAGGAGGGGAATGGACGTTGTTCTCTTTCCCTGTCCTATGCGTGAGGAATTCTCTCAGTTTGGAACTTGGGTACTTTCTGCCACTTTATTTGAGTAGTTAAAAAACTTTTGTTCCAAAAGGCTGGAGTCCTGAGGGATATACAGGCAGAAGAATCCGATTGTGTGCGTGCGCAATATATGAACCACGTTCAGCTGTAGATAATTGTATCGACAGCTGAGAAATACTGGAGATGCATGAGAAGGCTTTATCTATATTTATCTATATAGCTATAGCTGAACACATTTCTGGAACATTCCCCTCTAGGTTTCTAGAGGTAGAATAAAATTCTTATGAGAAATTTCTGGGCTGTGAGTCACAGTTCTTTCATTACTTAGAGTGCATCAGCATCCTTGGCAAGGTATGGCAATGCCGGTAGGGGGCAAGGAATCTCTGAAATTTCAGGGTCTTGTATGCTCCATAGATAAGAGTTGGCAAAATTGTTAGATGACTTTTAAATTTAGCTTTTTCAATTATAACAACTTCTGCATTTAATTATTCTGTGTTTGAAAGGTCACTAGAAACCAAGAGTTTAAAAAAATAGTTGTTGAAACTGGAAAAAAAACGTTTAATCAATTTCCATTCAAACCAAGATCCCTTCTTGCATTTTTTTTCCTTTGGGGAGGTTATGGGGCAGAAAGAGGTTGTGGGGAACAAGTGGTTATTGTTTTTGTGAAACTCTTTGGTTTTGACTCTGACCTTTATCTTATAGTAGAAGGTAGACTATTCTGTATTAAATGGAAGAAACCTGTGGTAAGGGAGTAGAGAAACTGTAATTGGGGAAGCTGAAATATGGCCTACCAGAGACCCCATGTTGTCTAGGGAGAATTACTTAGCAATGGATAAACTCTAAGCTGCACACCAGGGTGCCTTGCAGTTGAATTCCAAAGATCAACAGTCCAGGGATGTTTTGTAAGCTTGAGAAATCTGTTTGTCTTACCACCTTTGATCAATACCATGCTCTCTCCTCCTAGTTATATCCATAACTCCTCTTGCTTTCCATTTGGTTTAGGAAAATATTGACATATTCAGAAGTCTTCCCAAAAAACCAAAAAAACAACAGCAACAACAACAAAAAACTTCAGGGTTACTCAAGTTCATCTGCAGCCACATCCTTCCAAAAATGCCTATTTCTCTAAGAAGACCTATATCTTAAGAAGGTAGGAGGAATAAAGGAAGAGAGGTGAATGGTTTTAGATTGAGTTCACCCTTTAGTATTCCCCAGGTTTATAATATGCATATATTGTAAAAGTGAGGTTCTTTCTTGGTTCTGTAGTTGACCTTGGGAAATTTCTGAAGAACCTAGGTGTTTTTTGTAATAAAGTACCCAGGGGTATTGTGAGGACTAAACTACTTGAAAGCGTCTCTGTAATATTAACTTAATATATCATTGTTGCTTTCAGCCTTTACAGTTTATTGCTCAAGGTTATGTACTTGCATGCTGATACAATGTGATTACTTCAGCTAAGTTTTTGCTTTTCATGAAGACTCGTTTTGTCTGTAGTTAGATTTGTTACTCTCTAGGGAGCTACACAGAATGCATAGATGCCTTGGGACAGCAAATTCTTCGTGAAAGCAGTGAATTGGCAACTTGTCAGAAGGGAAAACCAAATAACCAAATGAACAATCTGTTTTTCCCTTTCCTTCAAGCTCAATCAAAAGAATCCACAGTAAGGCTTCAGAAGGTGCTACCCCTAATCCCAGCTGGGGAATTCCTTGGTTCTTTCCAACAATTATGGTTTACCAAGAACTGTCCTTACACTGTACTGTAATCTCGAACATCTGTAACACCATGCTTGCTCAAGAAGCTGCCTGCTCACTGGCTTGTTTGTCTACCAAATTTAAGCAAGAGTACCCCAGAAGCAGAAAGCTTCTTCAGGACAGGGATAGTGTCTTATTCATCTTTTCATCCCTAGAGCTAAGCATTATGCTTTGTACAATGTAAAGGAAGACTATTTACCTAGGCAGGAGGATCACTTTTGAGTTGATCTCAGGATGGTGTCACTCTCAGGCATTCTGGACTAGTCTTTGGGAGCATTTCCCTGGCTCTTCAGCAAAGAACACTGAATTAAAATACCAGGCATCCTATGTGGATTGACTCAGAGCTGGAGCAGAGAATCTGTAATGGCAGGGATGGGGAAGTAAGAGTCTTAATAGTGAGGCTCACAGCTGCCAAGAGCTGGTCTCTTAGCTCTGGTGGGAGCAAGGTCCCACTGCCAAGTGGTCACACTTGTGTTGAGCAGGACAATAACTGTAAGGATAGAGCCCACAGTGAGAGAGGTCAGCGTGCATTCAGCAGAACAGGAGACCCTGGGATACCAGGGAAAAGATAAGACTGGGGGGTTTGGAGCCTATGTCAACAAAGTGGAGGGGCTGAGGAGATCAAAGACACTGTAATTGCTACCCATCATGGGCAGAGGAGTCCTGGGTTACAACCAGGTGGTCACAATAATCATAGACCCCTTTGGTCAAACAGTTGATTTGATGAACAGATAGAGGTAGCAGTCAACTTTCTTCACAAGTCCATGATTCCACCCTTTTAGTGAGAGCAAATAATTTGATAGTTCCCAAGGGAAAATCATGCTCTTGAGCAGAAATGCCATTTTCCCATGAGGGAGATGTGTTTGAGTGAGTGTGTTCTCTATATGAAAAGCCTCTTCAGATTAGATCAGATGTGCAGCTGGGGTTTGCGTAGGGGCAACCCACAGGTGAGAAGCACCTCACTTAGGTTTGTGTCTGAGTGGGCTGAGCAAAGAGGGAGGTTGCGAGGAGCCCCGTGGGCTTCAGAAGATCAGTCCCAGTCCTATATGAGTGGTTGGCTGGCTGCCCAGCTGCTGCTCTGTCTCTAGCGAAGCTTTACATTCAACCTTTGAAAGTGTTCTCACATGTAGATCCTGTTTATGTAAGAAGTTTGATCAAACACCCCCACAGCTGCACAGTGCTTTAATTACGTACTGAAAGGGTGTCCTCTCACCCCCGCCCATCACTCAATACACAGAGGAGAAATGCTGCTCTGTTCTCTAGGCCCTGAGTTTCTGAAGTGGAATCACCTCGCACAAAACTATCCATCTTTCAGTGGGTACTGCTCTGGCCAGCTGACTCACATCGCTGCAGGGCTAGGGGTTATTGATCAGAAATTGCTTACTTTTTCTTGTTAGATTTCTTTCATTCTGAAGCTCTCTTTCCTCTCCATTGTCCATCATCTTTATAGTGTCCTCCTCGTCTGTTAACCAGAATGACTTGCTCAACAAACTTGTTATTCAAACATGAGACATCTTTTTGCTTTTTAATTATTTGCTTGAACCGCTATACATTTTATCAGCAAGAAGTCCAAAATTTCTCTTTTTAGGCTCTCCTACTTAAATTGCCAGGAACTTCAGGGTTTACTTGGTGCAAAAAGGGACTCACCCCATTTCCAATGCTAGGTATCGAGAGAACTGAGTCTTGTCAGACTCTTGCCCACCACCACTCAGGATTGCTGCTAAAGACCAGTCCTGCGCATATCTTGAGCAGTGCCTGTTCACGGCAGCAGTGATGCCCTTCATGGTCCAGACTCCTCCATTTTCTGCATTGGTTCTTCATCCACACTTGGTCCCTATGGATATGGCTCTAGCAGAAAGCTTTTTTGGTTCACACACACAGACATGCTGGGCCACAAGCTGACCAACACCGAAAGGTTTAGCTGGGTTCCAATAACTGTTACCTACCTCAAAGACAGAGTCAACAAGCCCCATCTTTCCACCCAAATGGCTGCACAGTCTTTTAAAGCCACTCAAAATTCAACATGTCTTTCATATCCTTCCTCTGTAAAAATAGTGCTTCATTGTGGCAGATAAAATGCAACCATTCATAAGTCCATTTTATTTTGGGCCCACATGCCATACCTTTCCCGGGCCTTGCCATAAAAGCATTCCTGTGAGATCTTCCATGCAATCTTTCTCTTATCAGTGTGCCTGGAAGTAAAGGATTCCGAGACGGTCGAGGCACAAGTTGGGAGAGCCTGACCCCTGAGCCACTGCTGAGAGGACATCCTTCTGGGAGAGTAGCTGACCTGCACTGGACCTTGTGAACATGAGAAACAAATTTTCACTTTGTGAGTTCTTAAGATTTGGGAGTCTATCTGTTATTGTGGAAGAGCTTATCCTCCCTTAACTAATACACTTATTAATCAAAGCAATTTACCCTCCCTAGACGATGTCATTTAACTTGTCTCTGCACAACCAAGAGGAACCTTTTACATGTATCCCCCCTGAACAAAAAGGTTTGCTTCAGGTGGTCTTTCTTACTGATGCCCCGATGTTAAAGAGGTTGGCATTTCTAGTACCACACCTGTATCTGTCAGCTTGGCTAAGTTATGCAGTGGTAACAAATGACTCCCAAATCCAAGTAGCTTATATCAATGAAGGTTTATTTCTTGCTCAATTGGCATTTCCATCACTGGTCAGTTGAGGCTCTGCTCCATGTTGTCTTCACTGTGAGCCCCAGAGTGATGGTGTTGTATCTATCTGGGGCATCGCCAGACTCATGGGAGAGGGAAATAGAGCCCAGTGGACCACATGTTGGCTCTTAAAGCTTCTGCTTGTAAGTGACAAACATCACTTCTGCTTGCATTTAATGGACCAAAGCAAATCACATGGCTGAGCCTGATGTCATGGAGGGTGATATATAATCCTGCAGGGAAGGACACCACAGAAACGGGAACTGAATATTTGGAAGAATAGTAATGTCATAGATCAAAATCCTCAAAGGACACCCTTCTTTAATTTTGTCTTGACAGGCATCCTGTTATTTTAAAAAGGTACAGGATAGGATGGTGGTGGGGCCCTGCTTAATTTAAATCCTTTGAAAATACATCTCTCTCTAGCACTGAGTCCAGAAAGAGACAGGAAAACTTGTTAAAGGAAACGTAAAAGTACTAACTAACCTGAAACTCAGTGCCCTTGAAACAACCTTGTGCAAAGGGATACTCAACTACCCTCTGCTCCCTTCTCTAGTCAGCTTCTCTTTTTGTTAGCCTCATGATATCATGACTTTCTTGGACTGTATTAGTTTTTCTATTTGTGCTGTAACAAACTACCGCACATTTAGTGGCTTAAAATAACACTCATTGATTATCTCAAAGTTCTGTAGCTCAGAGGCCCAGTCACAGCATCCAAGACTGCTCTGATCTCACAGAACCGAGACTCAAGGACTCAGCAAGCACCTGGAGGTTCTGGGCGTGTGCTTGCTTCCAGGCCCATTCAGGATTTGGGCAGATTCATTTGTGGGTAGTTGTTAGAGTACGGCATCTGTCTCCTTGTTGGCAGTTTGTCAGAGGTTTTTCTAGTTTCAGGAGGCCACTTGCATTCCCCGACTCATGGCCCGCTTCCTCCATCTTCAAAGCCAGCAAAGAGGGTCGAGTCCTTCTCATGCTTCAAATCTCTCTGACCCTCCCCTTCTGCCTCATCTCACCTCTGCTTACCTTTTCTGCCGCATCTCTCTAACTGACTCTTCTCCCTTCACTTTTGCTTTTAAGGGCTCATCTGGTTATATTAAGCCTACCCAGATAATCCAGGATAATCTTCTTATTTTAAGGTCAGCTGATTAGTGACCTTAATTCCATCTGTAAAATCCCATCCCAGCAGTATCTAGATTAGTGTTGAATAACCAGGGGATGGGAATCTTGGGGACACATCTTTAGAATTCTGCCTACCATATGGGTTTTTATTATACCTGTGAACCAGATAACTATTTGGAAAATTTCCTTAAACTTTTTCATCTTGTAGTAAAAGCCAATAAGTTTGCTGATATAAAAATCTACCACTTAGAAGAGAAAACTCTATAAACAAGGCATGTCCTGGGCACAGTGATTTCCATGACTAGACCTTGAAGTTGGGGACAGAACTGTATATTCTTCCCCCGCCCCGCACCCCACAACTTGTGCCCAGTAGGTAGTCCATGGATGTTTACTGCTGTTGCTATTCTGGCTATGGCTGCTGATGAACAAAATAAGCCCAAGTCTACTTCTGTTTCAGGCAGATTCTGAGGGCCTGTGATGAACTATGTGCACAGTCTTTTAAAATAGCCAGTGTGACCTAGCTTATAGAAAAGGCCCTTCAGGATGGCTCATAACCTTTTCTCATCCGTCAGCCTTAGCCTGCCATGCAACCTCAGCTTTGCTGAGGAGTGGGGTGAATATATTTGCATGTTTTAATCAGTATAAAACCTGACAGTGTGATGATTTCTGAAATTAATAACAGAAAATTTAGGTGGATTCTAGTGGGAGACTCTTTTCTTCCCCACTCCATATTCCTCTGTGGCCCATATGGAAAGGAAGTCCCACCAACCCTTCTATCCTTTCTGGGAAGTACCTGAGGGGAGTTTCTGTGTTGCTTTCCACCCCTTACATGCTCCTCTCCAAGGGAAGAGGAGCAGCTAATCTTATAGAGAAGAGCCTGATGTCCTCTGGGCTGGGTCTGGTGTCTGAGAGGGTAGGGTTTCTTTAAAAGCAGGGAACAGACCTCACATTCTCTCTGGGCACTAACTACAACCTGGGTAGGTAAAGACAGAGTGCTCCCTCCCCCTCCCTTTGTGCAAGAGTTGCAGCCGACTCACAGCTGGAGCTTGCTTTCTGGAAGCAGGCCCAGAGGCACCCTCACTCTCCTGGGCTTTCTTGGCTTCTCTGTCCTACTGTTACTGGGCCTATGGAGCAGCTGGGTAAAAATTCATGTGGTCCTCTTGACAGACTTGATTCTCCCAAGCTCTGGACTTACGAAAGCCCCATTTTAGCCTCAGGTCCAAGCTGAGTATTTTAGCAAGGGAGTCTGTACTAAGGGAGTTATTGGGCCTTCATTAGTAAATATTTGCTCCCCAATTTGCTCAGTGTGGATTTACTCAATGGTTACAACTCAGAGAAGAGTTTGAGACAGTGAATTAACCTGTCCTGGTCTCCAGCATTATGGATATTCCTATAATCTTAGGATAACAAAGAGGATCAGTTAAGCACAGCACTAAATTCAGAATCCATAGAGGAAAAGATGGCTGAGTTTGACTGCCATAACACCTGGACGATTAATATCATTAACATTCAAACCATCCTAAAGACAATGCAAAAAAGATGAAAGCCTCAAGTAGAAAAATGGGCAAAGGATAAAGCATTTTGGGATCTGGCCCTGCTCATCTCTCTGACCTCATCTCCTGTCATCTTTCCCTTCTCTGGTTTTTCTTCCTTCCCTAGAATGTGCTAGGTTGGTCCCTGCCTCCGAGCATTTATCCTTGCTGTCACATCTCTCAGTTTTATTTCCTTCATAGCATTTTTCACCCTCTAAAATTTTCTTTAATTTGTTTACACGATATTATTTTGCAAGGCTGCCAAAACAAAATACTAGAGATTGGATGGCTTCAACAATAGAAATTTATTCTCTCACAATTCTGGAGGCTAGAACTCCAAGATCGAGGTGTCAGTAGGGTTGGTTTCTTATGAGGCCTCTGTCCTGGACTTGCAGGTGGCCATCTTCTCCATGGGTCTTCATATGATCTTCCTTCTGTACATGTCTGTGTCCTAATCTCCCCTTCTTGTTAGGACACCAGTTATATTGAATTAGGACCCAAACTAATGACCTCATTTTAACTTATTATCTCTTTAAACACCCTACCTCCAAGTACAGTCACATTCTGAGGTATTGGGGGTTAGGACTTACAATATATGAATTTTGGGGGGACACATTCAGCCTATAACACATGTATATGGTTTATGTTCTCCTTACCAAAATATAAATCCCATGGTAAAAGGGATCTTATCTATTTTGTTTCATGTTATATCTAAAGCACTTAGACTGATACCCGGTCTGTAGTAAGTATTCAGTAAATATTTCCTCAATAAATGAAGAAACTTGGATAGTTTAGGTGCCTATAGGATTTAGATAGTTTAGATATCTCTAGAATTTGGTGACATAATATGTGAAGGGGAAGTCAGGGAAAAGTATTGGATGATTTCTAGCTTACATGATTATACCCATCAACATGATAAGAGACAAAGGAAAAGGATCAGGGTCTGGGGACCTATTTTCTTAGAGATACTTGGAATATATTCAAATGGGAAAGTTAAGAAGCCCTTTAGATACGTGGCCTGGAATGCAGTAGAGAGATCTTGGTCAAACACATAGATCTGGAGATCATCAGTTCATAGCAAGTAACAAAATCAGGATGGCAAATGAGATCATCCAAAAAGCACATGCATAGGAAAGAGCTAATATAGAAACAAGGAAAATACCAGTGTTTAAAGGTTGCGTAGAGAAAGCAAAGTTTGACTGAGAAGTGGTAGGATCTAGGAGGAGAGCAAGAAGTGAGGTATCATGGAATCAAAGGAGGTACAAATATTGAAAGGAATGGCCGCCTGTGTCAGGAGAACTGTTTCTCATAGACTGTTCCAAGGAATAATCTTCCCATGAAATAGTAATTGGAAAAAGATTCTGTGATCAACTAAGTGTGAGAAATGCTGAAATCTACATACTTCTCTTGCGAAATCACAAAAAATTAGCATATTAATATCTCTGAGAAGTCTTGCTGTAAGGAAACCCATAAATCTTAATTTCTAAAGTCAAATTTCCAAAGTTTATTTGACCATGAATCTCTCCCCTTTCTTCTTCCGTAACTACTGTTAATAATAGCACACAGAACTGGAATCCTGAGGAAAACTCTTTGAGAAACAACGCGAGAGCATAGCCAATTAGATAAGCGTTAAAAATATTGCTTTGCATTTGACAATTAAAGGGCTTTGTTGACTTTGCTGGAGTGATTTCTGTAGAGTGGTGGGGCCCGAAGGGACAGAATTGAAACAGTAGGGATAATCTGCTCCTTTTATAAGTTTGACCTCAAAGAGAAGATAAAAGGTAGGGCAGTATCTTGGATGGATGGTGTGTAAGGTCAAGTAAATGTGTTTTGGATGGGAAGGACATGGTTAAGTTTATAGATAGTAGGGAGGTTGAGGGATAGTAGCAAGAGGAGATGAACAATCAGTGGAACCATGTCTACAAGGAGATGGGAGAAACTGAGATCAGGAGAAAGTTCTCTCTTTTCCTAGAGACTGGAGGAAAGGAAAGGAGGGGATGCAATTGTAGATGTAGGATGAGAGATTGACAAAGCCAGCCCATGATAACCTCAGTTCCTCCGACAACAACATGTGCTCAGAGTTTGTCTTTGGTGCTGAAACAAAAGGTGTTCTCCCCCAGATTCCCCTTCCTGAAAAAGCTCATGTTTGATCTTGTTCATGTAAAAGTCCTTTCCAAATGTTACCATTATTTCTACTATGGTCAGGGAGTCACTTCCACTTTGGACTCCTATGTAGGCATAGTTGTCTTGTGCCCTTAATCGCTTAATTTCCTTCAGGTCTCTGCATCTGGGGCAGAGACTTGTCTTATGCATTTCTGTCTCCCCATTACCTTTCACAAAATGGGGTGCTATAAACATTGCCGAATGATTAGTAGCTCATAGGCAGCATCACAGTTAGTCCACAATTGAGAATTCAATGAACTACTTTATTATAGTTTGAAGAATCCTAGTGCTGGAGTGTAGTTACACAATTCAGTTTCATACACTTTCAGTGGTAAATCTTCCATTGAGAATTCTCCAGATCTGTTTTCTCTCCATTCAGTTTTCGTTATCCATGCCCAGCTCAGTTGATTTCATCCCAGCTTTCTTTGCCTGATTGTCCCAAAATGTGTTGTCTTTGTAGTTCCGTGTGTAAAGCATTTATCAGAGTATAAGACACATAATGCTCAAAAAATGATAGCTGTTATCATTACCATTGTAATAGAGTCAATACACAAGCGAGAAGAGCTTTGTTATCAAGGATGCAAACTTTTTTTTTTTAAAGATTTTATTTTTTCCTTTTTCTCCCCAAAGCCCCCCGGTACATAGTTGTGTATTCTTCGTTGTGGGTCCTTCTAGTTGTGGCATGTGGGACGCTGCCTCAGCGTGGTCTGATGAGCAGTGCCATGTCCGTGCCCAGGATTCGAACCAACGAAACACTGGGCCGCCTGCAGCGGAGCGCGCGAACTTAACCACTCGGCCACGGGGCCAGCCCCTCAAGGATGCAAACTTTTATATTTCTTAATTACCTAGATACTGTTCTAGTTCCTGACCTTCTTCTCTACATTTTTTTTTAGCAAATCTTTTTCCTTATTAACTACTTAGTTCTTTTCATGTTCCCTATGTTCCTAATTTTTTTTGCCACCAAATCTCTTATTTATACTTATGTATTTGGTGTACTTATTTGCTTAATATGCATATTTGTACTTTGACTTTTTCCCCTCCCCAGTATTTTTCTTATCTATCATCTTTCTTAATTTTAAGCTATTAGAAGTCCAAAGCAACATTCTTTTATTCACTTCTTCTCCAACCATCTGTTGCCAACTAGAAGCCTGAGAGCCATCACTTTTTTTGTGTACTCAACAAATATTTATTTGTTGGGCACTTACTATGCACCAACTAATGTTCCAGGCACTGAAGATAGAAATATGGTAAATAAAGATGTCACTGTCTTTATGGAGCTTATATTCTAGTGAAGGACTCAGGCAATGAATGAGTAAAGATTAGGTAATTAATAAACTTGCGAACATTGGTTTCTTAGGTGGGTCACCAGACATAGAAAACTAACTTATAAGGAATGTGTGGTTTGGGCTGGATGATGGAGCAGAATGTATTCCTGCGGCAAAGATTATAGGCCAGCTGTGTCTGAGATGCCAGACTAAAGAGGTGAAGGAAGTTTATCAGGTCATATCATAGAGCAAGTCTTCCAGGATTCACAATGGAAAATCCCAAAATCTGGTTAATCAGGCAATGTATGGATGACAAGGGGTAGCTTTTAGAGTTACAACCATTTTGATTAATTCCATCACTATTGTCTGAAAGCAGCCTTACTTAAGAGTTATTGCTGATAACTGTCTAGACGTCTGAGTCTGTGGTTTCTTGAAGTGTCAGCAGTAGTGGAAGGCGGCTGTGAAACATACTTCATAATTTGGATTTTCTGTTTAGGTTATTAAACAGGCGATTGTCATTGTATACATGAAGGTCATTCTCTCTCAGATGCATGACAGAACCTCACTCTATTTCAAGAGAACAAGTCTATTGGGAAAATAATTGGTTTAATTATGGAGATGTTGAATTTTTGGTGTCTATGAAGTGCTCAGCAAGAAAAGGCCAGTTAGTTTAATGCATCGACCTAGAGTTTAAGAGAAGAATCTGGGTTGGAGACAAACTGTTTGGTATAATCTCACCCAATATGAATGGATGAGGCTTTCCAAGGAATTGTGTGTTGCATTTTTTAATATTTAGAGTAGAGCATCAGATAGGGAAGGAAGTGAGACTGAAAGGGCTGACTGGAAGAAAGCTGAGAGAGTCATTGGACTGGTGCATCTGGATAAGATAAAAAGCAGACATAGGGAGGGTGGCTGAGCGAGAGAAATGGAAGAGTAAAAGGTGTTCAGAGAGTGCAATGACTGAATTTAATCTTTTAAAGATTGGCCCTTAGCTACCATCTATTACCAATCTTTTTTCCTTTTTCTTCTACTCCCCAAAGCCCCAAGTACATAGTTATATATTCTAGTTGTGGGTCCTTCTAGTTGTGCTATGTGGGATGCCACCTCAGCATGGGTTGATGAGCGGTGCCAGGTCCCCGCCCAGGATCTGAACTGATGAAACCCTGAGCGGCTGAAGTGGAGAGCGCGAACTTAACCACTCGATCATGGGGCCGGTCTCTGAATTTAATCTTTTAAATTTAAAGCAATTCAGAGTGACACAGTTGTGGACTTGCCTAGAGTGTGACTGAAAGTGAGGAGAGATTCTGTGGAAAGCATTGTTAGGGAAGGCACAAAGGAGAGGAAGCACAGAGCAGTGATAATGAAGAAGATATAGAAGAGATTAAATCACAGAGGGGTAGGAGATAAGAGAGGATACCAGGAATGTGAGGTATGGTGGGCTGAAATATGGTGAAGACTACTGGCCCCAGCTGCTTTCTGGAGAGACAGCAATAGGTGAAAGCACTTGGGTTTTTCTAGAGTCAGTCAGAGTTTGGGATACATTGCATTTTTGAGAGAATATTAATTGTTGAGGATGTGGCAACTCAGATTTCTGTGGGCCTCTGTGGCATTTGTTCTGGGATCAGAGTTGTTGGTATGCTGCTTATCTTTGGGCTGCTGGGTGGAGGTCCTTGTTAGGAGAAGCCTGTACTCCGGGAGTTGTACCAAGTGCAATTTCAAGGGATCCATATGGGCCGTTAGTCCAGAATCCCTTCAAGTATATTATCCACCCTGTGGGGTTTTCTGCAAGCTTCGAGAGGGGGAGGGCGAGGAGGGAAGCAGGGCTACATCTAACTCATTTCTGGGCCCAATGGAGTGAAGGGAGATAAGAAATTGAAGATGGAGAATGGGAGCAGTTTGGGGCATCATGTGTTGAGCTGAAAGACTAAGCATAGAGTGAATGAATACAGGGCCAGGGTCAGAGCCCTGTGAGGGGCCAGAAGTTACTTCCCCAAACTACTAAACCGACTAGGTAAAATGAGAAGATTAGCAGGTCACCTGTATCCCGGATATAAGAAAAGATGATCAGCCATGGAGTGGGTGAAAAGCAAAGTCTAGTTATTAGGGTGAAAAAAACCAGGAGTCTGGTTATATGGTTTATGGTAAACAGTTGGAGTGGTATGAACAGTATGTCTCCTTTTTTGAAGAAGCAATGCAATTAGAGAAAAGAAACAAACCAAAAAATTGTTACATTGGAGGATTAACTCTTGGCAGCTTCTAAACAGCAAAGTGATCTTGAGCAATCTCTTAGTCTACGCACTCTACTTTTTCAACTGTAAAAATTAAGTAGGTGGGTCATGTGACTTCTGAAGTTTCTGGTAGCTCTGTGATTCTATGGCACTTATTCTTCCCTCGTTCAGATCCCTGCTATCCTCCCCCAATCTCCAGCATCACCTTTAGGGCCCCAAGTCACACTGAGGGGTCCACTGCTTTCATGCAAGGCCAGCCCTGCTTATTTGTTTTTTTTCTAACATTTTGGAGTGAAGTCTCTGAAGACATTTGGAAAAGGATAACTCATAGCCTGCGTGAATTCAACAAATGACCTAAGTTCTCTAGAATGGAACATGACTGCATTGTTTATATTTTGTTTTTTATTTTGTTACCAGGCAATCAGTATGGACTCTGTTGGAATGTAATGTGTCAATTTGGTTTCATGCCTCATCACACTGGCAGATAGAAGAGGGTAATGGCTGCTTTGGGGAGTGGAGGAAGCCAAAAAGAAGGCAAAGAGTGAAGACAGAGAAACAAGATGTCAGTGGTGGTGCTGAGAAGGAATAGAGAGACTTTTCTTCGTGCTAAGGGCCGCAGAGGGAGGAATCCAGCTGAGGACTACACAGAAGCATCTGGCTCCAGGAATAACAGATCAAATGGTGACGAACTCCTTCAAAATGGTGAGCTTCACAAACATTCTCATTTATCTGATGTGGACGTTGCATACCCAGCAGGTGTATTCTGTGAGCATTTTGTGGTGAGAGCAGGCTAATCAAAGTGAAGTATTCCAGAATAGTCTTTGAGAGGAAGGAATGTACATGAGGGGTATACACTTTTATTTGAGAAGCTAAGATCAGAAGATTTGGGTGAGGTATTGAAATTTATATTCTTTGTTTTCCTTTTGAAATATGAGAGTTGACTTGGATTATGCAAACTATTTTCTTCTCATTTCTTTATTACCACACATTTAACATGTGTCAACAAGTTACTTTTTTTCATTAACTGGCTCAATACAGAAACAACATGCTATAGGAAGGGGGAGCAGAGCCATAAGCAACTTAAAATATTACTTAAGGCGATGGTGTCTCTTAATGGCCATCTTTGTTTTCTTTTCTCTCTTTTTTTTTAAGATTGGCCCTGAGCTAACATCTGTTGCCAGTCATCCTTTGTTGTTTTTTTTTCCTTCTTCTCCCCAAAGCCCTGCAGTACATGGCTGTACATTCTAGTTGTAGGTTCTTCTAGTTCTGCTATGTGGGATGCTGCCTCAACACGGCTTGATGAGTGGTGCCAGGTGCTCATCCAGGATCCAAACCGGTGAAACCCTGGGCCGCTGAAGCAGAATGCATAAACTTAACCACTCGGCTGGCCCCTATAAATGGCCATCTTACAAGAGGTATTTCTCTGCATGGAACACACACACATCCACTCCCCATTCAGTTCTTTGTAGTAACTCATCACACGTAAGGAGATTATGGATCTGCTCCCTTCTTGTCCCTTTATTCCATTCCTTTCTAATGTGCTGAATTTGGGTGTGTGGGTAGTCAGAGGGAGTCTAGGTTCACCGTAATTTGCCATCCCTGAATCACACTGTATTTAAAAGAAGGAAATTCAAATCCCAACTTTATACATGTGGTAACAAATAGCTTTCACTGTTATCTTTCCAGGCATCATGGAAGCAGATATAACTCAGAGGGCCCTTCTGACTCTAAAATTCTTAGATTCTCTGGTTCTTTTGTGATTTCTAATGGGAAATTATTTTGGAAGTGAAATGACTGAGCAGTGACTATAGTCTTTAGGAGTAGAGGAATCGAAGAAAAGATGTGATTCTGGCATAACAGCCTTGGAAGATGCAATGATGCAGTAAAGAGAATTTAGTTTTATAGTATACCTTGAGTTGGATTTTTCAGAATCTGGTGTCTCCTCTGCAATTTTTTTACTTTCCATCTATTAAGCACCACATCTATTGAATTGTCACTATTCAGTGATGCTTTCTATCATTAAAAATAACCAGAATAAAACTTCTTTTTCATGTTGAAGTCATTAAAGAAATGGAAGAACTTAGGGACAATTATACAAGAAATGATTCTCAGCCAAGTTTCGTTACTTGACAGCTATCAAAGAAGGCTTCAGAGAGTTTATTTTCCTTCCACAGGTACCCATCAGAGAGTAGGAAGAATTACTTAATTCTAGATAAATTCAGTACACTTCTACAAGTATATGGTGATCTGAATTTCATGTTGTATAAATACTTTTCCATTTAAGAATTGATGCCAGTTACTTTGTGATTGGTGCAATGGGTTAGAAATGAAAAGATCTGAAATTTGAATAAATAAGACAGATAAAGACAATGAAGTACCTAGCACTATTGTGAAGAAAGTTTGTTTTAAGAAAGTTGCTTATTATCTTTAATTCAACTGCTTAGAAACCATTACTGTTCTCAAACTTAAAAAAAATCCATTCTGCCATTTTTCTCCCTTTTCTACTCTTTTTCTTCCTTTTCTTATATCTGGATTTAAAATTATTCAGTGACAACTTGGACAAAAGTCTGCTTAAATCTTTCTGGATGCAAACGAATTTTGCCCTTGTGTGTAGAAACTAGTCCTAGCACAGAGAGAAGGGAATTCAATTTGGATCTCAAGACCCCAGAGGAAGCCCTGGATTTACTCCTTACTGGCTGTGTGATCTTAGGTGAGTCATTTAACTTTTTGGAGCTTCATTTTATCATCTGTAAAATCAAGGTAATAATGCTCATTCCTCAAAGTTCTCATGAGGATTACATAAGGTGTTTGTGAAAAATACCTTACCCAATAGATTGCTGCTCAGGTCTTAATCAATCAGATTTAGAAACTGAAACAAACATGTGATCGCTTATCTAGGGTCCTCTAAGACAGAGCTCACACTTAGCATATTTTCCCGAAATGCCTTAGATTACATCACTGGGCCAGGTTCTTTTATGTGTAATACTACCTGTGGATGTAATCACTTGCTAGCATCTGGTTACTTTCTTTGTTACCATTTTCTGGTTAATTCTAGGAGGGAAAGTTTTCTGTCTTCTTGGCAGCATTTTTCTTTCATTTTGATGCTTTTTGTCAGACACTTTTGCCCCCAAGTACTGACATTTATATTACTGTGGCAATGAGATATTGTAGTAAAATTAGAGCTCCACGGGGGACAAATAAATGTCAGTCTTCAAATGGAAACCTCCATAGGTTCTAGAAAAGAAAACGTCAAGATTCTCAGCCAGTCATCTTATTAGAAACAATAGGCTCTCTAATAGCAGAAAGGGGCTTCACGTAAGGATCTATAGGTGCTGTGGGATAAAACTTTACTACTGAGAAACCTAACAAGGCAATTCTTTCCCAAGATTATAATTTATCTGCAAAAGGTACTGGGAATAACTAAATTTACCGCTCCCTATCATCCCTTAGGGTCTCAGATGTCAGGAAAAAGATCAAGGTCAGAAACCCTGATGGTGCTGTATTAGTCAGACAGAAGCTCCAGCACCAGCTAATAGGTATCAAGAAAACTTTGCCCAAATTGGGACAAG
Source organism: Equus caballus (assembly GCF_041296265.1). NCBI lineage: Eukaryota > Metazoa > Chordata > Mammalia > Perissodactyla > Equidae > Equus > Equus caballus. Next base: position 8,709,949 of record NC_091688.1, read on the forward strand.
ACAAGCTATTTTCCTTAAAGTTGAACATCTTAAAGATGATTTTGCTGAGTTCATTTTTAAATTTCTTCCACTATGAGTTTGTTTTCAACTCTTGGGTTGGTTTTAAGTAGTTCTTAATAATTCTTTGATCTTGACCGTGTTTTCTGTCCCCGTTTGAAGATTGAGTCTGAGAATGGGTAGATTTCTCTTCCTGGGTCATAAAACAGCGTTGACTATTTCTATCACCATGTGAGACTCTTAGGCTTTGGGGGAAGAACTGGATTTGTTCTAGCTTTGGCCAAGTTTTCTTTATACTTATTGACTCATTCTAGACCTTCTTCTCTAACAAATATGAGCCCCAATCTGGATTCCTGGCTTTGGCCTTGTTCCTCTTCTCTGAGATCAACCTTCAAAGCAAGCAGATGCTACCTCGAAGTGTATGTGTGTGTGAATGTGTGTGTGTGTGTGTATGTATCTAGGGAAAGGGATGTGATGCTGAGGCACATTTCATGTTTTCTCAAAAAGTTCTCAGGAGAGATCAGCCCCAGTGGCCCACACTGATGACCCACCTGTTGACATATCCTTTATTGGCTTTTCTCCTTTTCTTGTCTCGTTTTACTCACTTTCTCTGGGTTCACTTCCCAAATAAACTACCCATACCCAACTGCTTCTGCTTTTGGATAACTCAAGCTAAGATAGAATCATTAAAAAAATAACTCCTTGGGGGATGTGTTGATACTACCTGAAAACAAAAACATCCACATTTTTGTAAGAAGAGAAATTATAAATAAGCCAAAAACCAAGTAAACAAACCCTAGATGGTAGTCGAAGTGCACACATACACCCCCCTCCCACACACACACACTTGGATTGGTCTAAACAAGTGAAAAATAACTTCAGTATAAAAGCAAGGAACCTGCTGAAACACAAATCAAGAAAAAAATTCAGACTAAGATGGAGATGATAAACTAGAAGTTGTTATGAACCACAGTCAAGAATAAGGCTGAGGAAAAGAAAGAAGATGCATTGGCATCTGGGGAGCTTAATAAAACCAGAATGAGCTAACACAATTAGACTGGGGTATGTGCAAAGTCTAAAGCATGTACTTCGTAAACTGTATGTTGAAATTCATACGCAAGCTATTATTGTCAACAGATTGCATCAAAGAATGATTGTCAATGAAGTGCATGACCATGGAGGAATGATACTGTACTAGAAGCCCTCTGGGTTTTTTATCCTAGCTTCCCTGAACTTTCTGACATTTGGCAAGTCAATGAATTTCTCTGGGTGTATGTTTCCTTGCTCGAGCCCCTTGGATCAACGTGAGCTCAATCTTTATAACGGGTATCAAAAGACTTTGAAAAATATAAAATTGTGTGCAAATGTAAGAGTTTATTATTAAAAAAGAGGTAGGATGTGAGAGTTAGTGTTTACTACTCTTAAATTCATTTGGGCCTCGAGGATGTAGAGTACACTTCAAGAGGGCAGAACTCTGCCAAATCCCAAGTTCTCTGGGTGATGTTTCCCTGACAAAGGGTACATGTAGCTCAGTTTATTTATTTACTTATAATTCTTGCACAATTAAATGTCTGATTTGAAGAACCTAACGTCTGATTTCCTTTTCTTAGAGTAAGCCTCAAACACAAGCTTTGTTCCATCTCAAGATGGCTGAACAAACTAATAGCTTATGCCCCTGGGAATCTAAAAAAGTTTTGATTACCCCAATTGCTCCAAGAAAGGACGTTGCCACTGTCTCTTGATGGAATATATTTCTCCCAGATTCTTCTGGGAGATCCTCGATTGTGGCTTCCTGTAATATGCTCAGAACTGTGAAATGTCTAATGAACTATGCAACAGGATTATGAAACAGTTCCTTCCTTGAAGGAACTTACAGTCTGGCTGGGGAAGTAGGGAGAAAATGCACATCCGTGAAATTAATAGAGACAAATACAAATCAGTACTAATTCAGAAATCTATCGAGAACCGTCTACAGGCATCCTCTGGTTGTTTTGGAGGAAAAGTAATCCAACTTTGTCTTTGAATACTACATTATAGCAATTCAGCCCATTCTGGGGATCAGAACTGTTAATATTATTGAGCAGTGTCCCTTGAAATTATTTTACCAAGTCATCTGGTAGAGTGGGACGGTGAATGTCACAAGTAATTCCCCTGCTTCATTCTTCTTTTTCGTCCACACCCCATCAGGGAAAAACCCCTCCTATCTCGAGAACTTGCACGAAAAACCAGTGAAATAATCCAGTGATACTGCTAAGATTAGTGCCCCAAACCCTGCTCAGCTGGTGTATTTCTCAACCACATGCGTCAGGGTTGTCTCTACATATAGGTCAGTGTGTGGTTTCCTACACTGCGGCCACTCCGGGGAGAGAAAACAGGACTGTTTTCTTTTGAAAAAAGGTGCTCACTGAAGAAAAGGCTGGGTAGAGACAGTGAGCTGAGAAAACACAAGAGGACCTGAAGGTCATCTTATTCATTTGGAAATTCTCCTGTTGACCACTGTCCCTCCCAGGCCATGGCTCTATTTCTGAGTGAGCCGGTCCTGGTCTAGCTGAGTAGGCCACAGGTCAGAGGAAGGACAGTGTGGCTTGGTGGGTGTAAGGGAAGAGAAGGCCGTTAACATGTGTAGGCCGAATGCCTATTTCCTTGTGTCTCTTACATGAGAAAAGTCAAGGATTACTACTAAGACAATTTTGAAGATGGAGGGAGAAGGAAAAATGACATATCTTCATGGAATGATGGAGGCTTTGGAGGGGAAAGTGAGAGAGAACAACATGGTGACTGCTGTGGGGAGGTATGCTGATTGCCAATTCCTGAGTGGCGGGCACTATGAAATGCATCGAGCATTCTCATATCAGAATATTATATTCCCTAGTCAATTTAGGATTTTTAAAGAAAGAAGTTGGTAGTTTTTCCATACTTCTTTATGTTCAGAGGAAATCTTAGATTATATTCTATTAGGTAATTTTTCCCACATTGAAGCAGAATAAGGAAATGGTTAAAAGTGCAGAATCTAGAGCCAGATAGTGTGATTTAAAAAACCAGTTCCACCACTTACTAGCAGTGTGACCTTGGACAATTTGCTTAACCTCTCTGTGCTTCAGTTTCTTCATCTATATAATGGAGGTAATAAAATATCTCACAGAGTATTGCAAGGATTCAATGAGTGCATAGATAAAAAATGCTTGGCACTTAGCCCTCAATAATCGTTTCCCATCAAAATTACGTGCAAACCAACCCCCAGCCCAGGCTGCATAGCCTAGTGATGGAACACATGCATTTTGCAGTTTGATTGGATCTGGGGTCAGTTCGCTTGTGCCCTTTCTTGCTCTGTGATCCGGGGCAAGTTATTTAATCTTTCTAAGTGTTGTTTTCTCCATCTGTAAGTGGGACTAATAGTAGCATTTACCTTGTAGTTTGTTCGGAGGAATAAACAGGATGATTTACATAAGGTTCTTGATGTGGTGTCTGGCACACAGTATTCTTTAATATACACACAGAAAGACTTTATTCTTTACTTCTTTTTTCTTTATTTCTTTATCTTACATGATTGACCCTTTCTTTTCTTAAAAAGAAAATCTATAAAACCTTCATCATTCCCAGGAAACGACAGAATATTGGCCCTGAACTGATTACTTCTGTACACGGGAAAATATATCCTTCTCGACTTTTCCTCACATTCTCTCTTTCTATCCTCCATGTCAGGAGCAAAAGACCAGGGAAACCTGTTGCAAAACAGGAGGGGAGGGAAAAGAGGACCAAAGCTGACTTAGCATAGGTCCCCTCTTCCCATGGATGACTGCCAGCCAGGACAAGCTACATAATTTGTAGGGCTCAGTGCAAAATGAAAATGCAGGGCCTCTAGTTCAAAAATCATTAAGAATTTCAAGAGAGTGACATCAGAGTATTAAACCAATCTTATGGGCCTCTGCAACTACGCAAGCCCCATCCCTATAAAGCCAGCCCTGCTGCCAGCCCTGGAGCGGTGGGAGAAGGTGAGCCATTGAAGCCCCTTCTGTTGTTGGTATGAAGCCAATTCGTCTGTTCTTTCCATCCCTGAGCCTGATTGAGCCACGTGGGTTTACTCCCAGGGCTCCCTAGAGAGCGAGAGTATGAGGTGTAGAGACACCCCCTCTCCTACTTCTCAGGGAAGGTGGAGAGGAATTGAGTTAGAACTGTCTAACTCAATCAATCTGATCAGTTCTTAGGAAATCTTCATAATTGTAGGAGGAAAGGTCAGCCACTGGAAAGAAATTACAGTAATACTAGTCATTGGAGAGTATTTGTGTGTGTGGCCTGTAATGATACAACATAGTCACTTTCACGGTGTATGTATCAGTTAATTTCTCATATTTAAGAAAATTTTAAGCTCTGAGGAGGACTTATCCACCCCTCAGAGAAGTGAAAGCTTGTCCTTCCTTCTTCCTTTCTTAGATTCTACCCCTGTCAGCTTGTGGGTGTTCAGAGGAAGATGAGTCGTATGCAGGGAATGAAGATGCTTCAGTTTTCAAGAGCCAATGATGCGTCTTATTAAAGAGTTACTTGCTACTGTGATCCATTGCACACCTTGTAGGGAAATTTGGTGATGGACTTCAATTCCTTGGGAGATTATCACATGGCTCAAACAACCTATATCTTCTTGCTCTATGGCCAGATTTGGGAGGGTGGGCCCTGGGGATGCAGCAGCAGAGAAACTTGGAAGAGATGTTGGGGGTAAATGAGGGAGAGAGGGGGTTTTGAGGAAAGCTGCCAGAGTTACAGGAAGGAGAAAGGTGGCTAGGGTGAGGAGTAGAGGAGAAGTTTGGGAAGAGGAGAATGTTGTAAGGGTTTAGGGAGAGAGGAAGAGAGAGCCCAGGAAGAAGAAGTCTAGGTTGAAAGTTTCCGAAGTTAACTTGTGGGTTAGGAAGTCCCAGGGAAGGAGGGGAATCCCCAGGGTTTGAGGTCCTATAGTAGAGGCCCTTTCTCTTCACAGGGAATAGAAAGCCCCAAGGGCCCATAAAGAAAACACTGCTCACTGTAGATCCCCCAGCCCTATCACTCCTTAACTCTGTGGGTTGGTCACTTCTCCAGGTGGTTCGAAGTCCTCATATGCAAAGCAAGAGGGTTCAGCACAAGGTCTTCTAAACACAGGCTGAGCGAGCCCACGAATTCCAGGACAGTGAGTGAGTGAGGAGGAGGGGAGAGGGTCAGAGAGAGAAGAAGGAAGGCACAGCCTGAGAGGAGGAAGGGTGGGAGGGAACTGAGGGGAATGCAGGGGAGCTGGACGGGGGAGAGTAAAGTGTGGACATTTTTGCCTGTTATATATTTCTCAATATATTTTTCAATACAGCTTTAATGAGATATTTACATATCATAAAATTCACCCTTTTTAAGGGTGCAATTCAGTGGCTTTTAGTATATTTGTAGCTTTATGCAACAATCGCCACTATCTAATTCCAGAACATTTCATCACTTCCCAAAGAAACTACCCATTAGCAGTCACTCCCCATTCTCCCCTTGCCCCCAGTCCCTGGAAACCACATATCCGCTTTCTGTCCTTATGGACTTGGCTATTCTAGACATTTCATGTAAGTGGAATTATACAATATGTAGTCTTTTGTGACTGGCTTCATTCACTTAGCATTATGTTCTCAAGGTTCATCCGTGTTGTAGAGTGTATTAGTACTTCACTTCTTCTTAGTTGCTGAAAAATATTCCATTGTGTAGATTTATGGCATTTTGTTTATCCATTCAGCAGGCAATACACATTTGTATTGTTTCTCCTTTTGGCAATAATGAATAATGGTGCTAAGAACATTCTTATACAAGTTTTTGTGTGTGGACATATGTTTTCATTTCTTTTGGGTATATTCTTAGGAATGGAGTTGCTGGGCCATGTGGTACTCTATGTTTAATATTTTGAGGAACTGCCAAGTAGTTTTCCAAAACGACAACTATTTTACAGTCCCGCCATCAATGAATCAGTGTTCTAGTTTCTCTTGCCTTGCCAACACTTGTTATTTTCTGTCTTTTTGCTTTTAGTCATCCTAGTAGGAATGAAATGGCATCTTATTGTGGTTTTAATTTGCATTTGCTTAATGACTAATGTTGTTGAGCATCATTTTATGTGCTTATTGGCCGTATGAATATCTTCTTTGGAGAAATGTCTATTCATATCATTTTTGTTGAGTTGTCTTTTTATTGTTGAGTTGTAAGAGTTCTTTATACATTCTGGATACAAATTCCTTATCAAATAATGACTTGCAAATATTTTTTTCCTGTTTTATGTTGTCTTTTCATTTTCTTGATGCCTTGCCTTTGGAAGCACAAATGTTTTAAATTTTGATGAAGCCCAATTTACTTTTTTCTTTTGTTGCTGATTATTTTAGCATCATATCTAAGAATCCGTTGCCAAACCCAATGTCATAAAGATTTATCTCTTTATTCTCTTGTAAGAGTTTTATGATTTAAACTATTAATTTTAGGTCTATGATCCATTTTGAATTAAGTTTTTGAGGTAAAGATCCCATGTAATTCTTTTCATGTGGATACCCAGTCATCTCAAATCATTTGTTGAAAAACTATTTTTTCCCCATTAATTGTCATGGCACTCTGGTCAAAAATCAGTTGACTATAATTGTAAAAGTTTTATATCTAGACTTTCAAGTCAATTCCATTGATCTATATGTCTATCTTAATGCCAATACACTGTCTTGGTTACTGTAGCTTTGTAGTAAGTTATGAAATTGTGAAATGTGAGTCTTTCAACTTTGTTCTTTTTTTCTGTTTGGTGATCATTTTGGCTATTCTAGCTCATTTTTATTTCCACATGAATTTCTTGAATTAATTTGTTAATTTCTGCAAAAAAAAGCTGTGTTTTAATAGGCATTGTGTTGAATTTGTAGATCAACTTGAGAATTATTGCCATCTTAACAATATTAAGTCCTCTGATCCATGAACATGGGCTGTCTTTCCATTTATTTGTGTCTTTTTTAATGTATTTAAACAATATTTTGTAGTTTTAGTATACAAATCTTGAACTACTTTTGCTAAATATATTTTTTGAGGAAGATTAGCTCTGAGCTAATATCTGCCACCAATCCTCCTCTTTTTTGCTGAGGAAGACTGGCCCTGAGCTAATATCCATGCCCATCTTCCTCTACTTTATATGTGGGATGCCTGCCACAGCATGGCTTGACAAGTGGTGCATAGCTCCACACCCGGGATCTGAACTGACGAACCCTGGGCCACCAAAGTGGAATGTGAGAACTTAACCCCTGCATCACTGGGCTGGCCCCTGTTAAATATATTTCTAATATTTTGTTGTTTTTAATGTATTGTAAATGGAATTATTTCTTAATTTCTTTGTCAGATTTTTTTTATTGTTAGTGTATAGAAATGCAATTGATTTTTGTACATTTATCTGGTATCCTGCAAATTTTATGAACTTGTTTTGAAATTCTAATAGCTTTTACAGGGATTCTCTAGGATTATCTATATACAAGATTGTGTCCTCTGCAAATAGAGATAAACTTACTTCTTCCTTTTTAATCTATATTCCTGTTACTCTTTTTTCTTTCCCATTGCCTCAATAGAACCTCTAGTGCACTGTAGGACAGAAGTGGTGAGAGTAGATGTCATTGTTTTGTTCCTGATCTTAGGGATAAAGCATTCAACCTTTCACCATTAATTACAATGCTGCTTGTGGGTTTTTCACAGTTGGCCTTTATCAGATCAAGGAAATTCTCTTCTACTCATTGCACCTTAAAAGTTTTGACTATAAATAGGTGTTGGATTTTTTTCAAATGACCTTTCTGCATCAGTTGAGGTGATCATCTGATTTTTGCCTTTTATTCTATTAACATCATGTATTACATTGATTTTTGTATGCTAAACCAACCTTGCATTCCTGGGATAAATCCAATTTTGTCATGGTGTGTAGTTCTTTCTATTTGTTGCTGGATTTGGTTTGCTAATATTATGCTAAGTATTTTTTATTTTATATTACTGAAGGATACTGGTCCATCGTTTTCTTTTCTTGTGATATCTTTGTCTGGTTTCAGGGTAACACTGGTCTCATAGAATGAGCTGGAAAGTGTTCCCTCCTTTTCTATCTTTTGGAAGCATTTGTGAATTACTGGTACTAATTATTCCTTAAACCATTTGTAGATTTCACCAGTAAAGCCATCTGGACTTGGGCTTTTTTCTTGGAGGGATGTTTTTAAATTACTAATTTACTTTTACTTGTTATAGTCCATTCAGATTTTCAATTTCTTCTTGAGTCAGTTTCTGTAGTTTGTATCTTTCTAAGAATTTGTCCATTTCACTTAAGTTGTCTCATGTGAGGGCATACAGTTGTTCCCAGTATTCCCTTATTATCCTTTTATTTCTGTAAAGTTTGCAGTACTGTTTTCTCCTTAATTCCCGATTTTATTAATTTGAGTGTCTTTTTTCTTTGTCAGTCTGGCTAAATGTCAATTTTGTTGACCTTTTCAAAGAACGAGTTTTGGTTTCATTGAGTTTTATTATTTTTCTATTCTCTATTTTATTTATTTCCATTCTAATCTTACTATTTTCTTCCTTCTGATTTGCTCTTTCTTTCCTAGTTTCTTAACATTGAAGGTTAGATTACTGATGCTTTCTTTTTTAATATAGACACTTAAAAATAGCTATATATTTCCCTTAAGCACTGCTTCAGCTGCATTCCACAAGTGTTGGTATGTTGTGTTTCATTTTCATTCCATCTCAAAGTATTCTTTAATTAACTTAGTGGTTTCTTTTTTGACATATTAGTTATTTAGCAAAGCATTGTTTAATTTCTACATTTTCTCAAATTTCTTCCTGTTATTGATTTCTAATTTCATTTCTTCTTGGTCTGAAAACATACTTTCTGTGATTTCAACCTGCTAAATTTATTGACACTTGTTTTATGGTCTGTCTTATAGTGTATCCTATAGACTATTTCATGTGCACTTGAGAAAAACATGTATTCTTCTGTTAATGGTGAGGTGGGGGGCAATCTATAGAGATCTGATAGGTCTACTTGGTTTTTAGTTTTATTCAAGTCTTCTAACTTCTTGTTGTTCTTCTGTCTTGTTGCAATATCCATTACTAGAAGGGGGTATTGAAGCCCTAAACTACTATTGTTGAATTTTCTGTTTCTCTCTTCATTTCTGTCAGTTTTTGTACACTATATTTTTCACATTGTATTCTGTCATTGGATGCATTGATATCTATAATTTTATACCTTCCTCTTGGATTGACCCTTATCATAAAAATTAGCATTATTGTTTCTAGTAGCAATTTTTACTGAGTGTATTTTGTCCGATATTAGTATAGCATGCCAGCTCTCTTTGGTTACTGTTTGCATAGTGCTTTTTTCATTCCTTTACTTTCAACCTGTTTGTGCATTTTAATCTATAATGTGTCTCTTTGTCTACCACATATAGTTGGGTCTTTTTTTTAACCATTTCTTCCAATATTCACCTTTCAATTGGAGTGTTTAATTCATTTACATTCAATGTGACTACTAATAAGCTCTTTTGCTATTTGTTTTTTATATGTTATTTTCTAGTGTAGCATTTTAATTTCCTTGTTTTTCCTTTGATTATATATTTTCAAGGCGTTTTCTCAGAGGTTTTCCTGAGGCTTATGATTAATATCTTAGCTTAGAAGAATCTCGTTAAAACTTACTCCACTATAGTTCCATTTCCTCCACCCTCTTTTACGCTATTATTGTCATACAAATTACCTCTTTATGTATCATAAACCAATCAACATAGCTTTATAATTATCACTTTATGCAGTTGTCTTTTAAAGCAGGTAGGAGAAAAAGAAAATTATAGACAAAAATGCATTTATACTGTCATTTATATTTCTGTATGTACTTAACTTTGCTTATGCTTTTTAATTCTTTGTGTGGATCCAAGTTACTGTCTAGTGTCCTTTCACACAGCCTGATGGACTCCCTTTACGATTTCTTGTAGAAGAGGTCTGATAGCAATTAATTCTCTTAGTTTTTGCTTTTCTGAAAATGTCTTATTTTCTCCTTTATTTTCAAATGAAAGTTTTGCTGGATATGGAATTCTTGTTTGAGAATTTTTTTCTTTCAGCACTTTGAATATGTAGTCCCACCACTTTTTGGCTTCCATATTGTCTGATGGCAAGTCAGCTATTGATCTCATTATAGATCTTTTGTAAGTGATAAGCCATTTTTTTCTTGCTGATTTTAAGATTCTTTCTTTGCCTTTTTACAGTAGGACTATGTTGTGTGTAGATGTATTTCTCTTTGAATTTATCCCAGTTGGAGATTGTTGAACATTTTTAATATGTTGATTAATGTTTCTCATCAAATTTGAGAAGTTTTCAGCCATTATTTCTTCAAGTATTCTTTATGTCCTTTCCTCTCTATCCTTTCCTTCTAGGGTTCCCATTATGTGTATGTTGGTATGCTTTGTGGTGTCCCACAGAACTCTTAGACTGTACCCATTTTTATTCATGGTTTTTTCCATCTGTTCTTCAGACTGGGTATGTCTCAGTCTCAATGTCAATTGCAATTTACCAATCTCAATTTACCTATCTCAAGTTTGTAGATTCTTTCTCATGTCAGTTCAAATCTGCTTAAGCCCCTCTATAAAATATTTTATTTCTGTTATTGTATTTTTTATCTTTTGAATTTCTATTTGATTCTTGCCATTCTTCCATAATTTCTGCATCTTTATTGATATTTTCTATTTGGCTGGCAATCACTGATACTCTCCTTTAAGTCTTCAGATGTGGTTTCCATTAATTCTTTTGTTTGTGAGGAAGATTGGCCCTAGGCTAACCTCCATTGCCAATCTTCCTCTTCATGCTTGAAGAAGATTGTCACAGAGCTAACGTCTGTGCCAATCTTCCTCTATGTTGTGTGTGAGATGCCATTACAGCATGGCTTGATGGGCATTGTATAGGTCCACACCTGGGATCTGAACCTGTGAATCCCATGCCGCTGAAACAGAGCATGTGAACTGGACTGACCTTCATTTCCATTAATTTTTGAACATATTTATGATAGATTATTTAAATCTTTGTCTATTAAGTCCAACATCTGGGCTTCCTTAGGGATATTTTCTATTGACTGCTGTTTTTGGTGTGTTTGGGCCATAATTTCCTGTTTCTTTGCATGTATTTTATTTTGTTTGGTGAATACTGGACATTTAAAATAATATAATGTAACAGTTTTAGAAATCAAACTCCTTTCTCTCCAAGGGTTTTTATTTATTTTTTGGTGGTGGTGGTTGTTATTGTTCCTGTTTGTTATTGTTGCTGTTGCTTTTTGTTTATTAACTGTTCTGAATTAATTCTATAAAATCTGTATTCTTTACTGTGTGAAGTCACTGATGCCTCTGTTTACTTAGCTTAGTGATCAGCTAAGGTTTGGGTAGAAACAAGTCAAAATGCCACAAGGAATTGGCTTAAATTCCCTGAATCAATAAGTCTCCAATTCTTTACTTTGAGATTGTTGTGTGTGTTGAGGCAGGCCTTCAGCACTCTGGAAGTTTACAGCTGTGACTCAGCCCTTTCTTCCTGCTGGTGCAGAGCATCTAGTTCAGACAGAGTTGAGGCATTAGAGCCTTTTCATATCTTTCCTAGGCATGCACGTAGTCCTCACATGTGAGCATCCTCAAGACATGTTGGAACATTTAACGCCCCCTATACAGATCTTATCCTCAGATTTTCTGACCAGCTTCTTGTTTGCCCCAGCTGGTATCACTGCTACAGGCCACTGCATTGTTAAACGATTACCAGGTTGTTTTCAGCAAATGCCCCAAGGATAGGGCTTTTGTTATGGAATGAGCTCTGAGTCAGGTCAAATAACAACAAACCTTGTGAACAGGACTTTTCTGAGGAACTGGTATACAGGTCAAATAGTCATGATTCTCTGGGCATGGGGCTTTCTGAGGAGCTTCAAAAACATTCTGTTCCTTCCAGTGGTTGCTAGGCTGCTGGCTTTCATAGCTACCATGGTTCTAAGGTCTCTGGATCCAAGAGTAGCTTGGACCTGAGGAAAGGAGGATGGGAACAGGATAAGTTAAAATGCCATAAAACTCACTGTTCTCATTGAGATTTAGCTGTTTTTCTTGAATAAATTCCCCTCAGATTGTTGAAAGACTTTGGTTAATTTTTAGAGTTCCAAAAAAGTTGATTTTGGCAATTTTTAAAAACCGTTCTTATTGTTTTTATGGAGGAGCAGAGTTTTTGGGTGCCCTTATACTGCCATTCTGGAAATATCCCCTTTTCCTAATCTTTTAAAATTTTTTCTCCCATGATTGTACAAGAAAATTTAGAAAGTGCATAAAAATATGCAGAATTAAACAAAAGTCACCTATAAATATAAGCTCATCACCACTTAAAGCATTTTTCTTCCTGGATTTTATTTTATGCATTTCCACACATTTATTGTTTTTTTCTGACTGTAGTAGTCAGGCAGGGCAAAGAATAGAAAAGAGATTTGACGAGAGGAGGATATTGTACTTGGCGGCTGGAGAGAAGGTGAAGTTGGAGAAATAAATTCAAGCTGAAAAATGCAGAATAATGTAAGGGAAAAGTTAAAACTACTAATGATTCTACCCACCAGACATAAATATTGATGATACACTGGGGCATTTTCTTTTTTGTTGTTCCCGTGACTATATCTATGTTGACAAAAATAATCCATAACCAATCTATAAATGAAAATTTGGGTGAGTTTATTCCAAACTAAAACTGAGGACCATGGCCCGCGGCCTTTCTTCCTGAAGGAAGAATGGGCACCAAAGAAGTGAGGTATACAGAGTGGTTATATACCCCCAACAGGATGTTTTACACATGATTGAAATGTCCCTCCCACAATAGTCACAAGATTGCCCTGTTGGCACAGCGCTTGATGGACACAGCTATCTCGGAGGGCATAGCAGGAGGCAAGTCTATTGTCTTGAGCTGGGTGGTCACAGGTGAGCGCAGCAATCAGTTTCTAGTCTAAGGAAAGATGCTTAATCCTTAAAGAAATGCCAACGTTGGGAGGGGGAGGGAAGTTGCACCTTTATCTCAAGGGCCTTTGTTCTTGCCATAGGGAATGTCTAAAGCAGGTATACAAAGCGTGCTCAACAGCCTCAGTCAGGCCCTTTTGGAAAGACAAGGTCAGGCCGAATTAGGTTTACACCAAATGACTTCCTCATATACTCCAATATATTCTATTACTTGCCATTTTTATTTGTCACTATGTAATACTACACCCTATAGCAGTGCACCTACACACACACACACACACACACACACAGATATATGTATGTCTGTGTGTGAGTGTATTTTTAAACCAATTGCTATCATATGGCGGGCTTTTGGTTTTTCCTTGGATAATGAACATTTTCTGTTGCATTTAAATTTTATTTGAAAGCCCAATTTTCCATCAAGTAGATCGATTTTAATAAGACACAGTTCCCTCATATTGGACAGTTACACTATTTCCAATTTTCAGTATTATAAATAATATCACCTCAAATTTCTTTGTGTATCTTTCATCTGCATCTCTGCCTAGTTCATTAGGATAAATTCCTAAAGGTTTCCTTTTATAATTTTAAGTGTTAAAACTGTAACACATGCTTTCAGTCTTACACAAGGGTGAATGCTGAGTTGGAGAATAGGAGTGTCTGTTCAGGAGAGCATATTTCCTCTATTCTTACTATTTTATGTAACATTTTTATATAACTATCTATTAGATACAGAAAAGTACACGAATCACAGGACTGGTGAATTTTCACAAATTAAACACACCAATGTAACCATTACCAGATCAAGGTGATGATGCTGATGACGACAATGGTGATAAGAATGCAGTACAGTACTAGGCTACATGCAGTGGGAGAAACAAGGTACACAGAAGAGAACTTCCTTTCACGTGCACGTGTATACGTTATTAGCTCTATGGCTCTCAAGGAGGGTCTAGACATCCTAAGGCTTTAGGATGCTGGGTAGGGAATTTTCAAGTGAGAACTGTTGCACAAGGGAAGCAAAGGCATAGCAGGACCAAGTGCCAAGTGTGAGAGAGGCAATACAGCGGTAATAACAAGGAAGCTTGGGGGCAATACTAAAATGTGAAACGAGGGGAGACTTTTTGCTTAGTTTTACAGCTATTACCTTAAAGGTTGGGGATCATTCTCTGAGTATTTACTCTATGCCTAGAACTGGGGTAGATCCTATGCAGGTAAGAAGATTAGGATAATAGAGTCAGGTTAATCTGGAATTAATCGAATCTCACTTTCTCCACTTTCTATCTGGGTGCTCTGGGACAAAACATTAAAATTTTCAAGTTTCTCATTTGTAAAGTGGGAACAGCAATGTGTACTTCACAGGATGGTTGTCCGTGTAAATGAGTTAATCCAATGTTAAAGCCCATAGCATAGTGCCTGACACATAGTGAACCCCTAATAAATAAATACTACTCCTCTTTTCCTCCCAAATGATACAGACTCTTTTCCTAGAAACTTAATGTTAGGGTGAGAGAAAAGGCAATGCAATAATTAAAGAGCACCTGTAGTTAAGAATGAACTGATGTGGTCAGATAATAAGAGAAACAGTGGTATAGAGAAGGAAAATGCAGGGTATCCTTCCTCTGGTGTACTTCCCTACCTTTTGATAAGAGATGTTCACATGCTAGCCCACACAGAGTACTCAAACTGATTAATTAACCACAGATGTCAAGATCTGTGAGACCACATAAAGTTTTACACATTAGATAAATTGCTCAGCTTTGGTCCATTCAAGAGACAAATATTGGGTTCCCCTGGATATGAAATAAAAATGGAAATTATCTTGGTCTGGATGCTTTGACAGCCTGCTCTGTATCTTCCCCGGATTCTCAAGATAAATTTTACTCTTAATTTATCATTTTGCTCTATAGCTTCCTCCAGAGTTGATATTATAACAGTTTTCTACTAAATTTCAATACCATTTACTAAATATTAGATAGAAATAATAGTCTTGTTTCCCTCCTCTTATTGATTTCTATCTTTTGTTCCTACACTTGATTTTCCAGAGCTCTATTAATTGGTCACTGGGATCTATAAATGTGTGCGCATGTGCATATGTATATATATATACATAAGTATATGCATGTAAGTATATACGATTACTTACACACATAACGTTTTAAATATATATGTTTTTAGTCATTAAGGAATATAGCCTTTTTAAAATAGTCACTAATAATCAGAATTTAAGTATATATAATTTCCAGGGCACAATTTCCCAGGCAGAAACTCTAAGGAAGAGGGAAATAAGAAGAAGAAGAAAAAGCTGGCTATTCTATGATGCCCTCATCTGTGTCATTCCTAACCTGCTAAGGCTCCTGTGCATTCCTTTCCTGTAGTGGTAAAGTTTGCAGGTGAAGCAAAGAAGCTTCAAATGAGATCTTGCTATACATCCATTTTGGTCTATAAAAACTCTAGAAGAAACCAAAAAGGATCTGAGATAAAATCCAAGGATACGAGTAATGGGCATTTAAGAATGACAGCATTTTCCTTCTAAATAATAATGTAGAAGCCAAACTTTA
Source organism: Equus caballus (assembly GCF_041296265.1). Taxonomy (NCBI): domain Eukaryota; kingdom Metazoa; phylum Chordata; class Mammalia; order Perissodactyla; family Equidae; genus Equus; species Equus caballus. Next base: position 8,725,490 of record NC_091688.1, read on the forward strand.
TATAATTTGACAGGACATAAGGGTAAGAGTGACGAGCAAGGAAGTAGAATTTTAGAAGAAGACAGGTTGGGAAAAAAAGGGAAGGAGGTGGGAGATCATGGAAAGAAGAAAGTAAGAAAACGTATGAATAATCCCACAAGGAAAGCAAATACAAAGCCCAGTTGGGTGAGTAGGAATGAGTGTGTGAAATAAAGATGGGATGAGAATGTACAGGGTAGGAGCCAAAGACGGAGATCTGGAAACAATGGAGAGAAAGGAGAAAAGGGTAATAGTATTCAATTTTGAAGGAATGGATGAGGAAATGATAGAAGGTCAAATGATCGAAAAGCGTGAAGATAGGGAGCAAAGTACTCACTGGGTTATGATGACAAGAAAGAGAAAAAAAATGAGGCTCTGTCTTTGACTCCTGATCTGTGTCAAGCGAAGCTATAAGCACAGACTTGTTAGGTTATAAAGTGAGGTAAAGGATTATTAAGGGAGAGAGACTAAGGGCACCTAGTATCTGTTCCTATTACAGCTTTTCCAAGATTTCTGCTTTATCCAAGGATTTCACTCCCTTCCCACCTTGTTCTGTAATGTGACAGTATTCTACACTCATGTGCAGCAAGGTGCTTGTGGAAAAGAATATTGTGTAAGAATAACATATACAATCTGTAGATTCCTGATTCATAGCACCTGAGGAATTAATTAAAACACAAAAAATTAACAAAAGGAGAAAATCTACAGACCTGTCCCAAAGTTCATTCATGGGGACCATCTGTTTACTCAAATGTAAAACACTTGACCAAATTTTCAAGTGATTTGTCCTATCTTATGTCCCGGAGGAAGACTGTTCTGTTTTTGTTCAACTGCAAATAATCATTTAACAGGTATTTAATTTACTATACCCCAGATATGTACTCTAGGCTCTGGGGATCTACTCAGTGAACAACAGGAGGATAAAATTCATCTCTTTCGTCTAACTTGTGTCTCTTTGCTTATGCACTCAGTGTGGGGAGAATGAGGGAATTGTGCTGATGGTGTGAAGATGGAAGGAGTGTCACAGGGATAGACTTATTAATCCTGTATTATAATGAAGCCCTGACCTGACAAAATTCTACAAAGTAGCTAAAACTTTGCTGTCACTAGGAGCCCATGTTTGGTTTTGTAGCATTCAGGGTGCATGTGACCAGAGCTGTGCAATGACTCAGAGCAGCAGCAGGAGGGGAAATAAGGAAGTGGCTCCATCCATGGGGGTATGGGAATAACATTACAAGAGCCCTTGCTCATCTATTTTCAGCACGTCCTGCTTCTTCTATGGGTACTTAGGCAAGGCAGGCTGGCTTGAGATGACTACTTGCTTTAACTTTTGTCTTTATTTATAAAATATAGGTTGGAAATGGAGGGGTGTGTGTGTGTGTGTAATGCACATCTCTCAACCCCTTTTGGTTTATGATGCTTACATTGTTAACAAAGTTGTTTGTGGCTGCCCTTGATGTTCATTTAAATGAGATACAGTATTTTTAAAACACTTAGCATGACCCTGGCACATAGGGATGCTAATTATGTTGCCTGTGTATAAAAGTACTAAAGGGGCTTCATGGTGTGAGTTTTCACCACCTCTGTGTTCTCAGCTGGCCTCCTCCCTCCCAAGCCTCAGCTGAGGAGGGACCCAACTGTAAGAGATTTGTTTTCTGTGACATTTGCTATTTGTTGCTGGCTCACTGTTTCAGTGGGGGAGGTGTTATGCTGGAGTCTGTAGGGGCAGTAGACCATGCACTTTTTGACTCTATTACTCATCTCTCTCATGGAGAATGTCACCCAGTGTCACTTCCCCCATTTTTTTGGTGTATTGAAGCTGCCTAAGTTCATGTTGTCACTCATGCGGCAAGTGGCAGACTTCATAGCCTCAGAGAAAGTGGGGGAGGAGGTGTCTCGCCTTCTCTCCCCCTTTCTTTTCAGTGTTTCTGTGTTGGTGTGAGCCCTTTAGGCTGCTGTGTCCGTTGAGGAGTCCAGCAGACTTGTTTTGCCCTCCTGCTTTGTGGTGGGAAACCCGTTGCTTATTTTAGCTAATTTGAGAACATTGCTGGGTTGCAGGGCTCAGAAGTTGAACTCTTTAACAGAAATGTCTGTTGGTTTCAGTTTCTGCCTGTTACTCTGTGAAACCAAGAATGGGGTAAAATTTCTCAGTTTTGTTTTCTCGTTTCCAAGGCCTTTCTACCTTCCCCCCAACATTTTAATGCACGAGAAGCCTTTCTTTCCAAACATAGATTTGAGCTTAAATTTAAACGATGTTTTCCCCATTGATTGAGAGGAATCTTGAAAACACCATCCACTTCCTCTCTCTGTGCAGGGGCCTTAGTGCCATAGAACCACTGCTCCCACAAGTCAGGTGGCTTTTGTGGTCAACTGTGTATGAGGAGTGCTGGATAAACCAGGTTGTACAGATTTCTCTGTCACTCAGTTAACATGTGTGCATTATTGGGTCCTCCCATATGCCAGACACTGGATGGACACTGCAGACGTGGGGCCTCTCGCGCCCACAGGAACACCAATTTTTCTTTTACTGTGTAGCATCTTTTGGGCCTGGGGTGCTGAAAAGCACACTTTGGGAAAGGCTGTCTAACTTGAAGAAGTTCTAATCTATTATGTTAAAACCCCCAGTAAAATGATTCTCCGATGAGTTTTCACTTTATATTCATGGAGTATTGCTGTCTAGCAGATTTTACGTCTAATTTATATAGCATTCAGGATAGGCCTGCTCAGCGAGGCAGCATGATCAAATGCTCCCTTTAGGGAGCTACATAGTCCCGACCTGCCACTCCGTGCATACCTGTTTCCTCCTTGTGACCCACGTTTCCACTCGTCTTACTGGTGTCTGAGAACAAATCTGAGAGGCAGAGCAGCCTGGGGCTCAGAGTGCCAGTGTTAGAAACACCTGGCCCAAATTCTGGCTACCTCTAATTTACTGACAGCTGTGCGTCCCTGAGCTGATTACTTATCTCCGTCAGCCTCATTTTGGCCTCTTAGGGTTATTTGCAATGATTAGATGAGACAAAATATTTTAAAATTTAGCACTATGCTTAGCACATAGGCAGTGTTCAAGAAACAGTAGTTGCAATTATTAGAGAGTGTCATCTCCATAAAGAGCAGCCCAATGCCAGCCCGTTGCACCGCTCATCAGCTCATTTGGGACCTTGATCTCTTGCAGATTTTCTTTGTCCTTTTCCTCCTTGTCCTCCTCAACATCACCATTATAATTTACTGAGCATTTACTGTGTCATGAGTGGTGTGCAGTAAGAGAATTTATTTGCCTTGTGCCATGTAATCCCTACCTCGCTTCTAGTTTTGCTCAGTTGTTTTCTTCTCGTTGAAGCCTGTTTTAACCCTGTTATTTAAAAATACAAACTGCTCCCCGCCTCAACTTCCAATCTTCCGCTGCTTTTACCCCCAGGACTTACCTTCTAATATACTGCATATTTATTTATTATTCATTTATTTTTTGTTTATGTCTTCCTTTGGAATATGAGTTCCATAAGGGCAGGGAAGTTTTATAAATCTCTCTCTTTAACTGATGTGTTTAGATGCATCAGTTAATACAGCACTTGGCGCATAATAGATACACAATAAATATTTGTTCAACCACTGTGTGAATGGTTTTGATTGAACAAAAAACTGTGTGACCATCAGAACTGTTATTTTACAGATAAAGAGAACGAATTCTGATAAGTTATGTAAATTGACTCAGGAGATAGCTAGTAGCTTTTGGAGTCTGGGTTTGCATTAACCTGAAAGCTCAATCTCTTGACCATTTTTCTCTACTACTCTCATCACCTAAGTACACTTGGGGATTTTCAAGGGATATTTCCTATATGCTCACACAAAAAAATCCCACTCTTGTTCAGCAACACAACTGGTGCCCTAGGGCCCTTAGGTGGCAGAGCTGGGTGGTCTGCGTCGATGTGGAAGGGAAGGACTCAGTCTTCTTTCTGTTCCTCTCTTTCAGAAGCACTGAGAGAGATGTCGTACGTGCCCTAATGTTGCCCAGAGGGTTAGCTAGGTCTTCGGTGTGACTTGGAGCCGTGAGCGCACAGGCTAGACCAGTGTGATCTCAGCAGCAGCCACCACGCTGTGCTCATTCATATCTTCACTTTCCTGTGACAACTCAGGTTTATAGTTCACCACTGGTGTGAGAATCCCTAAACAGTATGTTGTGCAGTTTCTGGAGATCTGAGTAATAAGTGTAAATCTATTTGTGTACAGAAAGAGCAATATTGTCACTATTACGTGACTGCTCCCAGGAGATGATAAGCTGAATAGAGCCTCTGGGTCATAGTTTGGCTTTAGTTTTTCTGAGAGTTTATAAGAGGCCCTTGGAGAAGCCAGTGGATAAGATCATGAGTGAGAACCACAGGAGCTACCGCACATGGGGCTTCTGGCAGGGCCGTGGACCAGGCTTTGGGCATCTGATGGAAATGTGGCCAAGTGGAATAGCTGCTTTGTCTTTTCTGCTTCTGTCCCACCACCCCCTGCAGCCCTCAGGAGTAGGGTAAAGCAGGGTGATTCTTTGGGATGAAAGACGTGTCCTCAGCTGGCCTAAGTTGAAGGGTATAGAAGAGAGCAGAGGAACTTCAATCAGCAGAAGGTCAAGACAAGCCAAGGACAGAAAAGAACCTGGACTTGGCTCACTAGCACATTCTGTACTCAAGTTAAAAAGATGGTTCAATTGAGGCAAGAGTCTTTTAATAAAGACGGTCTTCATCATATCTGTCTCTTGCACCACGTTGCTTTAATTAGACCATTTGGCTAGGTTCCAACTTCCTGCCTGGAGTGTAAGGGTCTTTCTGCTAGAGTTCTCAAAGCAGAGTCGGGGAAGATGGAAAGAGTTTGTTGAACCCAGCATTCACCACGCACAGCTCCTCACTCCTGTGTTTTGGGTCAGGTACCTATGCCCTTAACTGTACCTACTGTGCTCCAGATCCAGAACCCCTGCCACCCTTTTCAGAGAACAAATCTTCAGACTTCTGCCCAGGTAGGAAAAGGCAAATATGGAGATGATGAGGGAATCTGGGGATTCTAACTGCTCCTGAAATAGGATTCACTCAGCCTTCCTTATTTCAGGCAGCCCTCTCACGCCAAGTCCTAGAGATCTTGGGTCTTCTAGTTCCTGAGCCCTTTGAAAAATCTGTGATGTTAGTTGCTTTGGTTCTTCCCAGCTTTGTCTACTGTCAATACGGGACTCAGCTTTCTCAGACCTGGTAAGTTAGCTGTCACTTGTCCATCTCTTTCTACCTTCCAGATTGTGTGGTTGGGGTCTCTTCTTCTGCTCTCCCATTCATATGGACTTGTGTCTTTTGAAAGCTTTCTTTACTGTGGTTCTGGTTTAAGGAAAGAGTGAAAATAGATGTGTGTTATATCTGCCACCTTAACCTAGAACCTCCAAAAATATCATTTCTTTCTTTTGTATAGAGCTCATCTGCTCTTCTTCAGGGAGACTCATTTGTTGGTTACTAAGGGAAAAAATTTAATAATGTTCATATTTATTTAAATTAGTTCAATCTGTTATTTAATCAGTTCCTTTAGGTAATAGTCTCTCTAGGGAAAAAAAGTCTGCATTCTTTCTGATTGTCCCCTTTCCTCCCAGAGATGGTATCCACACATCTGGGGAAGGAAGTCTGAGGGGAAGAATTTGTGTCTTGGGGTTGCGTGTTCTCTGGACTTCAGGTGATGTTCCTGTTTACCTGGATTCTGTTTGCCTTGCTAGCATTTTCCTGTGAAGTTGGTGACTGGTATCTTGCTGCCCCATTTCTCTCCCAGATTGCTCAGAACCTGGTAGTGTCCCTTCGATTGGCTTTGCTTAAACCTGGCTCCCACTGGCTGCACGTGTGGGTCTCCACCACGACCTCTTGCTAATCCACTGGCTCACAGACCCAACTCAGCCTCTGCCATAAGGTCACTGGCCACTGCCATTGTGGAATTACTGGCAGTGACCACTGGCTGGTCTTCTGGATCTGGACTTAGCCCCATACCTCATGGGAACGAAGGATTGCTTTGATAAACTGAACTTAAGAGACTCCCTCCACTCTGGTCTTCCTAATTGATGTGGTCATATGCCAGGCTGGTATAGGAGGTATTTATTCTCCATAGGCCTCAATGGGGAGCGGGCAATAAGCACCTCCTCCTGCCCTCAGTGTTACACTAATATACCTCTGCCTCTAGGGCCCCAAGCCTGGAACAGGGGCAATCAAGACACTCATGATTAACAGTCTTGCTCTGCTGCCTCCCCCAACTTTCTCTGTTTTATTAAAAAATGAGGAAGGGGACAGATCCTTCTTTTTCTTCTAGAGTCATACATTCCTTTTACCTTTGAACAGCAAGCCTCAGAGGGGGCTGGCCCAGGGCTCTATCATTTCCACACTACAGGTGATCTCTGTAAGTGTTGGGTCTCTGATGAGGAGGCAAAAAGGACTTGGAAAAATTCTCTCTCAAGACAATAGAAATTGTCTTCTGCAGAATTCTATATTGTATAGTAGAAGCTGATTGCTCATTTTCCCTCTTTGTGTTTCTCTTTTAAAAAGATCCTAGTATTTCCTCAGGCAAGTGGATTCCTTGGGCCGACCTATTTAAAAAAGGCAAAAGAGAGAAGCAGATATTTTTCAGAGTATTACTAACCATATTTGTGATACACTTACATTGATGTAGATTGAAAAGACTCAGAAAACCCAGGGTCAGCTAAGCATTGAGTACCTGGAAAATGTCCTGGAATACGGGATTCTGGTTACCTGAACAGGGTTTGGGGTGGAGGCTGACCACTTGAATATTAGCTGTGTGAAGTAGGGCCGTTTCTTAACAACAGTTCGTTTGTACGATTGGGTTGCTAAGATGATTAAATGAGAGCTTTGTAAAGCACTTACAAGAACTTCATAAATTGTTACCATCACCATTACTAATACTACTCCTAATAATGTCACATTCAGAAGGAGTCCATTGCTTTGATCTGAAACATTTCAAACTTTAGAATGTTCTAGTTTTGTTTATTTAGGATGCTCCCTTTCCAAATGATCTAGAGTTCAGTGGAAACATCTTTGGACTGGCAGATAAAAAGATACAGGGTGGGGGCTGCCCTGGTGGCATAGTGGTTAAGTCTGCAAGCTCCGTTTTGGCAGGCTGGGGTTCACAAGTTCGGATCCTGGATGCGGACCTACCCCGCTGGTCAAGCCATGCTGTGGTGGCATCCCACGTACAAAATAGAGGAAGATTGGCACAGATGTTAGCTCAGTGACAATCTTCCTCAAGTAAAGAGATGAAATTAGCAACAGATGTTAGCTCAGGGCCAATCTTCCTCACCAGAAAACAAAAAAGATGCAGGGAGGAAGCCACCACACTAAGGACTATTAGAAATAATTAACAACGTTAATGAACAACTGAATGGCCTGGCTGGAGACCCCATCTTGGACTAAGGTTGCCAAAATCTTGTCTACTTTGCTGTTTTAACTGTTTGACATTTGTTTAAAGCCCCCGAGTTGGTGACAATTTTGGTTAGGTGGGCTTAAAATAAAAAGTGAAAGAATTCCTGTAAACATGAGAAAAAAAATTTTTTAAATTCTCAGTTAGTTCTATGGGATAAATAAGATAACTAGTTTGAACTCTTTAACTTTAAGCATTTAGAAGGAATTAAAAATGCCAAAACCTTAAGGAAGATTATTGCTGGTTTATGTGATTTTGAATGATTTTTAATGATTTTTTTCCCCTGAAATCTCCAAGTTTTCTTTACATCTGTTACTTTTATCAGATAAAAATGATAAAGAGAAAAGCAAAATGATAATATAGAACTGATTTTTATATCTTAAAATAATAAAGACTTTCCAACGACCACCTTGGATTTGATCCTCAGCAGGCATGTTTCCTAGTCACTATTCCATTTGAGCTGACATCGACTTTTAAACTAAATTTGAAATGGCTCAATTCATACAAAGTATCATGCTCACCTCGTGGCAATATGGTTGTTGCTAAAGATCAGTTTAGGAACAAAGATCTGTGCCAATTGCTGCATTTCATTAAACGTGTTGGACTTAGAGAGTCTGATAAGCTTGGGTTTGAGTGAAAACTTCAAGATTGTGTATATGTTTTTTGTCGCATGCCTTTTATACATGTAATCAGTCATATATGCACCAGATATCGTTATGCAAGCTCAAATAAAAAGACGTCTTGAAAAATTAAAGTCACCTCTGCTCTCCTCATCTCTATGATAAGGAGAGGGTCTCTAAGGTCTCTTCCAGCTGCAGAATTCTCCTTTTCCGTGACTCAACCCAGAATTCAACTGTAGAAAGTTGGGAAAAATACTATTCTCAAAGCTGACCACATGGTGGCGCAGTGAATCCTCCCAGAAACGATACTCGGCTTCCCTGAGAGGCGAATGATGACACCCCAAAGCTGAATAATTCTAGGAGACGCCGCATCAGTCTGCTATGCTTCTCGTTCCTGGTGAGAGCAGAAACTTCATAATTTTCCTGGGCACAAAAATGTGATGAGAACTCTGTCAAGGCAAGCGACTTTATTTCTCTTCTGGGCTTGCGACCGAAAGAAGCAGTTGAGTATTGAACCATATATTTGAGGACTGCTTTCTTTTGTTCTCCTTAAAGCAATGAATGAAAAAATCACCACTAGTTTCTCAGGTGTCTCTATTATCATTTTTCCTTCTTTCATCACTTTTCCTTTAGCCTGTCAGCTGTCTCTTGGTCCTGCATCCTCTCTAGTTCTGCCCTAATTTTCCTCTTTTCCTTCTCAGCAAAGTTATGCCTCATGACTGTGATTCACCCTTGCTTCAACTCACCACAGTTTGGAGCCTACGCTCATTTCTAAAGGTCACAGATGGACTTTGACTTGCCAAGCCCAAGGATGCTTTCTTAGTCCTTATCTTACACCCCATCTTAAAACTCTCTGGCCTTTATTTCTTTGAAGCCAATCTGTCCTGGCAGTCCTCTTGCTTCTTTGACCATTCCTTTCTGGCCTTTCTGGCCTCTTTCTCTTCTGTGCATACATTAACTACTGACGTACCCCAGGGTTCTAGCCTTACCCCAAAGGCTTCATTTCTCTCTGTACACACTTTACTTGGAGAATCTCATCACTATCATCATTTTATCTATCACTGAAATGATAATCAATGTCAAATTTTTATCTTTAGCTTTCACCTCATATATGATCTTTAGTTTCATATATCCTATAGGAACAGCAAACTCAAGGTATCCGAAAACTGCCCTCATTGTCATCTCTGCTCATCACCTCCAGTCCTCACTACCAATCCCCCAACAATGTACTATGGGTTCTTCATTTCTAGCTTAGTTACTGCCACCACCATCCAGTTGCCCAAACCAGAGACTTAAGGGTCATGGGAGACCTCTCATTTCCCTGAGCCTTCCACGTCTAGGCAAACAGCAAGATCTAATGGTTTTAGCTCTGAAGTATTTTTTCAAATCTGTGTCTTCAGCCCCATCCCCAAGACCATGTCCCCTTGCAGACCCTCACCCTCTATGGCCTGGAGCATCGCAATATGTAGTCTCTTGTCTCTTGTCTTGCTTCCCTTAAATTTGGTCTCTACAAGATAGAGAGAATACTTTACAAAACCCAATCATTTAACCTCTTTGCTTAAACATTTTTACTGGCTCCACATCATTTACAGATCAGAGTAGAAAGTGCTTAATATAGGTTACAAAATCCTACATTCCTGGCTTACTCCCTCCACTTGCTTTCTGTCTTATCTGTCACAAGTTCTTGCTCATAACATTACAGTCTAATGATACTGCTTCTAGTTCCTCATTCCCTTCCCACTGTTTATGTCCCTGGCCTTAATTATTTTGTTTCCTTTGTCTCGAACTCTCTTCCCATCATTCTTTGTCTTAATAGCTCTTACTCATCTTAAGACATCCTTGTCATATGATATCTCTTCTAGGAAGCTTTCCCTGAACCTCTGGTCGGATTAAATGTCCCCTTTTCTCACTCTCACAGCACTGTGTTTACTTCCACCTTAGAACTTCCCATATTTTAATGAAATGATATATTTATTTGCCTGGCCCTTCCAATAGGCGTGAGCTCCTTGAGAGGAAGGATCACACATATTCATTTTCCTCATCCCCAGTTCCTAGCACAGGGTTTTGTGCGTAAGGAATGTTCAATAAACTTTTGTTGAGCAGAATTTAAGATTTTTGAGGCTCAGGGTCCTTAGGGTAGTCTGTGAAATCTGCTCCAATTCTAAGAAAACAAAACTCTGGTTTTCATTGGGGCCAGCTTCCCAGAAGAGAGAAGACATGAGCCATGCTGTGAAGAGTTGGGTGTTTAGGGTTTGGACTAATAGAGAGAAGTGAGGGCTTTAATCAGACGGAATTGATGAGCAAAGGTGAGAAGTCTCATGTGGAGAACAGTACAGAAACAATGCCAAGCAAACATCATGTTTCTCATGTGGAGTAGTGGGAGATGGAACCAGCTATTAGAAACTTCTAATGAGGGGCTGGCGGATTTGGGGCTAATTTTCATAGGCAAAAGGAAGCACCTGAGATTCTTGAACAGAAGAGTGCTATTTCAGAGCCATACTGCAGGAAGAGAAATCCAGGACAAGATACAAAAGGAAGTGAGAAACAGATTGGAATTGGTGAGGCCCATAGGAAGTTCTGGCAGTTCAACAGGGGCCGGATGATGAAGCCGTGGACCAGAATGGCAGCTGTGTGAAAAAGGAAAGAGTTAGTTTTTGAGCCACTAGAGAAAAAGTTAACAGAGATTAATTGCATGTGGTGACAAGAGAGAGTGAAGAGTCATGACTTTTTTAGATAAAACAGCAGAAAGTTGGTGACACAATTAATAAAAAAGGGAAATTGTAAAGAAAGGATGGTTGTGGAGCAGCAGGTAACTTTGGTTTGAAATCTTTGAATTCAAGATGATGAAAATTCACAATACTTCGTATTTATTAGATATTCTTAAGGGGCTGTATATATTTGAGTGAGTGCACGAACAAATGAAATCTTAAATGAAAGGGTCTGCCAGGCGAATGAACCCAAACTACTGGCTTATAGGGTAGACTGAGTCAAGGACAGTGATATAGATTTAGAAATTATCAGCTCAGAGTTGTGAAAACTACTGGAGGACAGGAACTTCTGAAGGAAGAGATGCAGGGAGAGAAAGGCAGAGGCGCCCAGGTGTGAACCTTGGGTGACTTCTATCTTTGAGGTAAAAAGAAGAGCCATTGAAACCCAATGAGTGTGTAAGGTCAGCTAGGTACAGATTTTGTGTTCTGAGCCTAAATAGCCTATAAGGCAGTTGCATGCCTCTCAAATAGATCAGAGTTGTTTGAACCAGTCAGATCGCAAATGTCCAGTTGTCAAAAATATTTTTTTTAACATATATGGTGTATAAGCTTTTGTAAGTCAATAAGAGAAAAGCAGCAAATATTCCAATAGAAAGATGGGCAAGAGAGATAAGCAGGAAATTTCTAAAACAAACGCAAAGTCCAAGAAACATCTGAAAAAGTGTTCAACTGCACGGGAAATAAAAGATAAATGAAAATAATACGATATGATTTTGTTGCTTAGCAAGTTGGAAAATTTTTACTTAAAAAACAATCTCCAGAGTTAGCAATGGTATGGGAAACACGGACTTGGTGGAAAAGTAAACTCATACAAGCCTTCTAGATGACAATTTGGTGAAAGTGATGCTATTTGGCCTGGTGATTCGATTCAGTGATTTCTTGAAACTTAAAGAAAGAATAGTTGCTTGGCACCAATATATACATATAAAAGTGTTTATTTCAACCTTGCTTATTAGTTATACAAGGTATGGAGTAAACTCTTTCCAGTAGATCTTGATAATTATTAAAATTATTACATGCATTGAATTGTTTTTAACTTTTATCCTGAATATCTTGTACTGCAGTTCTCATAATTGTAAATTATTTCTTATGTGGTGCTCTCACACACTGATTATTTTCATCTGGTATTTCTATTGGTTATTTTGCGGCATTAGCTCTCCTCATTCACAATGCACTTCCCCTCCCAGTGCAGCTGCATTGTTGTCGAGCCTCGTTTTGATGTGGCAGATGATCTGTTCTCCCCTCAGTGTTTCATGGAGGCATCTTTTACATCACCGCCCTGCACTCCAATTGACGGTACAGAAATCAATTAATTTTTATGCTTCTTTAAACTCTTAAATCTTTGAAAAAGTAAACAGTGGTTCAGAAATGCATAAAATATGCTAAACCGCCAGAAATGCACTCAAGTTTTACAAATCTTTTTATACTCCACGTTAAGTTAAAAATAGATGACTTGCTTAAGTTTACGTGCTGTGGAAATTCTAAATCTAATTTCTAAAGAAGATTAAGTAAATACATACTTAGATGCTTGTATAATTCCTTGTAAACAGTGAAATGAGTCCATCGATTGCCATGATCAACATTATAAAGAAATTAGTTAACATTAAATGCTGGCATTTTCATTTGCTGGGGTGACCCTGTGCAAACCAATCCCTTCTGACCCTTGGGAAGTTATCCTAAGTGTTTTCTAGACAATGATAAATATAGATAAATAGATATGTAGATAGATGGCAAGTATTTGGGAACATTGGGAGATTGGTTAAATAAATTATAAATGCGTAATGACATAAATTATTTTACTTTTCTAACAAGCATAGGACAAAGTAAGTCACTGCAGTTATTAGTTATGGCCTGTTTGATTATTCTTTGTTTCTTTGATATTGCCAAGAACCAGGAGGAAAATAGGAGAAGCCCAGTTATTGGTCATTAGTCATGTTTGAACTGTTTAAATGTTGAGGTTCAATTTAAGTTTATACTTGTCTCACACAGCTGTCCGTTTTTACTAAACTGCTTCTCCCTAGGGTGATGACGTGTATTTAGCATATTGTCAAATCCATCTGAAAAGTACTGAGCAGCACGACTTCATTATGTATTGTTTATTTAGTACTGAAGGGAGTGGGAGCATGTGGTTGTTTTACAAATCTCATTTGAAGTGTTACTGTAACTTATGGAAATGTATTGTTTCTCACTGGTGTGCAAATTGCAAACCACTTATCTAATGTCTCAAAAACAATTCACTGGGCAATTCTAGTCATTTTTGCAGAGGACTGCAAAGGTTGTAGGAGACACCTTAGAGAACATGTTCCAGTCCATTCTCCCCCTCTCACAGGAGTGGAGGTAAAGCTCTTCATCCCACAGTTTACCGATTTTCTTATCTGTAAAATGATATGCGATTTCTGTTATGTTTGTCGTGTGGATAATGCTAGTATTTGGCCAGAGATCTGGAGTTGCAAATCCTTGAGTTCTGTGTGGCCACAGCCACATCCTAGGATTTTCCCAAGAAAAGTATTCCCATAGAGGTTCAGACAAAGCAAAGCATATTCTGTATTTCTGTAGAACTGTTGGCCCAAACCCCAATAGTGTTACTTGTTGAGTTAGACTCTTCCTTGCCTAAGCCCCCATCAAAGTGAACTCTGTCCCCTGCCTCTTCCCTAGCCCCATCCAGCCTTGGCTTCTGTACCATTCCATTCTCAAGGCCAGGGGAAGCAAATCCAAGGAGAGGCAAGGTAGATAATGTCTTCTTAGGATCTAGAATATCTGTGGTTTAACCTCCAAGCCCCAGGGGAGCATCCTCAGCCACAAGGAGAAAGAGTCACCTTCAGAGGCTTGGAGCTTTAATTTCCTGGTTATGTCGAGAGCTCTAGTTCCAGGTTCTTTAGGTCTGTTATTGTTTTTGAACTTAGTCCCAAAGGGATGGGTAGGGGAAGTAGAGAGGAAGAGGCCAATATATAATAATTGTTGAGAAACAAGATGGAAGCAGCATAGCACGGTACAGGTTCTGTTGCCAGACTGCCTGGGTTGAAGTTCTGTTTCTGTCACTTTATCACTTAGTCAAGTAACTTATTGGCTTTGTGCCTCTGTTTCCTCATCTGTGAAATGGGGATAATAATATATGACTCATGAGAATTAAATTACTTAATAGAGGCAAAGGACTTTTGGAATATGCTAAATGCTTAATAAATGCTTGTTATCATTATCCAGATATATCGTGTGGCCATTCTGCCATAACCTCACACAGCTGTGTTCCTAGGAAGTGGTCATCAATATCCAGAAAAACGAATTTTATTAGTGTGTTCATAGTAGACTCAGGTAGACTTGTTTATCCTAATCACACTCATAATCAACTGATTTAAAAAATAGACAGACAATATGTTAAATTATAATGAAAGATAAAATTCCTAGTGATCTAGAATGTTTTGGTCTGATTGTTTGATCAGTTCTCTCCATATAGAAAAATTACATGAGATGGGAAGTCAAATTATAATGAGAAAGTTGAATGTAAAACATGAAATTAGATATGAGGATATTATGTAGGCCACTCAACTTTGATGATCAAATGTACTCATCATCTTTCAGAACAAATATATAGATTGGTAGTTAGAGTGCCATCTTTATCAAATAGTGCAGAAAGCATAGGGAAAACGTTGCTTTTTGGACTTCTCTTTTCTAGATTCCAAGCAGTCTGTCTCCCTTCCCATTAATAGGTTCCACTTTCAGATAGAATATGCCAAAGGGGTTGAGTGTTTAGATTTATTGGTTGCAATCATATTCTAGTCTTATTTTCTTGAGTCTACATGCTATTTTCCCTGATTCAGTTTGGAGATTCCCAAATCTCAGGAACACAATTATGAAAACTCTTTGAGAGCAATGGTTCCCAGATGTTAACGTACATAGGAAGCATCTGGACATCTTGTTGAAACACAGAATCTGACACAGTAGGCCTAGAGTGAGGCCTGAGATTCTGCATTTCTAACAGTGCTCCAGGTGATGTCAGTGCTGCTGGTCCATAGATGCACTGTGAGTAGCCAGTTTGTAGATTACAGTCACGTGTCCCTTAACAACAGGGACACACTCTGAGAAATGCGTCATTAAATGACTTTGTCATTGTGCGAACATCATGAAGTGTACTTACACAAACCTAGATGGAACAGCCTATAACACACCTAGGCTATATGGTACTGATCTTTGCGACCATTATCATATATGCAGTCCCTCGTTGACTGAAATGTTGTTACTTGTATGGATTCTAGTGCCATCTGTTGCCTCTAAATTTTTTCTGGTTTTACTGTTAGAGAAAAATATAATCTATAAGTTTTGGAAGTAGCATATGAAGTGGGCAGGAGGAGTCATTTACTCTTGTACATCGGGGACTTACTTCTCTTTAGTGTACTAACAGCAAATGACTGCCCTGATCACGTTGTATGACTTTTATTAGAGTGTTTGTAAGAGTGCTTTGTAAACTGTAAAAAGTTGAGCATACTAAGTGGCTTCTTATGTGCATTAACTACCTCTTAATAAATAAATTCTCCTGGTTACATAGATTGTTCACATAAGCAGAAACTGCATGGCAAAGCGATGCCTATGATTTATAGTATCTGCCCTTGTATTTTGACATGGGCTTTCTTTTGAATTCCTTGTCTTCTGTCTGTGGGGTCTAACCCAGGAAGTGCCACTCACAATGAGTAAGTCTTTTTGTTCTTGTTTCCAGTTTTTATAGAGGGTGACTCCCTATCTTTTTGAACAAACTGCCAAAGTATATTTTTTTGTACACCACAATCTTCTGCATTGTCACTATTTCAAACAAATCCTTCATATTTGATGAAAATCTGTTTTCTATTTTCACTTGGAGTAGTAAACAGATGTATCATACTTGCTTTATTTTCATACATTGTTTTTAGACATTGCTGAATCATCATTATAATGACTAACATTTTTTGAGCTCCTACTTTGTATCATGAACTATTACATACTTTATGCATATTTATTTTTTCCTAATCATTGAAAGAAACCTGGAAAGTGAGGATTTTGCATCAGTCAGGACAGGCTCAACCAAGCTGGAGTAACAAACTACCCCTAAAATTTTAGTGGTTTAGCAAAACAAACATTTCTCAGCTAGTCATGCAAAGTCCAATGCTGGTAAGCAAGGATTCTTCATCATATGAAGCCATCATATTGACTTATGCCAGGGTCTTAATTTATAGAGATGATCGAGTGGGAACGTGAGAAGTCAGTGTCATTGAAAGAAAAGTTTATTGTTATTCCCAGTTCCCCTCGAAATGAGAGGCATCACACACCATGCAGGGCTACATGGGGGAGCACCAGAGTTGGTCAGGAGGCAGAAGGAGGAACAAGGGGAAAGCATAGGCCCAGAGCCTTTATCGTGTTTTATGTGGGACAGGCAAGGCAGGGTGGAGAAACTGCTTAGGATTGGCTAGTTTGAATAACGTTGGTGGGCTCTGGGTTATAGAGCACACCAACATATGACTAGATGGATTTTGAAAACAAGAATGTATAAGCTATAAAGTTCTGTTATAATTTAAAAATAGTAAGGCCACATTCCAGATTTTATAAAGTAGACCCAAATTAAAGTTGACATTGAATTGGAAGAGGATTGCAACAGAGTATAAAGTGTGTCTATAGCACATAAATTATATCTTTACTCTTTTGCAGTCTCCAGTTGTCTGGTACCTGGCCCTGAGTGATTTAGGGCAGGGGAGATATTGGCTTGGTATGTGAGAGTTAGGGAAGGTAGTTGGGGGTATGGACTTGGGATTGGTTGGAGGGGATTGTGATATGATATTTGTGCACTGATGAAAGCTGGATCACAGGGGAGATGTAAACAACTTTGGCCATTAGTTTGGTTCTGTGGTTAATGGATGCCACATAGACAAATATAGAATATAAGAAAGCACAGAACACATGGCCTCTGGCTTTACCATAGCAGGTGAGACAGCTGGAGGTCCCCAAAGGATGTTTTTAAGGGTCAAATCTCCCTGTCCACAGCCAAGTTATAATGATCCCAAGTTTACTGCTTGGAAGACTGAGAAATGCAGTCTTTCTGTTGATTAGGAAGAAGAATATAAGATAGGATTTGGTGAACAAGTGTATTGTCTCTGCTGTATTATAATTACCTCCAATTTACAAAAGAGCAAACTGAAGTTCTGGTAGATTGTGATTTATCCAAAGAACTCATCTTGCAAATAGAAGACCAGGGCTTGAATCCAGGCATTCCACGGTCATCTTCTTTCCCAGTATTACATGACCTGTGAATTGAATATAATAATCCTGACTGTGATAGACAAAACATGACAACTGATCATATTTTCCAAGTTTGTAACTGAGAAGGCACTGGGGTTATAATTAGTGTGAAAGTCATAGCATAATTGAACTAAGAGTTTAGGGACCAACTGGATCTTAGTCTGCCATTCAGAGCATCAAATACAAAGGAAAATGCCTGATTTTTTCATGGCATTGTCAGATTTTGAAGATCATCAGCCAGGGGGATTAAATCAGCCTGGTAAATAACAGTTAGCAAAGGCCTTCAATTTTTCTATGAAGAGAGAGGTAGGAAGAGCACAATCTCATCATTAGCAGGTACTTTTTGGTGAACTAGATTGCTGAGAGTCTGGCCCACCATCCCCAGGGTGACTACACCACATTCTTGCCAGTGCTACCTTGATAACTTAACTGGAGAGTCATCTTCAACATTGCTAATGGTGAGGTCAGGGAGGGTACAGTCCAACATACTGGTGCAGAAAGTCCCCAGTTTTCACCACAATGGGTTCCTGGAAATTATGTCATAAAGCATATGAAGTGGATCATGTTTTGCCAAATAAACAATGCAACACGTTGGGTAAATATTGTCCTGCTGATCAAGAACTAAATATCTTTTTTTTTTTTCCTTTTTCTCCCCAAAGCCCCCAGGTACATAGTTGTGAATTCTTAGTTGTAGGTCCTTCTAGCTGTGGTATGTGGGACGCTGCCTCAGTGTGGCTCGATGAGCGGTGCCATGTCCGCACCCAGGATTCGAACCGAAGAAACCCTGGCCTGCCTGCAGCGGACCACACGAAGTTAACCACTTGGCCACGGGGGCCGGCCCCTAAATATCTTTTAAGTCAAACATATGACTAGATGGTTTTTGAAAACAAGAATGTATAAGCTATAAAGTTCTGTTGTAATTTAAAAATAGTAAGGCCACATTCTAGATTTTATAAAGTGGACCCAAATTAAAGTTCACATTGAATCAGAAGAGGATTGCAACAGAATATAAAGTGTGTCTATAGCACATAAATTATATCTATACTCTTTTGTACATTTCACCCAAAATAATCTGCCAGTTATAACAATAAGTAATTTTATCTTCAACTTTAGAATGTAAGGCTTTGTTGAGATTATCCTCGTGCCTCAAGTCTCTTTAACAACTTGTCTAAGTCTGAGATGAAATATGTATGTATATTTTTATTTTTTCTCTCTACGAAGTTCCCAATATTAAGTATGCATTTTCAGAAAATCATCCCATGGATTTATTGGGTAGAGGGAGAAGTGTACCAGGGAAATGCAGGTCTCCAACAGGGAAATGGCAAGGACTGGCCCTGGGCTTAAAGCTGGTTCAACAATGGTTGAATTCCTCATTCCTCTCTTAGATATGGCAACAATTTATGAAGTAGATCTTATTTCAATTAGTGTGTTCCACTTCCTGAATAAATCGTAACAAGAGCCCTGCTAAGTAAAATATTTCCTTATTAAAATCTCAACCGTCAATCATCCAGGAATTCTGCTTCTAGATATATACCTAAGAGAAATGAAAACTTACGTCCTTGCAAAAATATGTCTATGAATGTTCATATTAGCATTATTCATAATTGTCGAAAAGTGAGAACAACCCAAATGTCCATCATCTGTTGAATGGATAAACAAAATGTCCTGTACCCATACAATGGAATGTTATTTGGCCATAAAAGGAGTGAAGTACTGATACATGCTACCATGTGAATGAACCTTGAAAACATAATGCGAAGTGAAAGAAACCAGACACAAAGGACTGCGTATGGTGTGATTTCGTTTGAATGAAAATTTCAGAATAGGCAAATCTATTGAGACAGAAAGTAAATTAGTGGCCGGGGCTCCAGTGGAGGTGGAGGTGATCGCCACGGGATGCGGAGTCTCTTTTTGGGGTGATGAAAATGTACTAAAACTTATTTGGGCAATGGTTGCACAATGTAGTGAGCCACTGAATTGTACACTTTAAGTGAGTGAATTGTATGGTATGTGAATTACATCTCAATAAAGCTGTCAACAACAACGACAACAACAAAACTCCATCTGCTAGACAGCTCACCACCCCATGAAGCAGGACAAAAATCCTTTTAAATACTATATGTTCTGATTTCAGTATCAAAAATAAGTCGTTTGTAGCAACATTTCTGGCACCATGGTGTGGAGGAGGGAAAATAAATAAATGATATAGTCCCAGCTCATCCAGAGTTTAAAATATTGTTGAGGAGATAAGACTTACATCAAGAAACACTTAGAGAAATCCTTTTTACAATCAGCCTTATGAGGGTGCTTTTGGCCATCATTGTTAGGTCAGAAAGTTTTGTCAACGTGAAGCACTTTTTGACATATTCATTGCACAGATGTTTATAAGTGCCTTCTACACTCTAGATACTATGTTTATAAAGGAGGACCACTGTTTCGTTTTCTATCTCTTCTCAAAATGTCATGGTCTAGGGGAATAAAGGTTAAGAATGTTGAGACCATCACTTCCAGCAGCATCGTGGGTGCTGGAAAGGGCTTTGTGATGAGGTTCCGAAGACCCTGACTAATTTGAGCATGACTGTTCCTTGGCTCTGTTGTCCTGAGCAAGTCACTTATCTTTAAACGAGAGTTTGCTCCCTTTATAAAATGAGGGGACTGGATTCTCTCAGGTTCCTTCCAACTCTGTATCTTAGTTATGTTGCGTAGGATGTTGATCTGGGTCATTTTAGAAAGCATTTTCCCCTTTGGGCTGCTTTTAAGGAAAGAAAATGAATGCATTTTGAAAGAGAAACTCATTTGAGTTTGTTACATAAATAATGCACATTTACCATGGTGATCCGAAACCCTAAGGTTTATGGTGAGCAATTATTACTTCACTTCTTACTTGCATATATGTGAGAAAATCACTCGTGTAGCTGAAAAGTGCAACTTCTCTCTACTCCCAGAAAGTGTTAGGATTGCATCCTTTGCCTTTTGTACTACATTTATTTACAATTTTAGGAAGAAGAAAATTAATAATGAAACTTTAATAATCAACCATATTGTTACTGGTTTCCATATACCGCTTTATAAAAGACTCTATCTCTTGCCATCTGTTGGCATTTGATCAAAAACCAAAAAATGCGAAAATGAGTCATGGCTTCATGAGTCTTACTCTCTCTCTTACCCTTTACCTTTATGGCAGTGAGTGAGAGAGAAGGTGTGTCATACCCAAACCCACTGATAGCCAGTAACAGAGGAAATGAAGGGAGCTCTTCAAAGCCCAAGGCAAGAATGTCTGTCTGTTGTGGTGACTAGCTTGGAAAATGAAAGTTTGATGTTGTTTTTCTGTGATAATCATTTTGATCTTCCAATTCTGTATTCCTAAGAGAGGAGGAAAAGCAGGAAACAGAGAATTGGGTATAGTACACATTCCCTAAGATAGTGAATATCACGTGTGACCTTGTGAACGTTGACTTTGGGTGCCATTGGACAAAAACACTGTTATGGGTTGAATGCTGGTGTCCCTCCAAAATTCATATGTTGAATCTCTAAATCCCAATGTGATGGTATTGGGAGGTGGGCCTTGGGAGATAATTAGGTTTAAATTAGGTCGTGAGAGTGGGACCCTCATGAGGGGATTAGTACCCTTATAAGAAGAGGAAGAGAAATCTCTCTCTCCAGGTACCGAGGAAAGGCCGTGTGAGCACACAGTGAGAAGGTGGCAGTCTAGAAGCCAGGAAGAGGGCCTTCACCAAGAACTGAGTCTTCTCATATCTTGATCTTGGACTTCTCCATCTCAGAACTGTGAGAAATCTCAACCTCCAGAGCTGTGAGCAATAAATGTCTGTAGTTCAAGCCACCGAGTCTGTGATATTTTGTTATAGCAGCTGCTGAAGATGATGTTTTCTGTTTGTGAATGAGCTGCTTTGGCATTCAAATTCCCCAGGATTTATAGACTTATAATAAACAATATTACCTTCTGACTCTGGGACTGGTATTCCCATGTCATCCCTCTTCTCACTAGCAGCCACTAACAGCCAATCTGACTAAGACAGACACCTTTTGTTGAATGGAACATACCTGTCACAAAGGGGAGATCAGGGAACTTTCCTTCCTGTAAAGGTAACTCCAACCTAGAACAGCCTATAAGTCTCTCTGCTAGAACCAAGACCAAGGAGCTATTTTAGGTAAGGGAGCTGTCCCAGGGCACATGCGAATAGCATTACAAAAGCATTTTTAAATCTTGAATCATAGATCCTCAAATTTGGGAGGAAACCTAGCAGTCATCTTGTGTAATCCTCTGTTATAGACGAAGAGACCCAAGAAGGTTAAGTGACTTCTCCAGGGTCCCACAGCCATTAACAGAGTTGTGGTTAGCACCTCGGTCTCTTGAAGCTAAATCTGATGTTGCTTCCAGAGGGTTATCTAGAATATATCAGATAATAATTTCTCATATATATAGTATATGTTTGTTTTTATTTAAGAATTTGAGGTACCAATTCGTGGCCTATTTTTATGTGAATATATAATATCTTAAAGAAAGTTAAGATGATGCAGTCCATATTCCTTATTACCTATATAGTTCTTCTTCCTCGTTTTTTAAGGACAGGTCTTTTTTAAATTGTGGTAAGAATTCTTAGCATGAGATCTATTCCGTTAACAAAATTTTTAAGTGCACAGAACGGTATTGTTAACTGTAGTCACAATGCTGAACAGCAGATCTCTAGAACTTATTCATCTTGTAGAACTGAAACTTTGTACCCGTTGATCAACAACTCTCCATTTCCCTCTCCCCCAACACCTGGCAACCACTATTCTGCTCTCTGTTTCTATGTGTTTGGCTATATTAGACACTTCATATAAGTGGATTCATGCAGTATTTGTCTTTTTGTGACTGGCTTATTTCACTTAGCATGGTGCCCTCCAGGTTTATCCACGTTGTCACATGTGGCAGGATTTCCTTCTTTTTTAAGGATGACCAATATTCAATTGTCTGTATATATCACAGTTTCTTTACTCATTCATTCATCGATATACATTATGTTTTTTCAGTTTTCAAATAATTTTCATGTAAAGAACAAGAAACTGGGATCTTTATTCTTCATGGTTCCTCTTGCAGTGGTAAGCACAGTGTGTTGTACATGATTGTTACTCAATGTTTATTCACTGTTTTACTCTGTAAAACATAAGAAAGGAGTTAGCTATCCCTGATTACCCAGTGTAGAAATTAAGGCAGAGATTTGTCTGTGTCTATCAACTCTCTGTACCTCAGTAGTCTTAGCTGAAGACCAGAGATGACAGTACTCTTTCCTCATAGGTTTATGATGTCAGATTAAAGATGGCCACGAATTCTTTGCCACTTTTCTGATGGAGAGCTGGTGTTTATTTCTCCTCCTCTTGAATCTGGGCTGGGCTGTGACTGCTTTGACCAATAGAGTAGATTGGAAGTGATGGCATATCAGTTCTGGACCTAGCCTTTAAGACGACTGGAAGCTTCTTTCTCAGTCTCTGGAGTCCTGAGCTCCCATGTAGAAAGTTCAACCACCCTCTGGACATACCACATGGAAAGGGAGGAGGGAAAACCTCAGCAGAGACCAGCCTTCCAACCGTCACAGCCAGGGCACCAGGCATGTGAATGAGGCTATCTTAGACCCTCCAACAATTCAACCACCAGTTGAATACCATCACGTGCATGCCGTGCGAAACAGACAAATGGTCTGGCTGAGCTCTGCCCAAACTCCTGACTTAAACAACGGTGAGCTATAACTAAATCCTTCTTGTTTTAATCCACTAAGTTTGGGGATAGTTAATTATGTTGCAATAGATAACCTGAGTAGTTGTTATGAGAAGTAAATGAGTTTATACACAAAAAGCATTTAGAACAGAATGTGTTTTATCCCTGAGATGTTTTTGCACAGGAAAACTGTTGAGAACCCCAAATCCTAAAAAGTAATATCGTACGTTGGTTGAATTGAATTGAAAATGGTTATGTGCTTCATGATATTTGAAAATTATAGATACATAATTATCTATATCAAATGATAATGTCAACTGTGTCAATACTTGGAAATAAGGGAGAGTAATGTCAAGTAGGAAACCTAGAATAAAATAATATGTATACAATGACCACAATTAGGTAAAATATTAGGGATCGGAGGACAGACCTGAATAGTGTAATTAGCTTTTGTTTAAAGTTTTATAGGATGTCTTTCTGACAAGGTTAATTGAAAGCAAATCCCCTAAGTGTCTTCTGTACAATATTAACTCTCCAGATGCTTCTAGCAAACAGGATTCCTTTATCAAATAAGTTCATGCACAGCTTCTATGGAGATTCTCCTCAGAAATACATGGAACATAAAATCCTCTGGGAAATAAACTTTTTCACGTTGTACTTCTCAGCTTTCTTCAGACTACTTTGATCCCCCAAACCCTTTTCCTAAAGGACACTTGTTAATCTTTCCCAGAACCACTGTCTGCAGAACAACCTCAGGAAAACATGGGCCCAGTGTCCACTTCTCCACGTGGGTGGGCCTTGGTGACTCTCACCATGAGCTGCGCCTGCTACAACAGGACAGGGAGCCCCCGGACTGACTATGATGCTGAAATCCTATTTTATCTTTACCTTTTCAAGCATTTAAAAGTTTGATTTTTGTATCTGATGGCATTTCAATAGACAAGTCTGTGGACTTTTTTCTCTTCCAAGCGACTCAGTCAAATCATTGATCTAAAAATCAGCTTGTAATGGAACCATTTATAAGAGGAGGGTATTTTTGGCATGCAGATAGTCACACCTGACTTATGGATTTAAAAAATATTTAAAAACTGATTAGAATGAATTTCCTTGGACTTTTTAATGGGAAATTTTGTCCTATGTCTGACAGATGGGTTAGGGAGAGTGAAAGTGAACACAGGCTATTGGCTAGGGGTCCTAGGGAGTGCTGAGGAATCCATGGAAATTGCTGGTCCTCTGGGATTTTTCAAGTTTTAAAACTGCCATAAACAGTGACATTTCTGTTTTTCTCCCTTTAATTTATTTTTTATTGAAATCTATTTGTCAAAATGAGACGACTAAATCATAAAGAATGACAGATCCAATTAACTTGCATTGTATACTGCCAGATGGCTCTCCTAAGTGATTGAACCAGTTCTTTATTTTATGTCATATGAATGTATTTTTTAAATTAATTCAGTAAATATGCAATAGGGCCTCATACTTGTTTTCAATTATATTTCTTTAATTATTGCAATGCCTGAACCTTTCCCATGTTTTGTTACTATGTTTACTAATCTATAAACTACTTATATCATTTTATTTCTTGTTAAGCTTAGCTATCTTTATGAAAAGTTGCAAATATGCTCAGGAAATAGAAATGAAAGCTGAGTACAAACCACTCAATTTCTTCTCACTTGGGACAAAAGAGTCCAGCCCAGTTTACTGAACCAGCCCAAGGGAGCCTTACTCCTCCCCCTCCACCATCCCCACCCTCTCACCTCTCACCAGACAATGTAAGCTCTGTGAGAGCAGAGATCAAGTCAGCCGTGTTCATTTACCCTGTGCTTGGCATAGAGTTGGTATTTAGCAAATAGCCATGGGAAGAAGCAGGAAAGAAAGAAGGCTGACAGGCCAGGAGGGAAGGAAGGCAGTCAGGAAGGAGAGAAGGCAGGCTGGAAGAAAGGAAGGCAGGCAGGAAGGAACAGAGGGAGGGAGGGGCAGAGGGACAGGGAGACAGGCTGTGTGCCTCTCAGAAATGTCCTAATAATAAAGAGCATTATCCTTTAACTTATTTTGTATTTAACAACAGAAAATGTGCTGTGGTTCTTATTTTCATGCTTCCTTGATCAAGTCGCATAAACTCACTGGTCCCATTTTAAGGGGTCTGTGAAGAGGTTCACTAAGGTTCCATCTAGCCTTGAAATGATGCCATGATCTGAAAGATATACCGACAGAGAACTTCAGTCCAAACTCAGCTACAGATAAAATATATATATATCCCGTCCTGTTTCCTTTTATTTCCCCGTACAAATATGGGTGCCCCTTATTGGTCCTCCCCACCCCTTGCACGAATGTGGGCATGCACACACATACTCGCACGCTAATTCCTGCCTTAGAGTCTTTGCTCAGGGTGTTTCCCCTCCTAAAATACCCTCCCTCTCCTTCCCTCTCTGCTCAGCAACATCCTTCCCACCCTGCAAGGCTCTGTGTAAGTCATATTGGAAGCCATATAATCATAACACTGCTGCCTGTACAGCATCTTTGCTTTCTACTTTTCCTTTTTACAAGCTCTTCCAACATTCCAGTGAGTCCCTCAGGTGAAGACCGTGTGGTTCAGCTGTCTGCCCCGACAGGGACCGAGTCCCTGCCTACTTCTGATGAAACTCTCAAACTTTGGACAGGTCCCTGGCTGTCCCCCGGGGCAATCCCCCCCGCCTGGAGCTGACGTGGTTTGAACTCCCACACAGAGCTGCTCTTCTGCCCTACTTCTGGATTTTACTGTAACTTGCTTAGCAGCCGGAGGTGCTGAAGTTGCAGAAAGGCCTTGTGGGTTTGCTTTTGATAATGTTCAAATTGTTTCCAAAACTGTTCAGCATTTCCTGCCCTTGTTAATAGGCTCCTTCAGCTCATTTTTTTGTCATTGCTTGTCCTTCCCAGGCTCCTTCCCTTATTCCTTAGTAACCATTTTGATATTTGCACTCCTCTTTCTCAGGGTTTCTCATCAGCTCACTATGACTTTCCTCACTCCATTTCCCTGTCTCCCTTACCTCATTCTGCCCCTCCCCCAAACAGCTATGACTCCCCTGACTTTATTCCTTTTGTCATCACTGTCTCATTTTCCCCCTGGCGTCCAGTTATTGGCATTGTCCCTTACTTCTATTATTTAAGTAACAAGCTTCCTAGGGAAAAAATTTCCAAGCCATTTATTTAGTGAAATTTTTTTATATCAGACTGACCTCAGATCAAATATGACTTCTGACCTTAGTTGTTTGACCTTTGGCAAATCTCAGTTTTATCCTTTTATTATTATTATTATTATTTTTGAGGAAGATTAGCCCTGAGCTAATATCTGCTGCCAATCCTCCTCTTTTTGCTGAGGAAGACTGGCCCTGAGCTAACATCTGTGCCCATCTTCCTCTACTGTGTATGTGGGTTGCCTGCCACAGTGTGGCTTTAACAAGCGGTGCACAGGTCCGCACCTGGGATCCGAACTGGTGAACCCTGGGCTGCTGAATCCGAACGTGCAACCTGAACAGCTGTGCCACTGGGCTGGCCCCTCAGTTTTATCCTCTCTTAAAGAGGGATGATAAATTCCAACCTTCACAGATTGTGAGGTTACATGACATAATTCACAGACAGTGCCTGATGTCACAATGAATAATATTCGTCTTCCAATTCTATTTCCTAGCTTTTCATGAGGAAGCTACTCCATTTCAGGGCTGATCATTAGCCTCCTACTTGTTCATTTATGCACTAAATATTTGAATGCTGAGCACATGGCAGATCCTGAGGTAGCATTGGAGATACAGTGATAAAATGTGTTAGATGATGTCACTGCCCTCACAGATTTTGTAGTCTAGTGGGAGATTTGGGCAAGTAAACTGACATCTCACTCTCCGTTTTTCTCCCCCTCACTTAGGAAAAGCTCAGTGCTTCTTTGTGTCAGACCCTGTGCTTCTTGTTAGGGTCCCCAGTGGGTACCCCTTCCCTTCAAGGAGCTGCAGCCTTATAACTGGCTTATGTGTCAAATAGAAGCACAATTCAGAGAAAGATCTGACCACTCATGGAGGGGATGGGGGAGAGAGGGGGATCTTAGGGAGCACTTCGCTAAAGAGGGGGATCTGGGAGGGATTGCTAATTGTGCTCAGGGGTGGTAGAGGAGGGTTCCAGAATGAGCCACATACCTGAACCATGCCCGTATGAAATTATATGGCTGTCCTGGGCAGTTATTGAGCTGCAACGGATTTAGTTCTGCTGATGTACAAGCAGCAAGGGGGCAAATGATAGGAATGTACTGGGTAGTCATGAAGGCCTTGAGTGCCATGACTGAGAGTTTGGTTATTTTTTGAAAGGGCAAGAGAGCCAGTGACATACATATAGAAATACATTTGAGAAGTCTGGCTCTGCTGTGTCTGTGAAGGAGTGGAGAGAAAAGACGCAGGAGGAGGGGATCTAGCAACTAGGGTGCTGTCTCCCTTTAACAAATGGGGAAACTAAGGCATAGAGAGGTTAAGGAGGACGTACAAGGTCATCAAAGGATAGAGCTGGAGTTTAGACCCAGGTAATCCGACTCTAGAGCCTACGTTCCAGTAATATTCGATTAAGTGAAAATGAAATAGCACAGACAATGTAAACCAGTCGCTCTTCAACTTTAGCATCATCAAAATCCCCTGAGGACTTATTAAAGCACAAATTGCCGAGCCCCACCTACAGACCGTCTGATTCAGTAGGTCTGGGGGGGCGCCTGAGAATTTGCATTTCTAATGAGTTCCCAGGCAATGCTGAAACTATAGGAGTTGAGAAGATAGTGAAATCACAGAGCGTTGGAGTGGGCAAAGAAGGAGAGCAGAATAGGTAGCAAAAATATGCCCTGATGCAAAAGTCCATGAATGGGAGGCAGGTGCCTGAGAGTCAAGGCAACTCAATTTCTGTAGCCTTGCCAACTGCCGTAGGACACATAGTTACTGAAGGCAGCTGAGAAACAAGTTCATCAGGGAGTTACTGAGAAGAGTGAGGAGGCTGTTCCAGACAGGGGAGGTGATGGGAGCTGGGCATGACTGTGGGAATGTGATGGGAAATTAAGGACTCACAGTGAGAAGGGTTGATGTTGGGAAGATAGAACTGGAGATAGGATTGGAAAGACAGTTCTATCTCAAGACAGATTCTAGAGGGTCTTGAATGTCCAGCTCTTGAGCTTCAGATCTTGTTACATAGGTAATTGAAAGTTTCATGGAATTGATTTATTCAGAGCATTCATTTGGGGGTGGGATGAATTATGAATTGGAAAAGGAGATAAGTCAGAGGGAGACCCCTCCCCCGTCATTGCTTGAGCAGAAGATGAGACCCAGGGACTTTCCTCGGACCCTCACTCCTGATAGTTCCAGCTGGCTCCCTCCTTCTCTTTCACCTATATTTCTAAACTTTAAATTTTGTATTCTTATTTGCTTCTCAATTTTTTCTCTAACCTGTTTTTCTTATGTAATTCCTCTGTTAGTCCTCAATTTTTGTTAATTTGTCAGCTCATTTTTTTTTTCCGTCTTTTAAAATCTTTTGCCTCATTGATGGAATACTTTTAATCTTAATCTTTTGTATATTTTCCTTTCACATTTTATGCTTCTTATCTCATGAAGTTTTGGCTTCTTATTTATATAAAAAATATGGATTTTTATTTTTTATATCAATAGTTAATAGAGTCTTTTGTAAGGAGGTTTTTTTTTGTACTGTCTTCAGAGTTCAATCTTTGTCTTGTATCTATTTTTTGTTGTTATATTTATTTTGTTTTCAGGTTCAGATTTTTATTTATTTTCAAACGTTAATAGCTTGTCTCATTTTAAGTTTTAAACATTTTTTTCAGACTTTGAGATTCTTATTTCTCTCAATTTATTCTCATTCATTTATTCATTTTCTCTTTTCTAAGAAGCCCTACTATATGTAGAGTATCTTTGTTTTCCTGGAAATTGTAGTTTACTGATATCTCACATTGTTCACTCCTTTTATGAATAAATACAAGTCTTAAAATTCTAAGCCTTTTGATGTATGTATAATTATATGTTATAGGGAAAAATAAAGTAGGAAAACAGGGATAGTGAGTAGAGGAGGGCCTGCCTATAAGGTGACATTTTAATAGCCACCTGAATACAATGACAGAATCAGCCATGTAGGTAGCTGGTGCAAGAACCTTTGAGGCAAATTGAATAGCATGTGCCAAGGCCCTGAAGTAGGAGCATGCCTGGTAAGTTCAAAGAACTGTGGGGAGACAGTAGCTGGAGAGGGGAAAATAACAAGGAGGGTAGTATTCCCTCAGGTTGGAGAGGCGTGGTGGGGTGTAGAAGTTCGGTCAGGCCTTGTAATCATTGTCAGGACTTTGGATTTTACTTGATGAGATGGAGAAGCCCTAAGGGGCTCTGTATCAGAGAAGGGATGTGCTCTGATTTATGTGTGTACAGACTCACTTTGGTAGCTCTTTGGAAATAGACTGGAGAAGGGCAAGGGAAGCAGAAGGTGGCTCTTACAAAATCTTGGCTGGGTATCAGGCACAGCTGGGCTAGGGTGCAGGCCGTGGAGGTGGCAAGAAGGGTTAAGACTCATGATAATATGTAAAAGTCTGAGTTGACAGAATTTGAAGATACATTGAATGTGGGGTGTGAAAGAGAAAGAGAAGTTAAGGATGACTGCAAGATTTTTCGTCTGAGGAACCAGAAAGATAAAATTGCCCTATGCTGAGATGGGGAAAACTTCAAGAGAAGCAGGTCAGACACACAGGGTAGTATCAGGTTTTCAGATTTGGTCATATTACTTTGCAACACTTGGTTGACATCCAAATTGAGATAGCAAGTAAGTGACCGTGTAGAGGAGTCTAGAATTTAGCAAAGTTCCAATGAAAATATAAATTTGTATTTGTGAATCATTAGCATAGAGGTAGTATTTAAAACCGTGACACTGGATGAGATCACCCAAGGCAGTGCTTTTCAAATTTTTTGGAGCACAGGCTACAGTAAGAAATGCATGTCACATTACAACGTGGCAGGAGTGCACACACACACACAGATTTTGCAATTCTTAGCAATCCGCAGTGTAGCAAATATCTCACTGGCCCCTCTTCTTGTTCAGGCTTATGGAGACATCAAACCACAGTTTCTCTCAGGTCTGACCACCTCCTCTTTCCTCTGGGCTTTGTTTTAGTCTCCTTTTCCCAGAGTTCCAGCAGGAGTTAATGACAAAATTCCTTTTGTCTATTAAACAGAGCAATTTAGCTCTCCCTTTGAGCTAGCCTTCCATTGGAGACTACACTCTGGGGTCTATTTTAACATACGTAAAGGCTTATTAAAATGTTTTTCTGAACAAAAAAGAAGTTCTCTTCCCCAAAATAATTCTGCACTCCTCCTAAGGAAATGAACCTGAATACTTACAGCTTTCAAAAACACCTCTTTTTCCACTCCTGGCTTCATATTGTGCATTGCTATGTACAATGTACTGTTTTTCCAGTCACTGTACCCCAAGAACAAAGCTTAAAAGAAAAGAATCCTAGCAATTGCAACAGTTTGATGGATTGCTACAACTGGTGATAAGAATGCTATTTCTACGACACTTGGTAATTTTGATTTTGAAATTACTATAAAGAAAGTGTACTTTTATTTTATTTAGAATTTTATAATAGAATTTTCTTTTAGTATCAAAATGAATGTATAAAGAAAGTGCACTTATAAGCAAATATTGAAAAATACACTTAGAAAAATTCAAACTCACTTAAAACTTTTAAAATCCCATGTAACAAACTATATTTAAAGCAGGAAATCTGGCATTGTGTCAATATTAAATCAAGGCGACACAAGTTTGTTGTTAGAGGTACAGCTTCCAGTACTACAAGAAAGAAACTTGTTATAAAAGTTCCTTTCATAAATGATTATAAAGTCATTCTGTTATCATAGAGTTTGGGCCAAAGGAATCAGTAATTGCACAGTACATTATGGGGTAAAATCAAAGTTTAGATCTTCAGTTTGTACATCTAAGCTAATTTCCACACTGTTTGAATCTAAGGTTGCATCAGCATCAAAAAAAATGAAGTGACTGTGGAAAATGGTCTTGTTTAGAACAGGGGATGGTCTAGCCTGCTGCCTGTTTTGTACATAAAAGTTCCTTGGAACACAGCCACGCCCACGTAGCTAGTATTGTTTATGGCTGTTTATAATAGCAGAGGTGAGTAGTTGCGACATAGAGCAGAAACTCTATGGCCCGCCCACTGCCCATTAACACTGTAATATTTACTACTGGCTCCTTCATAGCCAAAGCCCAGTGACTTTGCTTTAGAAGGTCCAAAGCTGTTGCCACAGTTTTCAATCCCACCGTTATGATGTTTTCACACAGCTACAAATATGAAGAATTAATTCTGATCTTAAGATATTTTGATGATAGAAATATAATTACTGTGAAAATTTTGAATGTGATATTCTTTCAGATATGATAAGTGAGCAATAGATATGATAGTTTTTTTATATATAAAGTGGTGTACATGGGAAGTTATCTTGGCAAACCATTGAGACACAAAATGCATGGATTTTTAAAAATCTTTGTGAAAAACCGGGAAACTAAGAGTAGCTGTTAGGTATGATTGAAAAATATATTTGCAATAATTCAGTTTATATACTTTGATAGTCTGCTTGATGTCTTATAATAAAATATTAGAGTTTATATGAGAGGAGACATCAAAATAATTATGTAATGATTTGCCAAAGACTAGACAAATGAATTTGTGCTATTTCAATACAAGATTTCTGAGATTAAGTGCCAGCTCTTAAAAGAATATGAATAAACTTAATGTACCACCATTTTAAAGAGGTATTTAGAAACTCTTAACTCAGAAATTCAATATGGTATTGATTCAGCACCTACTATGAGTCAGTGTTCTGGGAGATTTGGAGGAAAATGTCAGGACTCCCTCAGCTTCCTTTTCTTCTACCTCCAAACTGACCGACGGAGTCCCTCACTCCTGTCTCAGGAAAAGGTGCATCTTCTCTAAAGCTGAAAAACCTGAGACTACCCTCCACCCCCTCCTGTTTCTGCTGAGATCTTGCTCATTCATCAGGCCCCATTGCCCTCTGCATCTTTGATCTATTCATCCTCATTAGATTTTTCCTCTCAGCCAACCAGCTTCTCAAATTCTGCCTCTCCCTAAAAAGAATCTCTACCTCAAAACGACTGCCTTTCAATATACAAAACCTTCATTCTTTCACCTTTCGCCGGAAAACATTGAACCAGTAGTTTCCGCGGATTGTTTCTGTTTACTGAACCCTTACTGATCTGATTTCTACTCTCCTATTCTGCTGAAATTGCTGTTCCTTTGATTACTAATACTCGAATTGCCAAATCCAGGGTTCTAGTTTCAGTTTTCTCAGTGTTGACCATTCTCTTCTTAAAATTCTCTCTTCCTCTGGCTTCTGTGACTTCATTTCTCCCCAGTTCTCTTTCAATGACTTTGTGTCTTTTTATCTCTTTTTTTTTCTGGATCCGCCTCTGGCTGCTCCTTAAATTTTGATGTACCTCATGTCTTTCTTTCCATTTGTTCTTCACCACTTCCCCTTTCCCTTCATGTGCCTAAACTTTAGAGAGATCCCAACATTCAGACCCTCGAGAATCCCTGTTCTCTACTTCTATCTCCTTTTCTATTAGGCCTAGACCCCAGGATGCATCACTTCCGCTGCTATCTTACAAGAAACCTCATCATCCTCATTGCCCTGTCCTTCCACCCTTTCTGAAAATTGCTTGATATTGGATCTACTCAACACCCTATCCTTTTTGTGCTTTCTTCCTGGCTATCGTATTTGGCTGGAGAAAATCACAACTGTATGATCTTCAGACTGAGCTGAGAGTTGCTTAGCAATCTTTTTCTGTGGACTTGACCCCCTCTTTCTTGTATTGCTCCAAAGGAATTTATGTCATATCTTTTCCATTTAAACCTCTTAACCCTCACTCATCATTCTTACTCACAGCTGATAGCCTTGCCTGTAGGAAAGTACTAATTTGATATTTATTCAATTTTCATTATCCCTTCACCTTGAAACTTCATTATTATCTATCCACATCTTTGACTCCATTCCTACTACTCTGAGGAGGAGGTGGATGCCTAAAAATTCATCTAAGAATAGTTTTTCCACCTACACTCTAAATTCCTCTTCTGTCTCCTCCAGGACTGAGATATTTTATTCATTAGTTACTTTCTCCCCATCTTGTATTTTCAACCTCTCCTCCTCTGTTAGTTAAATCTTTAAAGCCTACAAGCATGTTCAAATCTCTCCAATATTTAGCAACAACTACAACTACAATCTTAACCAACTCTCCCTGCATTAAAACAGGCCCTCTTACCAATGGCCATGGGTGCCGTCTTTCTGGAAGGCAATTTGACAATCGGTGAATATTCTTAAAATGTTTATTCTTTTAGCCCCCAACTTTTATCTACTTAGAAATATAACTTAGGGGGAAAAACTGGAAATTTTACTATTAAATAAAATTACATCTCTCCCCAAAGCCTAGATGTCAATGTGGGATTTTTTTAATGAATTATAGTAAACAATGTTTAAGGAGATTCTCAGTTAGCTAGAGAAAGTAAAGTCAGATGGAAATGGCTCATCCAAATCCTCCCTAAATCATTGATTTAGGTATTATTTTATTGTTTGTGACAGAAAATCCAACTCAAACTGCTTAAAAATTTAAAAGAATTTGTTTGTTCATGTAACTGAAAACATAGAAACTGGTTGGTTTGGGCTGAGGCCTGATACAGTGGCTCAAATTATGTCTCTGTAGACTTTGCTTTCATCTGTTTTTCGGTTCTGCCTTCCATGGTGTCGGTTTTATTCTCAGACTGTACGGTGGTTTCCCACCCAGTGTATCCACAGTGGTGCAAAACTCACATCTTTGCACACCTGGAGGACAAGAGATAACCTCTTTTGGTAGCTATCTCATAAATTCTGAATTAATTCCTTGACATAAGGAAATAATATGCATATTGGCTTAAACCAATTATGGCCCACTTTTGGAGCTGGGCTGAGGTCAATCCTATCCAAATGGCATGACTAAGAATTGGGAGGGCTGAATTCTCCAGAGAAAAATGAGGATATTCTTCCAGAGAAATGGGAGGATAGATGAACAAATTTTTACTCTTTCCATCTATATGAGTCAATCTCAAATTGAACACAGATTCCTAAAAAAGGGAAGAAGTTTATGTATTGAGTGTGGTAAAAAAAAAAAGAGAGAAGCAGTGGTAACAAAAGCCCATAATCCTTAATCTTTTCGTGAGTTCTAGAGCAGGAGGGTCTCCGGATTTGGGTCATTAACTTTTGTGATGGATGAGGCTAGTACCACATGTGATGTCAGTGACCTTTCCTGCACTATATTTAGTCTCCACTAAAAATTCAGGTTCCTGACAATATCAAAGAGTTCATGTGTATCTGAATGCAGTGTCAGAACAATAAGGATATGGACCTCAGCAGTCCAACCTTATGACCACAGCATGATGGTCTCATAGTATCTCCTCTCTCTCATCTCATCTCTACCATCTAAGGGCAGGTTCCATCCCCCCCAATATTGTTACCTTCAAATAAGAGGTGCTTTTTTGTCTTGTTTTTACTTACTTGGTTTACTTGCTCATTGCGATCAAGGGTCTAGTGATTTTTACTCAATTACTTTATCTCGTTTAATGGCATAGGCAATAAAACTCTAGCAGTCTAATAGGCAAAGTTACTACTATTTTTGTCTTATCATAGTTCCTATAGTTCATCAATGAGCTTAACATATATTCTCCTTGCCTCATCTCCTAGACCAAGAAAATCATAAAATGAACCTAAAGAAATTACGTATATACCATATAATGAAACCTGCGACACTCTTAAAAATCATACCCTAGAAAAACATTTAAAAGTTAAGATACATTTTTATGATGTTTAAAATTTTTCAAAAGTGATATACACAACTATATAGCAAATTTAATCTCTAATGCAAATACATACAAATACAGATGGATTTATGTGAGAATATAAGGAAATACACCAGAATGCTAACAGCAGTTATCTCTCAGTGCTGGTATTAAGGGAGATTTATATTTTCATCTTCATATTTTTGTATGTGTAACAGGCAAAAATCTCAGTCTATAAACAGAGGTAAGAAAAAAATGTACAACTTTCTTTAGTTTTTCTACAACTAAACCTAAGTTCTATTTCAAGCCCTCAATTGTACTGGCCGGGAGAAATTTATTCATAGTGTTCCCAGAGCTACGACCACGTTCCAGAGGGTATTCAGCAGGCCAAGGCTGTGGTCTCTGGTGACCGACTAGCTCTCTGTCATCATCTGTCCATGCTGACAAAACGTCAGATGTCATTTCCCGTCTGGCCTCCGGATCTCAGTTCACACAGCTCACAGCTCTGCTTTCTGATCTTGCCGCAAGGCCTCTCTGAGTCCGTTTTTCTCTCAGCTGATTCTGTGGCCATCTTGGGTGCTCGTGTGCTACCAGGGCACGAGAAATTTGA
The DNA here is from genome assembly GCF_041296265.1 of Equus caballus. Classification (NCBI taxonomy): domain Eukaryota; kingdom Metazoa; phylum Chordata; class Mammalia; order Perissodactyla; family Equidae; genus Equus; species Equus caballus. The sequence continues at coordinate 8,760,792 of NC_091688.1, forward strand.
TAAGGTTATATAAATCCCGGTGTCCATGTAGCATGTCTCCTACACTGCTCCCATAACATGCTAGGCACAGGGGAACTCCACAGAACTTGCCATTTTTTCAGGTTACACATAGAAAATCAGGCATAGGTTTCCTCTTCTCTGAGCTCTCTCACACTCCCCTGGGTTTTCTGTCACGTCTCCTGTTCGCTCAATTCTGAGCCAGATGCAGCTCCTCGGTGGGGGGAGGGCCTCTCTCAGGGATATACCAATATAGTAAGTTCTTTAATTTTTCCTTTCCTTTCTCCAAATCTGGAGGCTAACATCTTGTGGCCACGGAAAAAAATGATTCTTGGAATATTCTTCCAGATTTTTTAGTTATGGTACAAAGTAGATACGTTGAATTCTATAAGGTAAAATGTTCTTGAATCTCAAAATATTAGGCTCTTACATGTCAAAAAGCTTTGGTTTTGAAACCCAAAATAACTTTCTCTCCATTTTCAAACTATTTTCTTTCCCTTTGGAAAATGCATATGTTGCCCTTTAGTTTAAATGAGGAAAAAGATGTGATTAAAAAGGAGTGGAAATAAAAAATATATGGATAATATATCCAAATGGGATCTCTGCTTTTTTCCCCAAACTTTGTTTTCCTTTTTCTTTTTTTAAACAATTTTAACCTATAGCACTGTGCAAATTTAAAATGTACAATATGTTACTTTGATATATTTGTGTATTGTAATATGATTGCCATTCTGGCAATGTTCATCACATTATATAATTATAGTACACTATTGTTTTCTATATTCATTATACTTTGCATTAGATCTCTATGGTTTATTTACTATTTGTTGCAAGTTTATACTGTTAAAGAACATCAATCTTGGGGGCTGGTCTGGTGGCACAGCGGTTAAGTTTGCACGTTCTGCTTTGGCGGCCCGGGGTTCGCCGGCCCGGATCCTGGGGTGCGGACATGGCACCACTTGGCACACCATGCTGTGGCAGGTGTCCCACATATAAAGGAGAGGAAGACGGGCGTGGATGTTAGCTCAGGACCAGCCTTCTTCAGCAAAAAGAGGAGGATTGGCAGCAGTTGGCTCAGGGCTAATCGTCCTCAAAAAAAATGAACATCAATGTTATCCCCCAACCCCCCATCCTCTGGTAAACACCGTTTTACTCTCTGTTTTTCATGAATTTGTCTTAGATTCCACATGTAAGTGCTGTCATACGGAATTTGTCTTTTTCTGTCTGACTTATCTCACTTAGCATAAAGTGCTGAAGGTCCATCCATGTTGTCGCAAACGGCAGGATATCTTCCTTTCTCAAGGCTTAGTAATATTTCAGATTTTCTTTACAAAGCATATTTTACTTTTTTAATCAGAAAAAAATACAGATTAAGTAATACACAAACAGCCCTCCTTTGACTCTTTTCCTCATGTGGGTTCTGCCATTTTTCTTGCCTTCCCTTCACAGTCACTCTCTTCAACATAGCGTTCTACTCTTAATTTCCTGTCATTTTTAAACCTCTTCTGCCTAATATAATAGACTCTTTAACCTTTGTTTTACTTGCTTCCCTTTCACACTGATGTTGCTGATGCTTCCCATGTTGACACTCTTCTTTCTCCTGGACTCTGAGATAGCACTGTGTATTGGCATCTGCATTTCCCTCTGTCTCTATTCATTCTCTTTTGCCGTGCCTCTTCTGTCTTTGCTCTTGAATGTTGGCATTCTCCAGGGTTGAGATTTTAACTTTCTTATCTTATTACTCTGCAGGCTTTACCCTGACCTTTCTTTTTTTGTCAAACTTGGCTTCAATTACCCGTCACTGATATCCTGCTCCTTGGTAAATCTTGATCCATAGCTATAATCTCTCTTCTGGGCTCTAGAACTCAGCGTCTCATACATCACACCCAAAACTAATCTCATTATCTTTCTGCTTAATTTGTTCTTCTGCCAACATCGCCTCTAAGAACGGCACTGCCGTATATGCAGTTGTAGAAGACAAAAATGTTTCAGTTAATATATGTTCCTCTCTTGCTTTTATTTCCTCCCTAATTAATTTGTGACCACGTTATACCTGTCCTCTTTCTTCTGTTCCCACTGAAACTACATTCATTCAGTACGGATTTTCTTTCTTCCTGAACTGCCACTGTAGGCTTTTAACTCATCCCTCTGCCTAGTGTCTCCCCTGACTTGAGTCTAGTCTTCCCAGCTATCTCTAGAGTGATCTTTTGTAGTTTTCAAAAATAAATTTATTTTCATATTAGTTGAAGTTATACATATACATAGTTTAAAAAGACAAAAAAGTTCTAGAAGACTTCTTATAAAATAAGGTAGCCTCTGCCACCCCCTCCTCTATCTAACCCCATTCCTGTATCCCATAGGCTATTCCTTTTACACTTAGTTTCATATTTCTAAATAACATTAACATATGCCTATGTCTTGATTTATTTCTGTTTCAGACATTATCTATTCACTTTCCATTGTGGAAGATGAGGAGTTAGTACTCTATAACTGAGCCTCCATCCCAACACACACCCACCCCTCCACCCCAATACACACACACACACACAGATTTTCTCTTTCAATTATTTTTGTATTATAATATTTATATAATTATATTATAATTTTGGTAAGATCAATATTCAGTTCATGTTATTATAATTATAGAAGCACTATTCAAAGCCAAGCCATGTCTGTTTTCTTCTCCCTGACACAAGCCAAATTTGACACCAACTCCTGGAGGTAGGATCAGGCTCCACGGGTTTAGGGGTCAGTATCACAGCGCTGTCTTCACTTCAGACATTAGTTACAAGGGTTAAGTCTCCGGGGTACCTCTACTTCTGCCCAACTTGGCTACAAATCCGGGGGTTTCCTCAACCCTCTCCTCAGGTCTGGTAATGGGCTGGAATGACTCACAGAACTCAGGAGAGTACTTTACTTATCCTTACTGGCTTATTATAAAGGATACAACTCAGGAACAGCAAACGGAAGAGATGCATAGGGCAAAGTATGTGAGGAGAGGGGAGGCGCAGAGCCTCCACATCCTCTCTGGGTGCACCACTGTCTCGGCACCTCAATGTGTTCATCACAGAAGCTCTCCAAACATCATTGTTTAGGAATTTTTATGAGAGTTTTATTACCTAAACATGAAAGATTAAATCATTGGCCATTGGTGATTGAGCTCAGCCTCCAGCACCTCTCCACTCCCTGGAGGTTGAGAGGTGGGGCTGAAAATTCCAACCCTTTAACCATATGGTTGGATCTTCTGGCCAGCAGCCCCATCCTGAAGCCATCTAGAGGCCCACCAATAGTCACTTTAGAGCAAAAACTCAGGTATGGGTAAAAGGGGATTGTTATGAGTAACAAGACACACTCCTAGCCCTAAGGAAATCCCAAGGGAGCTCTGTGCCAGGAACCAGGGGCAAAGAGCAAAAATATTTCTTATTATACCACATCATGTAGGAAACTACAATTAAATACATCTCTTTTCTTGTAGACCTTTTTGTTTTCTGTTTTCCCTAGAGTTAATAATTGTTTCTCTTTGGTATGTTTCTTTAGTTTTCTAAGCTTCTCCACCATAAATGTAAATCCTCCAAATAATTTTAAACCATCAAGTGTTCTGTTAGTTTTATCTTCTTGGAAATCTCTTTCTTGGAGGCCTCTGCGTGCCCGCTCAAATCTGGACGGGCCATTCGCTAGGCCTGCTGCACATCTGCCACCCTGGGATCTCCCTTCCCTATCACCCTGGGGATTCCCTTCGTGTCTCTTCTGCCTTGAATCCCTGATTGCCATTAATGTCTTCATTTCCTTATTCTGTTGGAGCATCTCCGCAAAGAGCTTCCTGAGTACACAGAAGAGAAGTTATTTGAGACCCCACACATCTAAAAATATTTTTATTCTTTTACATTCTACTGGTTTTTTGGTTGGTGTGGCAGAAATGGCTGGCTGTCCACCAGCAATGTGTGCTCTTCCCTTCATTTTGAAGAGTTGTGGATGGGAAGTTATTGGCTACCCGGGAACTATATTTTCTTGATTCCTGGCAGCTAGGAGATGGCAGATGACTAGTTCTCACCAATGGTATGTGAAGGAAAGTGCTATGGGTCACTTCCAGATCAATAAATCTGTGTCTCTCCTCTATATTCTCTTTTCCACACCCACAGTCTGAAGGCAGAGGACTGCAAGGTCTAGGAAGAGAAAAAACTCATAAAATTTTAGGAAGCTGGCTCTGTGAATCAACAAGTGGAAGGCCATCTACCCAAAAGGAACGTTTATATTGTTCTGCTACATGAACAAGAAATAAACTTTTGTTGTATTAAGCCATTGAAATTTGGGAGTTTATTTGTTAAAATAGCTAGTATGACCTTAGAAAATTTTGTTTATATGAGTATAAAATTCCAGGTTACAAATTATTTTCCCTCAAAAATTTGAAATTATCACTCTATTGTCTTCAAGCTTCCAGTTTTGTTGTTGAGAAATGCTGTTTTAATATCTATTTACTGTAGGTGACCTTTTGTTTTTCTCTTCTTGGAAGCTTTTAGAATGTTCTCTTTGTAGCCAGAGTTTGAAATTTTGTGCTTCTTAATTTGTATTATTTCCTCTGTAATATTTGCTGAGTACTTGGTAGGACTGGTCAAATTGAAAACCTATATCTTTCTGTTCCAGGAAATTTTCTTGAATTATTTCTTTGATAATACTCTCCCCTCTCTTTTCTCATTTCTCCCTCACTGGAATTGAAGCTACTTATATTTTGGGCATCTTTTACTATTCTCTTAACTCTAAACATTTCTATCCTGTTTTCTTTTCCTTCTTTTTTTTTTATTGAGTTAACATTGGTTTATAACATTATATAAATTTTAGATGTACATCATTATATTTTGATTTCTGTGTAGTCTACATCATGTTTGCCACCCAAGGACTAAATATCACCCATCACTGTACACATTGCCTTATTTTCCTTTTTGCCCTCCCCTCTCTCCCTTTCTCCTCTGGTAACTGCAAGTCTAATCTCTGCATCTCTGTGTTTGTTTGTTGCTGCTGTTTTTATCTTCCACTTATGAGTGAAATAATGGTATTTGACTTTCTCCCTCTGACTTATTTCACTTAGCATAATACCCTTAAGGTCCATCCATGCTGTTGTCAATGGAAAAATTTCCTCTTTTTTATGGATGAGTAGTATTCCATTGTATACATAATATACCACATCTTTATCCCTTCATCCGTTGATGGGCACTTAGGTTGTTTCCAAGTCTTGACTACTGTGAATAACGCTGCAATTAACATAGGGGTGCAAATATCTTTTTGACTTAGTGTTTTCATGTTCTTTGGATTAATACTCAGAAGTGGAATAGCTGGATCACATGGTAGTTCTAGTCTCAATTTTTTGAGGACCCTCCATACTGTTTTCCGTAGTGTTTGCACCAGTTTACATTCCCACCAGCAGTGTGTGAGGATTCCTGTTTCTCCACACCCTCTCCAACACTTGTTATTTCTTATCTTATTAATTATAGCCATGCTGACTGGCATGATGTGATATCTCATTGTAGTTTTGATTTGCATTTCCCTAATAGTTAATGATGTTGAACATCTTTCCATGTGCTTGATAGCTGTCTGTATATCTTCTTTGGAAAAAATGTCTGTTCACATCCTCTGCCCATCTTTTAATTGGGTTGTTTTTTTTTCGTTGTTTGGTTGTATGAGTTCTTTATATATTTTGGATGTTAACCCCTTATCCGATATATGATTTGCAAATATCTTTTCCCAATTGTTAGATTGTCTTACAGTTTTGTTGACGATTTCCTTTGCTGTGCAAAAACTTTTTAGTTTGATGTAGTCCCATTTGTTTTCTTTTTTCTTTCCCTTTCTTGGTGAGACATGGTATTCAAAAAGATAGTGCTAAGATTGATTTCAAAGAGTGTACTGTCCATGTTTTCTTCTAGAAGTTTTATGGTTTCAGGTCTTACATTCAAGTCTTTCATCCATTTTGAATTAATTTTTGTGTATGGCATAAGATAATGGTCTATTTTCATTCTTTTGCTCATGGCTGTCCAGGTTTCTTAACACCATTTATTGAAGAGACTTTCCTTTCTCCATTGTATGTTCTTGTCTCTTTTGTCGAAAATTATCTGTCCATAGACATGTGGGTTTATTTCTGGGCTCTCAATTCTGTTCAGTTGATCTGTGTGTTTGTTTTTGTGCCAGTACCATGCTGTTTTGATTACTATAGCTTTGTAGTGTATTTTGAAATCAGGGAGTGTGATGTCTCCACCTTTGTTCTTTTTCTTAGAATTGCTTTGGTTATTCAGGGTCTTTTGTTTTCCCATATAAATTTTAGGAATCTTTCTTCTATTTCTGTGAAAATGTAATTGGGACTTTGATAGGAATTGCATTCAATCTGTAGATTGCTTTAGGAAGTGTGGACATTTTAACTATGTTAATTCTTTTCCATTCCATGAGCATGGAATATCTTTCCACTTCTTTGTCTCTTCTTCGGTTTCTTTCAACACGCTTTATAGTTTTCAGCGTACAGATGTTTTATCTCTTTGGGGTTTTCTATATATAAAATCATGTCATCTGCAAACAGTGATAGTTTTTCCCCTTCCTTTCCAATTTGGATCCCATTTATTTCATTTTCCTGCCTAATTGTTTTGGCTAGGACTTCTGATACTATGTTAAACAAGAGTGGCAAAAGCGGGCATCTTTGTCTTGCTCCTGTTCTTAAAGAGATAGCTTTCAGTTTTTCACTCTTGAGTATGATATTAGCTTTGGGTTTGTCATATATAGCCTTTATTATATTGAAGTGCTTTCCTTATATACCCATTTTATGCAGAGTTTTTATCATAAATGGATGCTGTATCTTGTCAAATGTTTTCTCTGCATCTATTGAGACTACTATGTGATTTTTATTCAGCATTTTGTTCGTGTGGTGTATCGTGTTGATTGATTTGGGGATGTTGAACCATCCTTGCATCTCTGGAATAAACCCCACTTGATCATGGGAATGTATGATGTTTTTAATATATTGTTGTATTTGATTTGCCAGTATTTTGTTGAGGATTTTTGCATCTTTGTTTATCAGTGATATTGGCCTGTAATTTTCTTTTTCTGTGTTGTCTTTATCTGGTTGTGGTATCAGGGTAATGATGCCCTTGTAGAATGAGTTAGGAAGTGTCCTCTCTTCAATTTTTGAAAGAGTTTGAGAAGGACAGGTATTAAGTCTTCTTTGAGGTTTTGGATTGTTGTTTTGATCTCCTTACTACTGATTGGTCTATTCAGATTCTCTATTTCTTCTTGATTCAGTTTGGAAAGGTTGTATGATTCTAAGAATTTATCCATTTCTTCCAGATTATCCAATTTGTTAGTGTATGGCTTTTCATAGTATTCTCTTACAATCTTTTGTATTTCTGTGGTGTCTGTTTTAATTTCTCCTCTTTCATTTCCAATTTTATTTATTTGAGCCTTCTCTTTTTTTCTTGGTGAGTCTAGCTAAAGGTTTGTCAATTTGGTTTATCTTTGCAGAGAACCAGCTCTTAGTTTCACTGACTTTTTTCTTTTCTTTTTTTGTCTCTATTTCATTTATTTCTTCTCTGATTTTTATTATTTCCTTCCTGCTACTGATTTTGGGCTTTGTTTCTTCTTCTTCTTCTAGTTCCTTTAGACACACTGTTATATTGTTAATTTGAGATTTTTCTTATTTCTTAAGGTATGCCTGTATTGCTATAAACTTTCCTCTTAGTACTGCTCTTGCTGTATCCTATAAATATTGTATTTTCATTTTCATCTGTCTCCAGATATGTTTTGATTTCTCCATTGATTTCTTTATTGACCCAATAATTGTTCAGTAGCATTTTGTTTAATCTCCACATACTTGTGGCTTCTCAAGTTTTCTTCTTGTAGTTGATTTCTAGTTCATACCATTGTGGTCAGAAAAGATGCTTGGTGTTATTTCAATCTTCATAAATTTATTAAAACTTGTTTTCTGGCCTAATATGGGATCTATCCTGGAGAAACTTTCATGTGCATTCCAAAAGAATGTGTATTCTGCAGTTTTTGGATGGAATGTTCTGTAGATATCTACTAAGTCCATCTGGTCTAATGTGTCACTTAATGCCAATGTTTCCTTATTGATATTCTGTTTGGATGTTCTATCCATTGATGTAAGTGGAGTGTCAAAGTTCCCTATTATTGTTGTATTACTGTCAATTTCTCCTTTTATGCCTATTAATAATTGCTTTATATATTTAGGTGCTCTTATGTTGGATGAATAGATATTTATAGGTGTTATGTTTTCTTGTTGGATTGTTCTTTATCATTGTGTAATGCCCTTCTTTGTCTCTTGTTTCCGTTTTTGTTTTAAAGTCCATTTTGTCTGATATAAGTATTACTATCTCAGCTTTCTTTCCATTGTCATTTGCATGGAGTATCTTTTTCTATCTCTTCACTTTCAGTTTGTGAGTGTCTTTAGGTCTGAAGCATGTCTCTTGTATGAAGCATATATATGGGTCTTATTTTTTATCCATTCAGTCACCCTATGTCTTTTAATTGAAGATTTAGTCTACTGACATTTAAAGTAGCTATTTATAAGTATATACCTACTGCCATTTTGTTATTTTTTTTCTGGGTATTTTAGTAATTCTTCTCTGTTCCTTTTTTCCTCTCTTGCTCTCTCTCTTATGATTTGATAGCTTTCTTTAGTGTTGTGTTTGGGTTCCTTTCTCTTTATTTTTTGTGTATTTATTATAGGTTTCTGGTTTATGATTACCATGAGGTTCATATATAATAACCCATGTAAAGAGCAATCTATATTAAGTTGATGGTCTCTTAACTTTGATCTTTTACTAAAAACCCTACACTTTCATTCCTCCCCCCATTTTATGTTTTTGATGTATTTTACCTCTTTTTTTTTGTGTGAGTATCCCTTAACCTCTTATCGTAGAGATAGGTATTTTTAGTACTTTTGTCTTTTGACTTTCATACTAGCTTTGTAGGTGGTTGATCCCCTGCCTTTACTTTGTATTTGCCTTTACTAGTGGTTTTTTTTCTTTAATAATTTTCTTATTCTTATTTGTGGTCTTTTCTTTTCCACTTAAATAAGTCCCTTCAACATTTCTTGTAAGGCGTCTTAGTGGCGATAAACTTCTGCAGTTTTTGCTTATCTGGAAAACTCTTTCTCTCTCCTTCCATTCTGAATGATAATCTTGCTGGGTAGAGTATTCTTGGCTATAGATTTTTTTCCTTTCAGCCCTGTAAATATGTTGTGCCCCTCTCTTCTGGCCTGTAATGTTTCTGCTGGGAAGTCAGCTGACAGACTTATGGGGTTTCCTCTTTTATGTCACTTGTTGCCTTTCTCTTGAAGCTTTGCGGATTCTCTCTTTATCTCTCATTCTCGACATTTTAATTATAATGTGTCTTGGTGTGGGCCTCTTCACATTCATCTTGTTTGCCACTCTCTATGCTTCCTGTACCTGAATGTCTGTTTTCTTCCTCAGGTTAGGAAATTTTCAGCTACTATTTCTTCAAAAAAGTTCTCTGCCCCTTTGTCTCCCTCTTCTCCTTCTGTGACAACTATAATATGGATGTCTGTACACTTTATGTTGTTCTAGAGTTCCCTTAGACTGTCCTCATTCTTTCTAATTCTTTTTTCTTTTTTCTGTTCAGCTTGGGTGATTTCTTCTGTGCTTTCATCCAGATCACTGATCTGTTCTTCTGTGTCTTCTCCACTGCTCTTGATTCTCTCTAGTGAATTTTTTCACTTCCTTTATTGTATTCTTCAGTTTTGATTGGTTCTTTCTTTATAGTCTCCAATTCTTTGTTTAAGTTCTCACTGCATTCATCTATACTTCTCCCAAGATCAGTGAGCATCCTTATGATTATTAGTTTGTACTCTTTATCAGGTAGATTGTTTATCTGTTTCATTTTGTTCTTTTTCTGAGGATTTTCTTGTTCCTTTATCTGGAACATATTCCTTGTCTCCTTATTCTGCCCACTTCTCTGTGCTTATATCTATATTTTAGGTATATCAGCTATGTCTCCTGATCTTGGAAATGTGGCCTTCTGTAAGAGATGCCTTATATGGCCCAGAAATGTGCTTCCCTTCCTTAACTCAATTCAAATATTCCAGGAGTGTCCCCTGTGTGGGCCATATGTGCCCTTCTGTTGTGGCAGGATTGCTTTTGCTAAGGGCACATGGGTAAGCAAGGCTGGCTCCCAGGGCAGCTGGTTGTAAGGCTCAGTGATGTGTGGCTGCTATATAGGGTCACTTTATTGGGAAGGTCAAGCCCTAGCATGACTGGCTGCAAGGTCTAATAGCACACAATTACTGCTGTCTTTCTCTTAAGCAAGTTAGGCCCCCAGTGTGGCTGGTTGCTAGGCTCAGGTGCTCACAACTGCTGTAGGCTTCCAATGTGGGTCTCTGCAGTACACAGCTATTGTTAGCTCACTCAGGAGCACAGATGGGTGGGGCTGGCCTCAGGCATGGTGGTACACAATCATTTCAGGCATTGGAATGTGGGTTGATCCTCTGTGTGACTTTTTGAGATGGCCAGGGGCACAAGTTGGCTGTGACCAACATACCCCACTGCCCATGGTCCCACACACCCTGCCAATGCAGCCCCATCTGCACACGTGCCCCACTGAGGCAGATCTACTTGCCCCACTGCAGAGCTCCCACTCACCCTGACCACATGGGCCCACAAGTTTGACATGGGCTTGCTGGTGGGTGAGGCCAGTCCCTAGGGCATGCTGCCTCACCTGGCTGTGCTGGATTAAGTTGGTTCTCTAGTGGGCAGGGCAAACCCCTGCACTAACAGGCCAGAGGAAGAAATCTAATGGCATCTGATAGCATCCATGTCAGCATGACTGTATTAGGTCACAACAATGGCTGCTGCCAGTGTCTTAGTCCCTGAGGAGGTGGGCCCAGCTGCCTCCTGCCTCTCTGAGATGCATTCGCAGCTTAGCAAGTGAGTCTCTTTTACCAATGGACTATGCACCTTACTTTCTGGTGTTTTTATATTGATTTCCAGAATGGGTGTCTGTGCATGGGCCCTTTAGGAGTAGGCTTTTCTTTCTCTGAAGTTTGATAGTTTCCTGGGGATATTCCCCATTGGTTTTCATAGCAAGCAAAGCCAGGTATTATAGGATCTCATCTCCATTGTGCTGAATCCAAAGGCTGAGATGTCTATTGTGGCATAGCTCTCCCTCTCAGATGTCCCCACCCATCTGGGAGAAGCTTCATACCTTTAAGATTGCTGCTGGCCATGAGGCACTGTGGCTAGGATGTGGTTTCTTCCTCAGCAGAGGTATATTTTTGCCTCTTCCACCCCTGTCAGTGTTGTCCCTTATTGTGGGGGTTCTTTTTATCCGGACTCCAGATCTCTCTCAGAGGTAATTGTTCCACAGATAGTTGTAGATTTGTGGTGTCCATGGGATGAGGTGAGTTTAGAGTCCTCCTACACCGCTATCTTCCCTGAATCCCTCCTAACATTTTCTTCCTGGTGTCTTATTTCCCAAGTAGCTTGTGACTTCCTGAAAGGTAATCTTCCCTTTTAGCCCCCTCTTGTTTTCTTAGTTTATCTTGTAAACTTTCTATTGCACTTTTCATTCCTGCTACCTTTTTAATTTCCAAGAGATCATTTTTTTAGTAATGCTTCTTTTCTTGGAGCATAATTTCATATTTCTTGTATATATTTTATTTTATCTCTCTGAGAATGTTAATCATGATTTGACCTGGATTTCTTCCAAGTTGCTTGATGTCTGTTCTAGGGATTGAAAGCTTTCCTTACATAGCTGCTGAATCTTGGATGTCTGCTTAAATCTGGATGGGACACTAGGAAACTGATTGGAAGCTCTGTCGACATAGGTGGGGTTTGTTGACAGTTGGGCGTCACTTCATGGTGACTTGACCTGGATGTATTTTGGAGGACCCTCTAACTGTCAGTACTCTTGCATCTTTTTTTTATTGGGTTGGATTGAATCTTCAGATAAGAATCTTCTCATCTCATGCTTAGTTTGTATAAGCCTAGTTGTTAGCACTTGGGGAGAGGTCTGAGGAAAGCAGATGGGGATTCACCATTCAAGATGTAGACATTTACTCACCCCTCTGAATTAGCACAGAACTCTCAGTGGTGCTTATTATCCATAAGTCTAGAGTCTTTCTGTTAAACTTTTTCCAGAGAATAAGCATCCAGTTTTCTTCTGGGATAGACAAGGGGCAGGCTCCCATCTATGAGAGTATGAGAGGGTACCTGGATTTTACTGCTTATTGAACAGCTCTTTCATACAGCCCTCCTATTTTCAGCTTCATTCTCATCCCTAGTTTTAGGGATAGCTAGTATCACCGATTTCTGAACCAGTTTGCCCACTGCTGCTTTAAGTTTAAGCTTCTTGTCTACCATAGATTAGCCCTTATTCATCTACTTTTCAGCTTCCAAGTTTTTTTTCTGCTTTCTTCTCTCCCTTATGTTTGTTGTTCTTTTGATAGGCTTTTTTTGTTTTAAAGTGTGTGTTTGTGCATATGTGTGTTTATAGTTTTATCACCCAAGTGTGCATTCCTAGATACTCTTGTTAAGTCTTGCCATTAATAAAAGTGTTCGTATGTCATTTAAATCTTGTTTAATCTACAGGTTCTCCTTCGATTTCTTTCTTTTCCTTAAAATTTTGATGTTTGTTTGATGAAGAACTTGGGCCATTGACGTGCAGTTTCCTATAGACTAGATTTTACTGATTACAAACTAATGGTGTAGTTCAATATGTTTCTCTTCTGTGTTTTCTGAAATTTGGTAGTTGGATCCCTAGGCTTGAAAAAACTCACATTTGTTTCCTTTGGCAAGTTTATAGATAACGTTATATTCTTTCATCAGGAGGAATTTAACCTTGGCTTTTACTCTCTTCTGTTGTTAGCAGCTGTTAATGGTCAAATACGTATATTCCTTAGTTCACTGAAAGTTGCAAAATGATCATGTTCTAATTCTATCATTTTATTTTCATCTTTAGCCAAATTAGTTTTCTATGGAGACACTTCCATTCATTTATTATTTGGTCACCCAACGGTTCAGTTCTCTCAGGTTGTAGGCTGTCTTTTCATTTGCATATCAGTGCCCTACACAGAGAAAAATGTTTAATTTTGATGAAATTCAATTAATTAATTTGTGCTTGTGAAAGAACATCCACTGTAGTTTCCATGTAGCCAAAGTTCAACATTTTATGTTCTTTGGATTTTTTAAGCTACAAAAGTCAATAAGCAATTCTATTTCTGAGAATATGGAGTAGACATAATTTCCCCTGTTCCTCTTTCTAAGTATAACTAAAACCCATGGACATTATATATAAAACAAACAAGAAATAGCTGAAAGATACAGAAAGAAAGGCAGATTAGTAGAAACCTCAGGACTACGGAAGGGCACAGTGGTAAGTTTCCAGGGTTTTTTTCTTGCCTTATATATCCCAGACTTAGAACTGAAGAAGGCAGAAACCTGAAAACGACAAGGGGCACAGACAAAAAAGCCCCAACAGGGGCCAGCCCCGTGGTGTAGTGGTTAAGTTGGGCGCAGTCTGCTTCAGTGACCTGGGTTCACAGGCCTGAATCCTGGGTGTGGACCTACATCACTCATCAACCATTCTGTAGCAGCAACCTACATATAAAATAAAGGAAGATTGGCATGGATGTTAGCTCAGGGCTAGTCTTCTTCAAGCAAAAAAAGACAAAGATTGGCAATACATGTTAGCTCAGGCTCAGATCTTAGCTCAACACATATCTTCTTCAGCATACACACACACAAAAAGCCCCAACAAAAGTCTGCTATCTCTAGCCATAGGAATAGGAAAGGGACAATCTAGTGATATAGAAAACTTTTATACAATAAGTGCTCTGTTCCAGTCAAACACCACAGACAAAACTGTGGCCCTCCCCTGAGCAAAAGAAGGCTGAGAGGGAAGCTTAGACTTCCACTCTCATCATGCTGTAACAAGGTTCCCTAACCGCCACCACCATCATGCTCTCCCTGGGGGGTGTAGTAGGGAGGCTGAGTAGTAGGTATAATAGGAAGGCTGAGTAGGGAGCCAAGACTTTCATCTTTGCCAAGCAGTAGTAAGGCCACGTCCTCCCCTATGGTGTCAATGGAGGGCACAAAAAGAGCTGTAATAAGGCACTTTTACCACTTGCAGTCAGAGAAATGTCAGTGGAGGCCACTGAGGGGCTGGAACTGCTAGCCCTCCCAGCAGTAATGAGGAGTTCCTTACTTAGGTGTCAACAGAGGCCATGTGGGCAACCTGGACTTCTATCCCCACCTGGCAATAATAAAGTGGTATATCCCTCTTTCCCTGTAATACTAGTGTCAGTGGAAGCCAGCTACACCAGCTTTAAATAAGATTTAGACTCATATGTTATATAACATAATACCCAAAATGTCTGTGTTTGTTAAAAATCATTCATCACACCAAGAACCAGGAAGTTCCCAAATTGAATGAAAAACAGCAACAAAAAATCAATAAATGCAAACACTGAAATGACAGAGATATTAGCATTATCTGACAAGTATTTTAAAGCAGCCATCATAAAAATGCTTCAACAAGTGGGCCAGCCCAGTGGCACAGTGGTTAAGTTCGCACCTTCCACTTCGGCAGCCTGGGGTTCTCCGGTTCAGATCCCGGGTGGGGACCTTTGTAGTCTTTGTCAAGCTATGCTGTGGCAGGTGTCCCACATATAAAGTAGAGGAAGACAATAGCTCAGGGCCTGTCTTCCTCAGCAAAAAGAAGAGGATTGGCAGCAGATGTTAGCTCAGGGCTAATCTTCCCCCCCCCCAAAAAGCTTCAACAAGTAATTATAAACATGCCTGAAACAAATGAAAAAGTAGAACATCTCACTAAAGAATTAGAAGCTATAAAGAAGAGAACAAGTGGAAATTTTGGAACTTAAAAATACAATAACCAAAATAAAAAACTCAATGGATGGTCTCAATAGCATAATGTAGGGAACAATGGAAAGAAGTGAATTTGAATATAGAATAATAGAAATGACCCAAATATGAGAAAAAAGACTGGAAAAAAGTGAACAAAACTTTAGATACCCGTAGGACCGAAACAAAATATCTAACATTCGTGTCATCAGAGTCCCAAAAGAATAGAAGAAAGAGTACTCAAAGATTACAAATTCAAGAAGTTAAGAGAACCTCAAAAAGGATCAACTCCCTAATAATCCACATCAAGACACATCATAGTCAAACTTCTGAAAACCAAAGACAAAGGAAAAATCTTAAAGGCAGGAAGAGAGAAACAACGCCTTAGTTTTAGGGGAAAAGCAATTTGAATGACAATGGATTTCTCCTCAGAAAGCATATAGGCCCAAAAGGAAGTGGTACAACATTTTTCAAGTGATGACAGAAAAGAACAATCAACCCAATATCCCACATCTAGTGAAAATATCCTTCAGGAATGAAGAGATAATCAAGACATTCTCAGATGAAGGAAAACTAAGAGAGTTTCTTTCTAGTAGATCTACTATACAAGAGAGGCTAGGAAATCATTTTACAATGTATACATCTATCAAATCATCACATTGTCTACTTCAAATATATTATAATTTTATTTGTCAATTATACCTCAGTAAAGCTAGAAAAATTATTTTATAAATCTAAAAAAAATAAGATAAAAGAAAGGCTAAATTAAATTCTCTAAATAAAAAGAAAAAATATGAAAAGAAATCTTGGATCCTCAAGAAGGAAGAAAGAACACAGTAAACAAAAATATGGGTATGTATACTACACATTCATTCTACTCTTGAGTTTTGTAAATTATATTTGATAATTGAAGCAAGAATATAACATTTTCTTATTGGTTATAAATGCATGTAGAGTAAATACTCCAGACAGTTATACTGTAAACAAGGGAGGGTGAAGGAACATAATGGGAGATAAGGATTGTGATGGTTAATTCCATGTGTCAATTTGACTGGACTAGGGTTTGTCCAGATATCTGGTAAAACATTATATCTGCGTGTGCCTGTGAGACTATTTCTGGAAGAGGTTAGCATTTGATTCTGTAGACTAAGTGGAGATCAACCGTCCACAATGTGGGTGGGCATCATCCAATCTGTTGAGGGCTTGAATAGAACAAAAAGGCAAAGGAAGGCCAAATTCTCTCTCTTCTTTTAGTTGGGATGTTCATCTTCTCCTACCGTGGAACATTGGAGCTCCTGGTTCCTGGGCCTTTGGACTCCATGACTTATACCAGTGGCCCCCTGTTTCTTAGGCCTTCAGACTTGTGCTGAAATATACCACCAGCTTTCCTGATTCTCCATCTTGCAGGACAACAGATTGTGAGACTTTTTGGCCTCTGTAATTGCATAAGCCAATTCCTATAATAAATTTTCTTATTTATCTGTATCTATATATCCTATGGGTTCTGTTTCTCTAGAGATCTCTGACTAATACAATGATTCTATACTTCACTTGAACTGGTAAAATGACTACACCAGTAGACTATGATGAATTATGCATATATAATGTAATACCTAGAGCAACTACTAAAAAACTATACTAAAAGACAATAAAAAAACTATAGATAATCAAAATGGAAATGTAAAAATTTCTGAAGCAACCCACAGGAAGACAAGAAAAGGAAATCAGAGAAATGAAAGACAGAGAGGAAAACAGAAAACAAAAATTAAAATGGCAGAATTAAGCCTTAAAATATAAATAATTATTTTAAATGTAAATACACCAACTAAAAGTCAGAGATTGCCAGACTGTATTAAAAGTCATACCCCAACTATATACTGTTTACAAAAAATTTAAATATGATGATATAGGCAAGTTAAGTAAAAGGATGGCAAAAATATATTGCACATATTAATCAAAAGAAAGCAGGAGTGGCTATATTAATATCAGATCAATTAGACTTCCAAGCAAAGAAAATTACCAGAAAGGAGATATAATTAAAGAGTCAATCTACTAATAAGACATAACAATATTAAATATATATGCACCAAACAACAGAGCTGCAAAATATGTGTGGCAAAACTGATAGAACTGACAAGAGAATTAGACAAATCCACAATTATAAGTTGGAAACTTCAACTCATTCACATGACTGACCGTTCCTCTCGGCAGACTCACTATAACCTGTAGGGTCACAGGATCATGGATCACATGGACACAGCCAGATGCATCTACAGATCACGCTGAAGCAGGTACTCAGTGACCAGCTATCTTCGAAGGCAAAGCCAAGTATACAGAAGCTGAAGGCACATACAGAGGCTGCTGGGTAAAGAAAGACTAGTAGCACCTATAAAGCTGTATTGAAATTCTCTCTTTGTCCACTCAGGCAAACTAGATTGTGACCCAATTCAAGTAACCTCACCACCACAACATGAATTCTTGTAGATTCATAGGAAAATAATTTTTATTAAAAAAAAAAAGCCTTTCAAGTAATCTGAAGAAAAATAACCTCATGTAAAAGGCATTTAAATATATCTGCCTCTGTAGGGCTCACCAAAATTTGAAAGAGCTGTTAAAATGAGCATTTATAATTAAAATATGGTTTATAATGTTATAAGTGACAAAGCTTGAAGTGTTTTCTATTACTATACTTCACGGGCATCATTGAAAATCTATCAGTATTCAACAACTTTTTACATTTTTGAAGGACTTACATTTTTGTATATGTTAGTTGCTATCTAAGTTCCAGGTACTCTCCAAACAAGTGGCCATCTCTAGACATCAACCCAGAACTTGATATTACACATGAGACTATGTCACCAAAGGCCAACACCTTTGAACATTATCGAATCAAGAGAAAAATCCCCCGAGAGTTTCCATCTTCCACATTCCTTTTGTTCAAGTAAAGGAATTGACAGCTGACCAACCACATGTGCAGAGAACTTCGAGACACACCCCATATCTCAGAGCACCCCTGGTTTCACCATGGGAAAGACAGGGGTTTTAAGCCCCATTTGCCATTTCATGTGTAGCAAAGTTTACAGGTGGTGACCCAGCTCCAGGTTTACCTGGCACCCTTTGCATCTTAGCCTTTGGTAACAGAGGGCTTAACAACCTAGATGTCGTCAGCAGTTCCCTTAAATTGCAGCCTCTCAGGATCTTCATTATTCTTCATACAGTTGTGTTTTCCCCTAGAGCCTCACCCACCCCTTTCTGACCTTCCTCCAAACTATTTCACTACATCCTGAGGAAACTCCAAAACGTGAGACTAGAGTTTCTTCTCCACTTATTCCCTTAACTGAAACCAGAAATGCAATTCTCCTCTGATACTTCTACTCCCCAATCCTGTCTTTTAGAGGCTGCTTATTCTTCCACATCTGACAAGTTCAGCTCTATCAAATTCTCATTAAAGATGCTTCCAGAGTGGTGGTCCTGAAAGAGTGATCCTCAAATCTGGAAACTTAGAAATACAAATTTATTGACTCCACCCCAGACCTACTGAAACAGAAACTCTGGGGAAGGGCCCAGCAATGGGTGTTTTAGCAAACCCTCTAGGTGAGTCTTAAGCACAGTGAAATTTGAGAACCACTGTGCTAGAGCGTTACCATTCTACCTTGTTTAAGTACCTTCCTTATTCAAAATTACTGCAATTTTGTTATACCATTCTCTACCTCTCCTGGACAGTGTCATCTCCCATTTTCAGTCATTTACCCACATTCAAGCATTGTATCTCACTCCCAAGTCGTACTTATCTTGGGTGACTTCAGTGTTTAGGGGACAAAGTACCCAATGCCCCAGCCTCAAAGTTCTTTGAAATTATGTACTCAACAAACTTGACCCACACCATGCTTCAGCAAATGACACCTAAGGTCACATGCTGACCTTTGTCAACATTTGGAGCTGTTCCTCCTCTGAAATCTTAAAGTCCACAACCTCATGAACATCTTGGCTATCTCAATTAACATCCTGACCATCCTCTCAATTCCTTATCTCAATGGTATTTACTCGTTAATCTAAAAAGATCTCAGATTTTTCAGCTCCTCCTTTTTCATCTACTCTGTTGCCACCCCCAAGTCTCACTTCTCTTATTTTCTAGTCTAGACCTTGTGGTGCACCACGTAAATCTTTCACTTTCAAACAACTTAATTCCCATTCTTCCTCTATACGTGCTCTATTAATTTTCAACTTAGATCAGTCCTACATGATAAAATTGGAACTTCTTACCATGGCATCCACTTTTAAACTCATGCATTTCAGCTGCTGGAGAAAATCACAGAAATGATAGATTAATGCCACTAACTGCTTCCAACTGTTAGTGGACTTTTCCTGCAATTCCATCAGTGGCAATGCCAATCCTTCATCACACAATGCTTTTATTCTCACTCTCCATAGATGAACAGGTCTCCTATGTCAAGGTAATATCAGAGTGAGTAAATATTAATTTCCTCAGTTTCTCACCTCAACAACTACAAACTTACTATCTGCAGTCGTCTTTGCCAGAAATCCATTCTGTTTCACAGGATGTGATGTTTCCATCCATGCGTGATATTCTCCTGCCTCCTTTGGTCCTGGTTCAGCAATTACCTCCTCTCAGTCTCGTTTTTTCAGTGGCTGCTTCCTTTGAAGTATAGAACATATTCAAGACTTCTTCATTTATAAAAAGAGCATAACCAAAAAATAATACTCTAAAACTAGCTGTAGCATCATTTCATTCTTTTCATTAATAATCAAGTTTCTTGAAAATTTATCCATCTTTTCCATAAACACTTCCTCAGTTTCCTTTTTTTCAATAAAAATAATTTATCACTATCATTTCACTGAAACTGCTCTCTCCAAGGTCCCTAAAACCCGTCTAAATATCAAATCTACTTGTCAAGAAGACAACTGAAAGACTCTTTCTGGGCCTGCTTCTATCTCTCTGGACACTCCTACTTGATCTCTTTCACTGTATATTGTCTTTTTTGCTTATTCGTTACATGTTTTGTTCCAGAAGACTTCCTCTTTTATCTTCTCCTCACACTGAACATTCTCTAGGTGATCTCATTCTTACCTGTCTCTTTCACTGCTTCCAAATCACTATATTTAGTGCAGATTCTCCTGAGTTCCAAATCTAGATATCTTGCTGCCTATGGATATCCCCATCAAAATGTCCATTAGGCACGACACACAACAGATCCACAACTGGGCTTACAGTCTTCTACCTCAAATCTGCTTTCTCTTTTTTCTTTATCTGAGTGAATGAGACGACTTAGTTACTCCAGTTAGGAACCCAGAAGTCACTCCTATGCTCCTTAGCCCCTTAAACTCTGATTATTCAACTTTCTTCACTCTCCTATCTTCCTTCGTTTAGTTTATCTCAGACATAGTAGTTGCAATAGTTCCAAAACTGTCCTCCT
The DNA here is from genome assembly GCF_041296265.1 of Equus caballus. Lineage (NCBI taxonomy): Eukaryota > Metazoa > Chordata > Mammalia > Perissodactyla > Equidae > Equus > Equus caballus. The sequence goes on from NC_091688.1 coordinate 8,781,091, forward strand.
TATCTCCTTTCTAACCTGCTTTTAATCTTGGCCCTCCTGCTACTGTGGTTTGGTCCCTATTTCAATTAGGCAAGTCCCAGAGAGGAGCTATGTTCAAGAGGGCAAGATGAAGCTGGGTGGGGTGATCTAAGGAAGAGCTTCTTTCCCTAAATTGGATTGCATCATGCCAGCTGGTAAATGTTGATATTATGACTAGAAGGGTTAAACATGTGAAAAATGTCATTAACATAAGGCAGAGATGAATGGTGAGACTCAGAGGATGGAATATGAAACCAAATGAGGCAAGGAATCCTAGATATCTGATGGAAGAGTTTTGGAGTATGTGATAGGTATGGATGAATGTGTTGCAAGGTGAAGCACAGATGCCCTGTTTATGTGGTTTCTATGATACATGATATGGGCCAGTTGGAACTCTTTAAAAGATCAGATGGGACAGAGAGTTGCTAGACCATATTCTAGAAGGAAAATAAGATCATGCCAATTTCCTGCTTACACTACTCTGCTTTCTACATGGTAAAGTACAAAATTCCTACTATGTTTCACAAGACTCATTGTGATTTGACCCTTGCTTAACTGTACAGCCTCATCTCTCACTACTCCCTTAACATGTGTGCCCCAGCCACTGCAAGCTACTTAGAGGTCCTGAATGCAGTAAGCCTTTTGGTATCTTAATGTAGGATGTTTTCTCTGCCTGGAACGCCTGTTTCTTGCCCAACCAATCTGCTATTTTCTGATTTATTCTTTGAGACTCAACTTAAATAACTCTTCCTCTTTGACTCTGAAATCAGAGTTGGTCACACCACCTGCTTTGGGCTATCAATGTTCATTGGTCACACCTCTCTTTGAGAGTTACAATTATTTTGTCTCTCCCATTAATCTGTAAGTTCTTTGAATGAAGGGGGTTATTTGTCTTTGTAAAGGCAATGACTTCCATATAGGACTCAATATATGTCTGTTAAATGTATTAAGTATAGAGAAAGAAGTTAAATTTTAAGAATAAATAAATAAGACACACTAAGAAACCAAATCTTTACAGATGAAAATCAGCACAGATGATCTGTTTCTTTGAAGACGGTGCCTTAATATGTCATTGCTTCACTCTGAGCTCCAACCCAAGAGCGTCCTCTTAGCCAAGCAGCCTCAGAGACTGGTCAGCAGATGAGGACCAAAGAATAAAAGCCTGATTCTTCTCCCTGTTCTTTTTCTCCTATGGCCATGTTAGAGAGTTGTCATTTTCTCCTCTAAGTAATAAAGACCCACTACATGTTTTTAAGCAGGTCAATGACATGATGAGTGGTGTGTTTTAGAAAGATGAAACTGTAGCTCCAAAGAAAAGACAAGAAGTCAGAGAGACTAGTTATACCTGCAACAATTGTGGAATGAAGTAATGACTGTGGTAGGGGTAGAGACTTAGCTGTGAAAAACAAATGAACTGCAGTAAATGCCATGGAGCTTTTTATGATTGTGATTGTATTAGAGCAACTGTTTAAAGAACATCTTTCTGGTATGGTTTGCTATATTTATCCCCCACCCAGTATCTGAATGACAAAGCCATTGTAAGATCTACAGCACTTAGGTTCTCTTAGGTATTCTTGATTTTGGAGACCCCCACCTCACATAATGCCAAATGTATTAAATTGTTCCCCGACCCAACATAAATATAACATACTGATGATATAAAGATTGAATTGAGCTGTAGTTGGCTATTAAAAATGTTACATTTTGTTGATGTTGACAACAAATATTTATTGTTACATTTTTCAGGGGGACGGTTTTCCTTTTTCTCTGGGTGAAATGAAATGAGAAATGTGTATAGGCCAAAATCGCTGTGGCAAAAAAAAACCCCAAAAAAGTCTTGCAGTGAGATATTATTTCCTGCTACCAAGGAGTAGAGAAATGGTTAAAAGACCAATAACTTCCAGGATTCCAGATAATGTTTCTCAATAATAACAGAAGATTTGTGAATGCTCAGTGGTAGTGCACATCCTCCACGGGCTTAACTTTTATTTCCTCCTTCTTCCTATATTCAACCTTCTCAGTGATAATATTACATACCAACACAATCTTCCAGGAAAAATTAATAATTTTTAGATTAACAGGAATTTTTGACAAAAAAGAACATTTGTCACTGGTTCTTCTCATGTCCTCTGCTGGGGCTGAGCCTATAGCACCTAATATGAAAGAACTCTTGAGTACATGCCTATTTCTTCCAGCTCCAGCTGAGTGGAATAGTTCAAATATATAACTAGTTTCTAATATCCTAATGGGGTTTTTGGCATAGAATCACAACAAACTGTGATTCATGAAACAATTGTCCAAAATGATAGAAGTTCTTTTGCTGTTCTCCTTTAACCTCTCCTGACTACGTTGATTGAGTTTCCAGCTACCAAAGCTGTGAGGTCAAAGGAGATTTACCTAGTGTTGCAAGAAAAAGAAAAATAAACCTGACAACTTTCATCTCTTCTCTATGAAACCAAAATACATCTACGAGAAAACCAGAGCTTCCTTTTTTTTTTTTTTTTTTAAGCTGAGAGAAAACAGATTGCGTTTCTTGTGGGAAGTTCTTAGAGGCACCTGCGCATTGTCAGCCACTTTCTGAAGTCACAAACAAGATCAAACAACATCCTGCAAAAACCTGAACATAGTGAAAGAAAAACTCTTATTATCTGTCTCAGGGAGTTCCCCAGGCAGAAGGAGAAACCTGGCCTGCCTATCTTACTTCTAAAACTACCTAGATAAAGGATGTCACTTGTAGAGGTACCACAATCTTTAGGCATCATTGGGAATGAAATATCTCTTTTTAGTGAATTTTCCATTTAACTGAAACTTATTTTTGTAAGCATCTTACTTTACGTTATTTTTTACTCCTATTAATTAAAAGATTTCTAAAAAAAGTGTATATTGTTTTGTCTTCTTAAACAATACACTGGATAGCATTTACTATTCTCTTAATGACTTTGGGTTATTATTATGATATCAATTACTAAATTTCATTTCACTGAGAGGATTTTGAAATATATAAAACTATTTGTTACCACATTAAACTGCCTTAGATAGTTCTAAATCCTGTGTGGACCTTAACTGTCACTTATTACTATTTTGTCATCAAGAAACACTTTATTGTCAGAGAAATTAAACAGAACTAAATAAGTGGACAGATATATCATGTTCATGGATCAGAAGACACAGTATTTTTAAATATCAGTTATACAAAAATTGATATATAGATTCAGTGTAATTGCAATCAAAATCTTATCAAGTTCTTTTTGTAGAAATTGCCAAGCTGATTCTAAACTTTGCATTTAAATACAAAAGACTTAGAATAACCAAGACAATTTTTAAAAAGAAGAACAAAGTTGGAGTCACTCCATACTTCCTAATTTTAAGAATTATATAGATAGAAAGCTCTAGCCATAAAGCTACAGTAATGAAGATGGTTGAGTATTGAGCTAAGGAGAGACCTATAGATCAATGGAACAGACAAGAGAGTTCAGAAACATACCCACCTATATGAGGTCAACTGATTTTCAACAAAAGATGCCAAAGCAATTCAATAAGGAAAGGATAATCTTTTTGAATAAGTGGTCCTAGACCAATCGGTTATTCTTGTGCAAATAGTGAACCTAGACTTTTATCTGACACAGTACACAAAAATTAACTCAAAATGGTTCATAAATCTAAATGGAAGAGATAAAACTATAAGACTCTAAAAGAACACATAAGAAAAAATCTACAAGAACTTTGATGTGGCACTAAGCTTTACATATAACACCAAAATCACAATCCATAATAGTAAGAATTAATAAATTAAACTTTATCAAAATTAAAACTTTCGCTTTGCGATGATCCATACAACAACCTGAACGAATATTAAATGAATTTTTCTAAGTGAAAAAAGCCAAACCCCAAAGGTTACATATTGTCTGATCCCATTTATACGACATTCTAGAAAATGATAGAGACAGAAAACAGATCATTCACTGCCAAGGGTTTGAGGAAGGAGGAGAGTTTGAGTACAAATGGGCTGCACAAGGGAATTTTGGGAGGTGATGAAACTGGTCTGTATGGTACTGTGGTGTTGGTGGAAGCATCACTATATGCTTTTGCTAAAACCTATAGAAGTTTATGTCACAAAGAGTAAACTTCACTGTATGCAACTTAAAAAAATCAACCAGGATGTTGAAGAGATCCCAAGATGGAATGCAGCCTGTGTCAAATGAATCAAACTGTATTACAGATGCATGACATAACCTTCCTGAAGGGGATGGGGAAGAAAAGAACCGTCAGACTAGAGAAGACCAAGGAGAAATAACAACAAAATGCCACACGGCATCCTGGATTGGCTCTGGGAGTAGCAAACGACATTAGTAGGAAAACTGATGAAACCAAAATAGACTCTGGAATTTGATTAATTGTGATGTACCAATGTTAGTTTCTTAGTTTTGGCAAATATATTCTAGTAACGTAAACTGATAGCATTAGAGGGACCGAAATTGGGTGAGAGATATACGGGAACTCTTTGCAACTTTTTTGTAAATCTAAAATTACTTCCAGATAAAAAGTTTAAATAAATTCATAAATAAGTATCTATGAATCTATAACATGTAGTTTATACTGATTTTATATATACTTAATTCACATCTCCTAATATAAATAATTGAATAAGTAAATAAATGAGGAAGAATGGACAATTGTCCTTACAGAAGAATTCCAAATAATAAATGTGGAAGCAATGAGAGAAATACAAAATCACCATTAGAACACCAGAGCAGTACTCGCTGCTGGCAAATTCCACTGATGAATACTAACATTAGTGGGCAAAACTTTAAGGAGAACCGGAAAATTCACACGGTTTCGAAGTAAATCCGTGGTGGTTTGAACATATGTCCACAAATGCTTTGTTAATCCTTTCGCTGACAGCTGGAGGCTAATTCACACCCTTGAGTGTGGATTGTATTTGTAGACTGCTTTCTAATGAGCAGAGTCTGGACAGGAGAATGTTGTAACTGTGGTGGAGGAACCTGGCAGACACCACCTTACCGAGTCATGAAAGTTGACATCACCCGTAATAAGTCATGTTGATAGGAAGAACTGATGACGATGTGATGAAAAAGGCACTTCACTTCTGTCTTATTCTTCCCCCCAAATTCATAACCTCGGTATAGTCTTGAGAAAGCCTCAGAAAAACCCAAATGGGGGGACAATCTACACTCTTCGCAAGTGTCAAAAATCATGAAAAACAAGAGAAGTCTGAGAAACTATTGCAGATTGGAGGAGACTAACAACTAAATAGATTGGATGTAGGAATGGCAAAAAGACGTCAGTGAAAAAAACTGGAAAAATCCTAATAACGTCCGTAGTTTAGTTAACAGTGTTGAACCAACGTTAATTTCTAGTTTTGATAAATCTACCACGGTTATGAAATATACTAACATTAAGGGAAGCTGGACGAAGGGTACATGAGAACTCTTTGTACTATTTTGAAACTGAAAAATAATAAATTTAAAATTATTTCAAGATCAAAAGTTAAAAAAATCACACAAAGGGGGCCAGCCGGGTGGCGCAGTGGTTAAAATTTGCATGTTCCGCTTTTGAGGCCAGGGGTTCGCCGGTTCGGATTGCGGGTGCGGACATGGCAGTGCTTGGCAAGCCATGCTATGGTAGGTGACCCACATATAAAGTAGAGGAAGATGGGCACGGATGTTAGCTCAGGGCCAGTCTTCATCAGCAAAAAGAGGAGGATTGGCTGCAGATGTTAGCTCAGGGCTAATCTTCCTCAAAAAAAAAAAAAAATCACAGAAAGTATTTTTAAAGACATTGCTTCTGAATATTATTTCCTATTCTACTAAAATGCATTGTTAAAATTAGCCTAGTGAAATGGTGGCTAAGAATGAGAGCTTTAAATTTTAACTGTCTGTCTGAATGAAAATCTCAGTTCTGCCTTTTACTAGCTTTGTAACTTGGACAAGTTATTAACTCTTCCAAGACTCAGTTTACTTATCTGTAAAATAGCAATGACATTATATAGCTAATGGATAAGAGAAAATAATGCACAGGATCTAGTACATAATAACTGCTCAATAGATTTAGCTATTATTAAAAGTTATTATTACTTTTACTTTCTTTAGACCAGCATAGTTTAATTTTCATCTAAATAACTAAATATGAATAAATATATCTTATGTGCTGAGGTTATTAACCTCAGCCTACAACTATGGAGAGAATGCATTTTGAAGCCATCACTGCTATTGCCAAAGGAGCCCTCCACAAGGTCTGTTTCAGCTGGGGGAGAGCTTTTGTGGGAGGCAGTGGCTGCAAGGAAAGGCTTGGTGCATCGTGCCTCAGACGGAAAATTTCCTGCCAAATATTTAGAGCAAGAGTGGCCCAGGAAGGCGCTGTGGTGTTCTCAGCCACGCTTTCTTGTACTCTGACTTTGCAGACTCTGCTACCTGTTCCCTTCAGAAAGGAAAAACACAAAGGGAATTTATGGTCTACCCCTTTCAATTGCTCCTGTCACTCTCACCCATGGGAGCATCACATGGCTCTAAATAGATATAGCAACATACAGGAGCAGCAAAGCCAAACGTGTCAGAAAAGCCAAATTTTCAGGTAGCAAGTCTGACAATTTTCATCCAACCAAGTTGACATCATGGATGTGGTAAAGTTGCATGGAGTCCATGAAACCCTGCCTTCTTAGTCCCAGCGTGATAGTTCTGTGAATGTTTGTGTCTCAGTAAGTGAGTGTTAGTGTTCCCATAGTCCCCAAACCAACAAAACCAATGTTCTTCTCCCTATGTTAGTCCAAACCTCATTTTCCTGTTCTTTCAGTAAGCACGTTTACATACACACCACTTATCTGCGAATAGGTTTTGCCATGGGCAAAGCTATTTCACAAGCAGCTTATTTAAGATTTTATTATTATTATTTAAGGTTTTAAATTTGAGGTCCCGTGGGTAATAGAACACTGTGTTTTTCCTCTTCCTCTTTCTCCAGGGCCTCCTGCTTTTCCTTATCTTTCTTTTCTACCTGGGGCAGGGTTGCCTTATCTCCACAGCTTCATGACTTTGTGATAGCATTTAGCAATGACATAGCACTTATCACTCTCTTAATCCTACAACAGCTCCATGAAGTAGGTATTATGAATATTTGTACTTGTAGGTGAGGAAGCCGGGTGGCAGAGCCAGGGAGGTGTGCTTTGAGAATGGTTACCTTTCCCTTGGTCATCCGTCTCACTGTTTCCCTCCCTACCCCCACCCCAGGCTCCACCAGGTGACACTCATCTGTTCTATGGCTTCATGGCTCACTTGGACATTTGTGCCTTGGCATCAGAATATTACGTCTTTAAGTATTCTCCTTGAAAACAAAAATACTCCCTAGGAGTATTGGTAATTCAACTGGGGTGCAAGTCTTTCAAGGGCAGGGACTCTGTCCCTTATATCTTTTGTATTGCTCCTACAGGCTTGGTACATGGCAAGAGTGTGATTGAGGCACATGTTTTCCTCTGCTGGCTAAGCAATTAGAATTTTGCTAAAGAGATGGGAGAGATACTTCCAAACAGGTCAAGGCAGGGCAATACAGTGGGCTGCTGAGAACACTGGATCAGAGGTAGGTTCAGAAGGCAACAAGAAGTGAGAAAAAGGAAAATAGAGGAAGGAAATTGAAGACAGCCTCACTTACTTTTTAATTTTGCCTCACTTGAGCTCTGATGCTGGGGAGCAGCCATTGTGATACTGACCTTTACATAGCACTTCATAAAGAGATTTCACACCTATCTCATGTGATGCTCATAGCAACCAGTGAGGTAGGAAGGGAGGCTTCTCAGAGAGGCCAAGGTCAAACCAGGTTTTAACTTTCCAAACCCAGGGTTGTTCCCCTCCCCCTCCCAACTACTAGAGGCTCAGTTACGTGGAAATGAGATCAAAAGGAAAGGGGTTTTCTTTGTTTTGTTGGTTTTTTGGTGTTTTAAATTTATTTTTATTGAGGTAAGATTGATTTACAATATTATATCAATTTCATGTGTACATCACTGTACTTCAACTTCTGTATAAATTACATCGTGTTCACTACCAGAAGTCCAGCTGCCATCCGTCACTGTACACGTGAGCCCCTTTACCCCTGTAGCCCACTCCCACTCCCTCTGGTCACCACCAATCTGGTCTTTGTATCTATGTACTTGTTTGTTTATCTTCTACACATGAGTGAAATCATACAGTAATTGTCTTTTTCCATCTGACTTATTTCACTTAGCATAATACACTCAAAGTTCATCCATGTTGTGACAAATGGCAAGATTTCATCTTTTTTTATGGAAGGGCTTTTTTAATCATTTATACTGAGGAGATCAGAGGAAGCTCACTTTACCTGAAGACTTAGAACTAGAAAGCGCTGCCCTGCACACACATCAGGACATCTCTGCCCTGAAGACACATAGATGCTTCATTCCCATGGTCTCTGGGTGGGGTAGAGAATGCTGGGACAAGGCTCTCATCTCATGCTGTACCACAGTCCTGTGTTCTTTCCCTTTAAGTCACCCAGGAGAGACTCCACTGAAGGCATTTGTCAGTCAGAACTTTACCAACCCAGCACATGTAGCATGACCAATTTACCATTTATTATTATCTTTTAAAATTTTGAAACTATCTCAAACATACATGAAAGTTGCAACACTCCAATGTTTTTCTGAAACAATCAAGTTGTTGACAGGATGCCCTATCATACCTGAAAACTTCAGTGTGTATTCCTAACAAACAAGGACATTCTCCTGTATAACCACAAAACAACCATCAAAATCAGGAAATTAACATTGATACCCTTCTACCATCCGTCCTACTCTCCCAATGTAGTTTCAGCCGTTGTCCCAATGGTGTCCTTTATAAGAAAAGGGTCCGGTTCAGAATCAAACATTGCATTTAGTTGTGTCTCTTTAGGTTGCCTCCATCTTTATTTAGTTTTCTCTCCTTGAATTTCATGGCCTTGGCACTTTTGAAGATTACAGATTTGTTACTCTATAGCGTATTCCTCAGTTTGATTTTCTCTGATGTTTCATCATGATAGGATTCACATTATTCTTTGGCAGGCATGGCACAGAAGTGATGCTGTTTTCTTCTCATTGCCTCCTATCAGGTGGTGTATATTTTTGACTTATCACATTACCGATGGTTGCTAACATGATCATTTTATTAAGGTGATATCAAAGGTCATTTTATTTTAATGTAAGTAAATGTAAAGTAAGTAATGTAAGTGTAAAGTAAGTGTAAACTTACTATTTTCCCTCTATAATTCATATGTATTTGGGGGAAAATGCTTTGACAAAGTAAATATCCTATTCCTCATCAAACTTTCTATGAATTTTTCACTTATTTATATTAACATAGGCTTATGGTTTCTCATTTTATTCAATAGATTAAAATGCATTGCTACCATTATTTATTTTAGATGTTCAAATTGTCTGCAGTTTGGCCAATGGGAGCCTCTTCAATGTGTTTTCTGTGTCCCTTTGATCTAACTCCATCATTCTTTGAGCATTGTCTTACTTTATGGCATAGCAAGATGTTTCAGGCTCTTTTTGTACTTTTCCTACCCCAGCTATGGAATCAGCCATTTTTCTAAGGAGTTTTGGCCCCTTTTAGTAGAGAACGATATTTGGAAATGATGATCTGGAAGCTAGATGTGCTCATTGTTTTTGAGATGGCATTGCTTCCAGGCCCTCTCAATGGACAGAGCTGGGGAGGGATATATGTATTTGTGTGTGTGTTTGTATACACATGCACATTTTCATCTGTATTTATTTATTTGTCTATCTATATTAAAATCCATGTTTTCATGCCAATATCTCCAATTCCAATGCAACACCACGTGGTTCATTCTATTTTTCTTTCCATATTTGTAACTTTTCCAACACTGAGAAAACAGGCTTTTATTATCCTGAAAATGCTTCTTATTTGATCAACCTCCCTCTTTGTAACTAATCTCCTGTTGTCACTGCCCTAATCCTTAAGAGTACCCCTGCCTACCACTACCTGAGCTCACATATCCTGTGCTTGATGGCATCCTCAAGCTGAAGCCCTCTGGTGCCTCCTAGGCCCTCATGCTCCCAACAGGACTGCCTTTCCTCACCTTGCTTAGGTTACAACATTTGACACTGGGTTTCCCCTCTTCATCCCACTTGGACATAGACAACTTGAGCAGGGTTTCCCACCTATGTGGATGCCCTCATCGATCTTCTTAGGCTCTGGCACTCACACCAGGCCACCCTCTTGTCCAGGTGCCCTTCTTGTCCACCACTTGGGCTCCAACACCCACACTACCTACGCTTTATGTTGATGCCCTCTGTAACTTTCTGGGGCTCTGACATATCATGACCTGCCCCCAGCTCCCTGCAAGGAAAGCCCAGTTCATATACTCACGTGGGCACCCTTCTCATTCTTACTGGGTCGCTTTGGGCCACCCTCCATTGTAGAAGCCTTTCTAATCCCACTCAAGCTCTTGCATCCATGCCAGGCCATCCCTCTTCATGGATACCCTCTTCACCCTTCTTGGGCTGTGACTCCCGTGTGGACACCACCCTCACCACTCGTGGGTTCCAACACCTCATATCAAGATGTTCCCTCTCCACCCCCACATTTCCATGGCTGTCTTCGCTCAGCCCTACCTAACACCTTTGAACTGCATTGCTCAGGAAGGGCAGGGAAAGGGGAAGAGGAAGAGGATCACTTTATTTTTGAGATTTTATTTTTCCTGTTTCTTATTTCAAGATTCCTAGACTCCACATAGAGAGGCAACTAAGGGTAAAGTCCAAGAAATTTATTATGAAGGTTTTTAAATAATTGAGAAGGAAAGCAGAATTGAGTTAAAGCCTAAAATAAAATGACCTTTGAAGAATCCTTAAGAGATTTCAAGTTTCCAGGATTTTGTAAGAGGGGCAAGTCCCAGTTTATTTCGCCAAGCTCCTTATGATATGTTGATGCCTGTACTTGGCCTGCCACAATGGTTTGCATTTCCAAAATAAGTTTAGGTTCTATGTTCTCCAGAAAAACCTTCTTTATAAATTCTGGCTCTTGCATCTCTTCATCCTGACTACTCAAAGCAAGAATTCTGAATCATTTGATTTTTACTGACTTTTGATAATAAAATGCCCTATGTTATTTTCCAGTTGTTTTCCGTGTGTAATAATAGCTCCACAAGTTTGTGAAAATTTTCTTGTAACCCCCTACGGGGCCTAACAGAGGGTTAAGCTCACTAAGCTGGGTTTGATGCAAACTGATACTTCAGAGAGAAAAAAGCAGTGCCCAGAGTCAGGAAGGGGATTTCCCTTCGTATTGCTCTTTCTCTCTCTCCCCTTTACTACCCTGACCTCATCCCTACCCCGAACCTCCGCCTTCACCTAGATTCATTCGTGTTGTTATTGTCTGAGGCATAGAGGAGGCAGAAGCCATTATTTACTGAAGGTATTGCATGCTGAGTAATACTTGGAGAAATACATGGGTTTCTGCCAGTCACCAGGGAACCAGCAACTTCTACCATGGTTGATGTGTTCATCTTTGGTCAACGACACAGGAGAACCTCGGAATTTCCCTGTGCTTCTGAGAGGAATGGAAGAAGTTGAGGACAGGCTGAGAGGAGGGAAGTGCATTTTTGGGGGTGCAAAGTCAAGGCTGTTTTCAGATAACCAGAGATACCAGCTTCATTTTTCCCTTTGAGTTCTGCATTAATAAAGAAATTATTTCATTGCCTATGATTGCCCCAAACTGGCAGTTTTCTTTTCCAAGATCACTGCCTCCTTGGCCTCATTGACAGTCTTGAGGCTTTGTTAGAAACACCTTTGAACAGTCCTTGTGGTGTTACTCCATGTGTATCCCATTTCTTCCAAAATCAATAAAGAAAATGGATATTCATTCTACTGGAGTAGATGCTGCTTTTGCAGAAAGCAAGGCCTTATTAATAGAATATTATTGTTACTTTCATATATTATAGCCATTCTTATACATTAAATAGTACCAAGTTTTTGGTTGGCAATAATGTTATTAAGATATGTAAGGAATTTTTTTTCTCTGAACAAATAAATAACATTTACATTTTCTAGGGTTTTTATTCAAAAAACTAGTTTATTGAGGTATGATTCACATACAAAAAGCTGTACATATTTAACGTATGCGATTGGTGAGTTTGGAGACAAATATACACCCATGAAACCATCACCAAAGCCAATGCCGTAAACCTGTCCCTCACTTCTACAAGCTTCCTCCTACCCTCTGTATTTATTATTATTATTTGTGATAAGAACACTTAACATAAGATATACCCTCTTAGGAAATTTTTAAGTATACAATATGTTATTGTTAACTATAGGCACTATGCTGTACAGTATATCTCTAGGATTTATTCATCTTGCATAACTGAAACTTTGTACCCTTTGACCAATCTCTCCCCATTTCACCCTCCCCTTCATCCCTAGCAAGCACCATTCTATTCGCTGCTTCTGTGAATTTGACTATTTTAGATTCCTCATAAAAGTGCAGTCAGGTACTACTTGTCCTTCTTTGTTTGGCTTACTACCATGTTCACCCATGTTGTCCCAAATGGCTGTGTTTCCTTGTTTTTTAAGGCTGAATAATATTCCATTGTGTGTATATACCACATTTTCTTTATCCATTTATCCATTGATGGACATTTAGTTTACTTTCAGATCTTCAATATTGTGAATAATGATGCAATAAATGTGGGAATGCAGGTATCTCTTCAAGATCCTGATTTCAATCCCTTTGGATGTGTACCCAGAAGTGAGATTGCTGGATCATACAGGACTTCTATTTTTAATTTATTGAAGAACTTCCATATTGTTTTCCATAGTCACTGCATCAATTTACATTTCTACCAACAGCGTACAAGGGTTCTCTTTTCTCCGTGCCGTCAATAGTACTTATGTTTAATTTTTTTTACTACAGCCAACCTAATAGATGTGAGATGATATCTCAATGTGGTTTTTATTTGTATTTCCTTGATGATTAGTGATGTTGAGCACCTTTCCATGTGCCTGTGGGCCATTTGTATGTCTTCTTTGGAGAAATGTCTATTCAAGTCCTTTGACCATTTTTAAATCAGGTTATTTGGTTTTTGCTGTTGAGTTGTAAGACTTTCTTATATATTTTGGATTAACCCTTTATCAGATATATGGTTTGTGAATATTTTCTCCCGTTCCATAAATTACCTTTTCATTTTGTTGATTGTTTCCTTTGCTGTACAGAAGCTTTTTAGTTTGATGTTGTCCCAATTGTTTACTTTTGCTTTTATTGCCTGTATACAGGTTTCTTTCCCCCTTAAGTTGCAATGCCTAGGGTAAACAAATTATGGAACAGAACATGGAATTTAGGCATAACTTTACTTTAGGAGCTTCAAAATTTAAACATTTTTAAAATAAGGTGGAATTTCCCAGTTGAATATATGTAATTTAACAAATATTTATTGATATCAACTATGTGCAAGTCACTGCCTTGGGGTTAGGAATAGAAAAGAGTGAACAGAGAGGAATGAGACAAATTCTTTGTCTCTAGTGCCATTATAATGCAATGAGGGATAATTAAATATAAAACCAGCAAAATATAATTAACACAAAATAAAGGCATCCTGTATTAGGAGTGAATTATTTCTCCTGAAATTAGTTCTTCCTGAGGGGAGCAAAGTTTCTCAAATAAGACTGGTTCATGAGTTCTCTTTAGATAGACCAAGTCTGAAAGTATGAGAATGTAAGAATCCAGGGAAGGATGCGTGGTGGAGTAGGGCTGTAGCAAATGATCCATCCTGAGGGGATACTGTAGGGAACAATTCTGGAAAGGACATTTGGGATTAGATTATGAAGTCTGGGTTCTAGATTAAGGAGTTTAGGCTTTATTCTCATAAAGGCATGGAGAAGACTGCTAAGGAAGCGAGTGACATGAGCTGATTAAAAGTGTGGGGACTGAGTAGTGAAGTGAATGGGCGTTTGTGTCATAAAGTAAATCATCCATTTCCATGAACACTTGTTGATCAGTAGGTGCTGGTGATACTGAATCTAAGAAGACACAGCTTCTGTGATTAAAAAGCTTCTGGCCTATTGGAGGAGACAGTGCCATGATAGTGATAGTACATGGTCAGTTTAAATTAGACTGGTGGTGGAGCCAGCCCAGTGGTGCAGTGGTTAAGTGCACACATTCCGCTTCTCAGTGGCCCAGGGTTCGCCGGTTTGGACCCCAGGTGTGGACATGGCACCACTTGGCAAAAGCCATGCTGTGGTAGGCGTCCCACATATAAAGCAGAAGAAGATGGGCATGGATGTTAGCTCAGGGCCAGGCTTCCTCAGCAAAAAGAGGAGGATTGGCAGTAGTTAGCTCAGGGCTAATCTTCCTCAAAAAAATAAAAAAATAAATTAGACTGGTGGTGAGAGGTGAGGATAAAGGAAAGCTATATGGGTAGGTGACACTAAGTTTTCAAGGATAGGTTCACATTAGCTAGACTTATATCAGGTGTGTGTATGGATATGTATGATGCTGGTGGTGGGGTGTGTGTGGAATTTGGGTACTTCAGGTAGAGAGATGCTCATGTATAAATGCATGGGTATATTCAGAGGGAACAAGCAGCAAATTATTTCATGTGGCTGAACTGAGCCGTCTGTGGTGGTTATGGCAGGAAATGAGCCTAGAGAAGTAGGCAGAAACAAAATCATGAAAGATCTTGGTTGACCAATGAAAGATTTTTTGCTTTTATACTGAAAGCAATAGGGATCTATGAAATTTAACTAAGAAAATGGCATAATCATATTTGGGCTTTAGAAAGATCACATAGGCATTTGTAAATAAAAGCTATATAAACTAGAGGAGTTAGCTAGTTTGGAGAGTGTTGTGGTTGTCCACATGCTGAATTAAGGCAATAAAGGGGTGAAATGGATGGATGGGAGAGATGTAAGGAGGTAAAAGCTATAGAATCAAAAGAGAGTTTGGGTGTCTGAGGTTGGGTGAGAGGGAGGATTCTAGCAAGGTGCTTAGTGTTTGGCCTTGAACACTAGAAATTCAAAGTGTCATGCATAGGGATAGGAAATGGAGAGTAAAGAAGAGAGGATTTGGAGAGAAATGCTAAATTTAGGATTGGACACGTTGAGTTTGGAGGTGCTAATGAGCCATAATTCTGTAGCTATAAGTGGAACCCTGAGGAACCCTGACATTTAGGAGTGGAAAAGAAGGATCTATGAAGAAGGAGGAAGAAAATCCATAGCATGGTATCCCAGAAGTGAAGGGCAGAGTCTCAAAGATATGTCAGTGAGCAACAGTATCAGATATCATGAGGACAAATAAGAAAAGAGCAGAAGCTTGCATGGAGGTCATTGGACACTTCAGAGAGAAGCATGGTGGAGACAGGAACTGGATTGCTCTGAGTTGAGAAGTGACAAGACGTAAAAATGAAAGGAAGAAGAGGTGACAAGTTTTCCTTTTTTTTTTTATTAAAGAAGCATGAATTCCTAGAACAAATCATTGCCATTGATTTGGCATTGCAGGGTGGTGTTTAAATATGTATATGCTGATAGAGCTGTACAGTTGCTGTGCCCATGACAGCCTCCCTAACCTGAAGTTTACTCTCTTCCCTGATCTTCAAATGCAGGGCAGCCAGATGAAGACAGCTGAGAAGAGGAGGCCCAGTTGCAGGAATGGGCTAAGTACTTGTGGAGGGCAGTGAAATCAATGGTTTGCTGCAGGCAGAAAAAAGAACATGAAATGGGCAACTGGGCATTGTTTAAGCTGTTGGTTCACATCAAGGAGCAACAATACTAAAGAACTGGTAGAGAGAAGGCTCTAGAAACAGGAAATATTGGCAGGCTAGACCAAGTGCACCAAAAGTATTTCAAAACTTTTGAGATTAAGTGCTAGTTCATGTCTGAGTAACACAAAACCAACAGACTGTGGCTTGGGAACCACAGCATCATTCTTATGAAGGAATTCTGGGAAAAGCTCAAGAGCTTCTCTCTCTGAGACTGTCTGCAGGCATGCAAATAGTGATAAATATGTTTGGTCTTCTACACATTTGCTAAAATCTAAGCTCTGGATGCCAGGAAACCTAGGAGAGCTGGGTTTGTTTTTTCAAAAATAATCACCATTACATTTTTGATCACTGAAGATGCAGACTTATTGGAAAAAGAATGTTTGATTACCGAAATGTACAGAAAGTGAGAGTTTCCCATAATCAACCACCCCCATAACCACTGTTAACCAATGTATCTATGCAATTAATTGTGTTTTTACAAAAATGAGATAATATTGTATATGTTGTGTGATTTCAATTAAAAGTGTCTTTTATCTCAATACTTAGAGACAATTTTCAGTCTTAATCTTCTTCCTTAACAAACCAACGAAAACAAGATGTGTATTTCCTAGTGTACTGATTAATAAAGTTATTTTAACAAATTCCTGTCGATGAATACGTGGGTTGTTTCTGGTCCTTCACTGTCTCAGACAGACTGTAGTAAGCATTCTTGTGTTGTGCATGTGCATGGGCACTTCTAGATCTATACTCCTGGATACACGTCTAGGAGTCAAATCACATCCATTTCTAAAAATTCACATATAAAAATTATGTATATTTTGCCAAACTACCCTGGGATAGCTGTTAAGGGAGCTGAAAATTGCCCCTGTAGCAGGGGTTCTTATCTTGGATGACATGACCCGTGGATATGATCAGAGTGTCTGTGAACAGCATTGGGAAAACAATTAGCATCTTTATTTTCTCTGTGTCTACCTGAATTTTAGCGTGCCCTTCAGTTAGTAG